>NC_045791.1:28473342-28798342 GCF_009873245.2 Balaenoptera musculus | reverse complement strand
TATGCCTGAGCACTTGGGTGAGCTTTGAAATAGCTTCTCTAAAGAGTGATGGGATCTGTATGCTCACCTCCAGCCCATGTTGTAATGAAGCATGCCCCTTACTTTAAACTCCAGAGGTTCTGACCTCACCAGGTGAGGCTTTTCCTGGAAATGGCCCCCTGAGACTATTCCCAACTGCACAGTTTATGTGTACGACACCAATAACAATGCTCACTCTTAAGGTTTTTTTTTTCCCCCTGAACATTGTCAGCCACTTTTATGTTTCACCTTAAAGTCCCACATAGGAAGTATTAGGAGATTTCTAAAACTCCTAATGCTAAACCTGTTGAAGCTTTCCTTTAGCATTCAAAATAGTCAGGTCCTTGTGCAAATTACAAATTTTGCAATAGTGTGTTCACTTTAAGTAGGATGGTATAATATTTGAAAGGACAAAGAAATCTTTTTGTTATTAATGTCATTGCCAAGAATAGGAACTGATGTTATTTGACCTTTGATCTTTGTTTTCTCTCCCTCCCCCCACTGCTTAATTCAATTATGTACCCCTCCTTTACATAATACAAGTACCACTCCTCCTCAGCTCCTTAACTGCAGACTATTCAGGGGTACTAGCTGTCCAGAGATTGAGCCAGTATACTTTGGCATTGTTTTAATTCTAACTTCCAACAGGTACTGCATGTTCCAGACAATTTGCTTTATGAGGTCCCCAAATATGTGACTACATAGATAATAGCTCATTCAGTAATCAGTAGATTATGAAGTGGTTAAAATGTAGATGAAAATTAATAGATAGATTGAGACAAGAGGCTACTTAGATTCCTTTGATCAGATGATACAGCAACTTACATCTAACCTAACTGTGTGCTACTCTCTTGCACCCAATTAACTATGCAACTGCAAATTTTGTGAAAACATTTCAAACTATATTTATATTGCAGGACTTGTCAAATACAGTTTTTAAGTAATTGTGGTCAAGGATTGACAATTTAAAAAGGAAAATTAAAACTTCTTTCATCTTTATACCTCACCTTCTTACCTAACACTTGGACTAGCATCCATTATTATGCTCTTTTTTGCGGGAAAGAAAAGTAGGGAAAGGTATGTATTGATAATTGTTAGTAAAAGGAGATAGCCAGCACATCATGATAGATTTTTAAGCATGTTCCTGTGCTCAGCCTAGTATAGAGCAAACTAAACTCAAGAAGATTCCTGTCCTCTAGAAGCCTACCACCTGTGTCTGGAAAAAGAAGACATGAACAAATTAAAAAGCATTAAGCAATCATTTGTATAAGTAGTTAGATGTAAAAAAAAAAAAAAAGATAGTTGGGTGAAATAGTGTTAAGGGGAAAAGGAACCTGTGGAATTAATTGCAATCTCTCTTTTAAGGTTTTGTAGCAAAGGGATTTTAATTGTGATGGTGAAGTATGAGTTTAATGAACCAAAGCTGGGAAGGTCTCCCAGACATGAAGTCTTGTCTGAGAAGACCAGAGGATGAGCTGCTCCAGATGCCTCTTCCTTCTAACACAGGGAGCCAACTCCATGTTATCGCTCCTGATAGCAACATTTGATTTTTCTTTCTTGGTTCAAAACATTTCCATAAATTGCAATTACTTCCCACAGTGTCAAATACATTTTCCTTGACAAAGGTGATTATTAGGTATTGAAGTCTAATCCCATAAGAAATTTGTGAATTGTTAAGCCTATTTCTTAACTAGTCAAGAGCAAATCCTTCCTTCTCATATGTTTTCATGCTAATGTTGCATGTTATCACCTGCATGTCAGGAGAAAATTTTTCAGGCAAAGGTGGTCCTTCCAGAAAAGAACAAGGGCAGTTACCTTGCTCTAAAGAGATCATTATAGACTTTGATCTTTCCAGTTCTCATCAAAGGACTTTTACTTTTACCCAGAAAACTTGTCCATAAGTTCAATTGCATGGATGAAAATATTACTGTAAAACCAAAATGTATTTGGAGGAAAAAGTAATCAGATTACAAAAGGCCATTTATACAGAAAATCTGCACTTTACAATAATAAAGTTGTAAAAATGTCACAAATCTTTATATGCTAAGTAAACAGCATTAAAGAACATTATGTAAAAAACAGAAACAGAACTTCTGTGGATGACTTTAATATTGTTCTCTGTCTCTGATACCTCCAGTAGATCAAGAAAAAAAATACAAACCATTCGAAAAAAATAAGTAATATGATTAAATTAATAATATATTTTAACTATACAATCTACAAAGATTTGAAATATATACTATTCATGAAACATGTAGAAAAATGTTATCTATAGTTTCACAAATAATTCAATCTATTCCACAAAGCAGAAATTATGCAGGGCACATTCTCTGACCACCATGAAATAATATAAGACATAATAATAAAATGCTAAAGAAACAAACAAAACAAGCAAAAATTCTAACTATAAGAAATTTGCAATAGTTTTGCTAAATAATTTCATTTGGACCAAGAGGAAATAAAAATTAACAGATTGTTTACAAAATACTAAAATTAGTACATTATATTTTAACTCTTACAAGATGCAGCCAAGGTGGTATTCAGAGACAAAGTCACAGCCTTGGAAAATTATTATAATTACATAAGAAAAAATATAAAAATAAACCAAGCATTCAATTCAAGAAATTAGGGAAACATTCTTAAGAGAAATAGGAGAAAGATAGTAGCGAAGATAAAAGCAGAAATTAATTTATTTTTAAAGAGAAAGATAACAGAAAGACTAAATACAAGAAGTATAAAAAAACAGAAAAACTTCTGCAAATAAAATTGAGAGGGAAATGATCACCGTGATTATTATAACGATAAATAGGTATGATATATTGTATGCCTTCTCTGTAGCAGATGCTATCCTTAAAGCTTTGTATATTAATTCAGTTAATCCTTAAAGCAAAACTGAAGTGTTTCTTTTTTTTTTTTCAAATGTGGTCACCGAATTGGGGGATTAATTTACTTTTATCACAAAGCTCCTTATGTATCAAAGACAGAATTTTAATGCAGCACTTCATCGCCTTAACTCCAAAATCTGTTCTCCTAACAACTATACTATTTCTAACAAAATTCTTTTATAAAATGGTTATAAAAGATAAGAATGAATAATTCTTAGTTTGATAACTTGAATGAACTGGGAAGTTTTCTGGTAAAATATACATTTTTCAATTTTACTAACTTTAAATAGGCAACCCATACATGCAACTAACTATTAAATAAATTGGAAATGTTACCAGAAAAATCTTCACACATGTTTCTAAGCCAACATGATATTTTATTTTACCTAATGAACTTTTGTTTTTAAATTAAATAAAGAACAAAATTACAAACCAATAAATTGTATTATTTATTCTAGAGCCTAGAAAGGATAAAAGGTAGTCTTTTAATTAAAAAAAAATTAAATACCTGATATCAAAATCTGATAAGGTTAGCAAGAAATAGGGAAATTGTATATTTATCTCAGATATATAGATGTGAAAATAGCAAATAAAAATACCAGCAATCCAATTGACCATTATAAGGGCATTTGATTGGATAAAATGCAATCCCATTACTTATTAACTGTGATATAAAATAGCTCTTAAATCATTAAGCAGCCTTACCATATTTTAAATTATAGAGATATTCCCACTAAATACAGGAACAAAGGAAGACTTCCCACCACCATTGTTATTGCATAATAATGTTGGGAAGGCTCTGGTTAGTTGAACAGCCAGTGAAATAGTTTATAAGACGTAAACAGAACACATTTGGAAAGGAGGAGACAAATGACTAGTCCACACAGGAAACAAAACATACAATTTAAAAAGTTAAAATTAGTGAATATTGTTAAGATGATCAAATACAACAGAACAATGATAAAGTCTTTAGCTTTTTAAATACTAGAAATAGTCAATTTATTGGAACAGAGTTCTATTTGCATCTAAGTATCCCTAAGAGCAGAAAAGAGTGACTAGATTCCTGGAAGTGAAAGCCTTTTCAACAATCTGAAATTTTTGGTGTCATTTCTATCATTCATAAACAAAAGTATTATTGTATTCCAACTAGGGAACCAGGGGCTGTCCAGATGCAGAGAAAACAGCACTGAGAAAAACCCACAAGTTTCCATTCTTATAAAGTTTATCATTTATTGGGGCAAGTGAAACAGGGGATGATACAACATGAAAAATAAATACACAAGGAAACATCTGAGAGTGAAAAGTGCTGTAAGGGATAAAACAGACTGATAGTCTAGAGACTCATGGACTACTTTGGGTTGGAAGTTTAGAGAAGGCCTTCCTCAGCAGGTGACATTTAAGCTGAGACCTGAATGATGCAGGCCAGATACATAAAGATCAGGTTGAAAAGAATTTCAGAAAGAATCTCCTATTTTAACTTAAAACTTAATTTAACCTTTATGTTGGATTTTATATGTGCATGCTTCTTTTAATGTAAATGTAATGTGGGAATTCCCCACCCGCGCCCCAGTATTAATGTCATATGTATTGAAAAGCCCTTTGGACTTAGCCTTCTGACTTTAGCTGCTTTGACTTCAGTCCATTTTGATACTTCTTATGAACTGTTAGATATTGTCTTCCTCCTTAAACTATCTCATCCTCCTTTTTTTTCATCTCATCTCTGACTCTCACTCCCATGTGAACTCATTACTGAAATGAAGGATGGGGTGTCTCATTTGAGATATTACTTGTTAATAAAAATTGTGGTACCCAAATGGCCTCAATAAATTATGTCCACACAAATCAAGGAAATATCAAATTGGCTACTTCACAATGTTCTTTTTTACCCCTTATCAGACTGGCATTCACCTCTAATGGTGACCATTTAAATATATATATATATGAGAATATAACCAACAATTCAATTCTAATTCTAGTAGAAACATGGCAAGAGGTTAGATCTGAGAATGCTCCTCTCTTGAAAACTATACAAGAAAGAAAACAACAACCACAAAATTCATGAATTCCATTCCAGGGAAATCTGAAGACAAGTTTCAAATTGTGTAAGTGCTAATTAGGCAGCTGAGACTGACAAAGCCTTTCAGTAATCCTTGCAGAAAGAGGTAACAGGAGTGATAGTGAAAAAATGAAAAATGAGGGGGTGGGATAGTTAGTGGTGGCAGATTTCAGAAAGTGTCAGATATCAATACCTTCTATATATGGACTATATCTATTGATGATAGTGGCCATGAACACACTAAAGAAGCACAGGAATGACTCCAGAAGCACAGGAATGAGGGAATGGGTTAGATTCTGAGAGGCAGAGAAGACACAGGCCACAGGAAGGGTACATATTAAGAAAGCTTTTATCCATAGATAATAATATTTCTAAGTCTTAAGGGTGTTGTCCCTCCACAATCTCACAGGGAGCTTAAGATAAAGAAGGACTAGTCTCAAAGAGATTTGTACACATGCCTTTTGCCTAATGGAGTAGATTATTAATTGATAAATAAAAAATCAAAAAAGTTTATGTAATTATATTAGGCTGAACCAAAATGCACAGAAACTGTACAAAATAAAAAGAGATCTTTGAGCTTCAAAACTTCTACAGCTACAAAGCATGTTGAGAAAACTATGTAGATGCAAATATTGGCAAATTCTAATGGAAAAGGAAGGATGATTCAGAGGGAAAAACCAGGAACTCAGAGAGTGTAGCCAAGACTCTC
This sequence comes from Balaenoptera musculus, assembly GCF_009873245.2. Taxonomy (NCBI): domain Eukaryota; kingdom Metazoa; phylum Chordata; class Mammalia; order Artiodactyla; family Balaenopteridae; genus Balaenoptera; species Balaenoptera musculus. Next base: position 28,792,674 of record NC_045791.1, on the reverse strand, counting down.
AAAGAATCATTTTTAGGGAGCTGAATTAGACAATGAACACTGCTGAATTTCAGAACTGCTGTGAGCCACTGACTTCTAAGTGCCTCCTGTTCTCCATTTTCAATCAGAGTATCTACTGATTCTATCTTTATCCCGTCACTGCATGTTGGGTTGGGGGTGGGAGTAGAGAGCACATAGACCTAATTTAGATGACGAAATCCTGGACTGCATGACGATACAATAAGAGGGTAAGACATTTGCAGATCTTGGGAGGAGATGAAAGTATTTCATATGTTGTAGAAAGTAAATAATTTGTAGCCAGAGGCTGGATGGTGTAGATTAAAGATAGCCACAAATAACTGTCTACTCTTCTCAATGAGAGTTTAATTCCCTTCCCCTTAAATCAGGGCTGAATCTAGTGACTTGCTTACTCAATAGAAGACAGTTGAAGTATCATTCAACTACTTCTGAAGTTGAAGCTAGGTTATAAGAAGCCTTTCAGCTTCTACCTAGGCCTCATGTAATACTTACTATTTGTGCCATGAGCTGCCATATAAGTTTGACTACCTTGATGGAGATACCACTTAAGGCCCTAAAACTACATGGGAAGGGAGAGGGTCCCAATGGAGCCCAACCTTCTGGCTACCTCTACCAAGCCATCAACATGTAAGTTAAACCATTTTAAAACCTTCAGATCAGCCAAGCTATCAGCTGAATACCAACAAGTGATTCCAGCTGATGAAATATGGAGTAGAAGAATCGCCAGCTGAGCCCTGCCTGAATCCATAAAATTATGAGATATAATAAAATGTTGTTTTATGCCACTAAGTTCTAGGATGGTTTGTTAGGCAGCAATAGATAAGAGAACATTCATAGTAGAAAAATGCTATGCTATCTGGGAAAATAGGGAAATAAGGGTCTTATAATGAGGTATGATTATAATGCTAACCACTGGAACACAAATACAAACCTTAGGAAACATCAAAGCCTCAGTAAGGAAAAAGCAAAGAAAACAGACTATGGAATTTCACAATGGGCATATGTTTCTAGGCAACAATTTGTCAATATGCATCACAAATCTTAAAATTTACTATATATTTTAATATGTTTACACAGAAAAAAATATCTTCCAAAATAAATCATGAGAAATGTTCATAAAATTATATATAAAGGTGGTTTATTTATAATAGTAGAACTTTGGAGTCATCATTACTACTTCAAGTGTGATATGATTTCATAACTTGTGGTCCAGTATATAACAAAATAAATATGCAACCACTGAAAAACATGTTCTTAAGAATATTTAATAGCATAAATCCATTCAAGATAAAATGCTAAGTGCAAAAGAGCAGAAAACAAAACTGTAGTATATGATGCCATTTTATAGGAAAACAAAAAATTTAATATGTAGTTTTGTGAAAAATTGAAAAAAAAAACCAAATGCAATAATGTTCACCTTTGGGGTTGTAGGAAGAAAATTTTATTATATTTGGGGGATACCTTCTTGTATTTTCATTTATTATGTTAAAATTATAAAAAGTATTTGAATCATTAAATAAGTACATTGTCAATCAAACTAAGGATCTGCCATCTTCCACAGGGTGAAACTCACCACTCTCTCTTCTACAATTATGAGGTGGATTCCAGAAGAGGTAATGGTTGAACCAGCACAACCAAAATTCACAATATACACCCTATGGAGACATATCTGGATCAAAATTCCTAAGCATAATTTATTCTCTAGGTTTCCTGGAATAGCTATTGTTCCTGAGGTGTCCACGGATGTCTGGTTAAAGGGGGAATTGTCTAGCTACCTAATCATTCTACATGTATTTTTGTTTACTCAAAATCTAAAGGCAAAACCTTACTCCTGGGGCCATCCAGGTAACATTTCCTGCTAGACGTTGAACTTTGAACATATATCACTCAATTATACACAACATGGAAATATCGTATTTCTGACAAGCTGTGTAGTGTGTCTTTAATTAATGGTCCCTAATAAAGCCTGGATAGTTTGAATTATAATTACCAGGACCCTTAAACATTGAAGAAAACAAAAGAGAAAGCTTCCTAAGACACCACTGTCTCTTGGCTTTCTACTATTGTTGATCCAGGTCCTTTTTTTGTACATTAGGTAAGTTTGCAAGCTGCATTAATTATTTTAGGACGTTAGGTTACTCTTCTTTTTTTTTTTTTCCATTCCACTGTCTCCTGGGATCATGAAAGAGTTAAATCTCCACCAAAATCACCATCTAAGAGCAATGTGGACAGCAGGAGCATCTGCTCGTTATTAGATTATGTGGGCACTAGTCTGGGTAGAACTCTGAACAGACTAATAGCAGTGGAAGCACAGTTGTGGAAAAGCAACCCACAACTTGAACTGCCAGGACACAAAATTACCATTTGGTCTTGGCACAGAGATTGCCTCCAATTTTTTTTATGCTGCTCTTTTTACTTCAAACAAAAAACATTCAAACTCATTAGTTTATGTTACTTTCAATCAAAGACTTGAAAATATGAAAAGATAAATTTGTAAATGTCTACATATTGTGTCTTCTGACTAGTTTTCTCATACCCTACTTTCCCACCCAAAAAGGAAGAAGAAAGTGCCTGGTATTTAACTGGGCCTGAAATCAGAGGAGCCCGAGTACCACAAGAAAGGCTGCTCTTTTGATATTTTTGGCGAATGCCAGGGGTGGATGTTCTAGAAATCTGGCCAAATTTTCAACCCAATTTTGCAGACTAACTTGTGAGGTTCTGAGCATTTGAAAAGAAACAGATAAGCAACTCAGCAACAGATTTTATTTAAACAAAACCCAGACACTAAAGGTCTTTGGGTTCAACAAAGGTGAAATTTTTGCAATTCACACAGTCCTGTTGCCTGACTCCACTGACTAGTCAGAGGTGAACTTGAAAGCAGGGCAGATTCCTCACACTAGGGGACAGACACACCACAGAGCCAGAACAGGATTTCCTGGTGGCTTGATGGGTCTAGTAAACGATTCTCTGGTCACATCTAGACTCCACACTAGATATTTGACAATCCTGCTCTATGCTTGCTGTGTTTGGAAACACAACCATGAACAACACGACTTAGCTTCTAACTGTAACTTTTCTTTTTATTAAACAAATATTTTCTTGTTGCATACCACTCCAAGAAACAAAGTAAATGGGAAGTGTATAGGAATGTGTAGAGAAAACATTTTATAGGTCTTTTCTAAATAAAGCAGAAATTCACTGATTAAAAATAATCGCAAAACATTTTACAAGTTATGTATTTGGCCTGAATTGAGGAAAAGAGTAAGGTAGTCCTCTCAGGTATAAAAAGTGAACCACCATGTTTGAAAGTGAGCAACTGCCTCCTTTGAATTGAGCTGAGGATGACTTTTCAGAGCCCTACCCCGACCATCTCCCTATCAACTTTGTTAGGCCATACCTAACTTCTCATAGAGAAATTATTCAACATTTTTTTAAATTGCTACCATGTGCTATGAAGATTTCTTTCAAAATGTAATATTTTGAAAGGGAGGCTATTATGCTATTAGCTGTTCAACACATGATTTGATTTTCAGATTAGCTAGCTGAACACTGAGGGAATAGATCACAGAATAGATGAGTTTTTTATTTAAAGGAAATAAATGCCTCAGATGTTTTTCCAATCAAGGTGGATTATTAGCTATATAATAAGTGGACGCATTGCCAAGAAAGTCAAACTTTAGCTTGTCCCTGCATTCATATATTGATTTAAGAGTGTAGAAGTCTTTGTGGTGAGCACAGAAAAGAGAAGAAAAAAAGTGGTAGATCCAAAAATGGAGATTCAGATAATGAGTGGATATATTTGCAGGAGACCTAGATAGTCTAGGACGAGGTGAAAGTTAATGAGGGTGAAACAGTGAGTGAACTAGGAGCCAGGAATTGTCAAATATTGGCTCATACTTGTCCTCTTATATCGTTGAATTATTTACCAAAGTATTACCAATCCATAAAGATGGAGGTATAGTAGGGAATATGGAATTAGAAGCCCCATGATACACGTTACATGATACATGTTATGTGCTTAATCCTTTATTGTGTTCTGTTCAGTGAAACTAATATGGTTAAAAGACCTTGGGGTTATTGTTACTGTTATTGTTCAAAATATCAATTATCATTTAACATAACTATCTTTCTTCTTTAAAACCATAATATTCCCTTGCTTTCTTTGACACCACTCTCCCTCGGTTTTCCTTTAATATCTCTCAATGCTCCTCTCAATTGTTTCTTTTATTATGCCTCTACCTGTAGTAGTGCCCAAGGACCAATCCTTGAATCTCCTCTCTTTTCTAGGTGACTTCATCTAGTTTCATAACTTTATATGACACCTATATGTTGACAACTCACAAACCTATCTGCATTCGTAATCTCTCCCTTAAATTCCAGCGGTACATGTGCAATTGTCTGTCAGTCATCTCCACTTGAATAACTAAGCCCCCAGAAACCTAACTCCTTAAAGAACCCACTCCAGACCACCCTCTGAGACCTGAACCTCTGCAGCCTTCTCCTCAGCCAACGTCAGCTTCATTCTTTCATTCTTCTAATTGTTCAGGTCTTAAAACTGGGAGGAAACTCCCAATATCCCTGCGTCTCTCCCACACGTCTCACAACATCCAGTTTGTCAATAAATCCTACGGGCTCTACCTTCAAAATCTACTCAAAAAAGTCCACTTCTCACTACCTCCATTGCTATACTACACTCTCAAAAAACCACAATCATTTTTAAAAAAATTTTTGTAATTGACCCCTAACTGGTTTCCTGTTTTTTAGTCCCCACTTAGCAGGCATATCCTTTTAAACTTCAATATAGACTATAGCATTTCCTGACCTAAATTTTCCGGTGACTTTTCATCTCATTTGGAGTAAATGCCAAAGTTCTTATGCTATCCTATAAAACCCTGCAGGATCTGGGTCCCCATCCAACTCTCTGAGCCCATCCCCTTGCAAGCTGCTACTCGATCTCTCACTCCCCACCATCTACACTAGCCTTCCAGGAACACATGTAGCCTGGGGCCTTGTCACTCACATGCTTTTCTCTCTCATGGATACTCCTCCTCCAAATATCTTCATGGTTCATTCCCTTCCTTCTTTAGGTCTCTGCTCTTTAATCAGATAGATCTTCAGAGGGCTTCCTTGACTACTCAATATAAAAATAGAATCCCTCTCCCTCTTCTAATTCAAACAGGGTTACCAGATTTGCTGGGGGGACTGGAGATGGGTGGCACTCAGCTATATTTTAACTTCAAATGAACAACAAATAATTCAAATTTTAGTATAAGTATGCCCCAAATATTACAGAGGACAATGTTTATACTAAAAAATCATCCCCAAATATTGCATGGGACATACTTAGACTAAAAAATTTGTTGTTGTTTATCTGCAATTCAAGTTTTACTGAGTGTCTTGTACTTTATCTGGCAAGTCTAAACCCACCTTAATACTCCCTCTTCTCTTTCTATTTTAGTTTTCTCTGTAGTATATATTGCCATATGATTTATCACATATTTCTTTGTTTCTTGTCTGTCTCCTGAACTAGACCAAGAGGAGGCACTTTGCTTTATTCACTATTTTATCTTAACACCAAGAACAATGCCAGCGTGCAAAGATCTGTCGAATGAATAAATGAACAAATGAATGTTGATAGGCTGCTGTGTAGAGCTTGGGGATGTGGTCTACTTGCTCTCGGATCACCTCCTGTGGTTTTTCTCCTTTATCCCTCCCCTGCCCCTACTGTTTCTGGCTAGAAAAGGGCCAGGATCTGAAGTCCTGATGTGGCAGTTATGGGCGTCCAGGAAAATTCTCTTAAGCCTCCCCATTGTGCAGGCTCCTGTACCAAGCCTCAGCCAGCCAGTTTCGGTTCTCATGCTTGCCTGGTGCATTACATAGGAACCAAGGAGGGCGGAGTAGTTTGGGGATTCTTAGTGGGCTATGTTTTCAGAAGGAAAATCCCTGTTGGATAGCAAATGTCATTCTGAATTCTTTAGATGTCAGGGCAGAGCTCACAGAAAGTCATTGTTTATGTCTGAAAACAAATCTTTATGATGTGATTGAAAATGTTCTCAGTTACTCTAACTTACTTTTATTAAAAAAGTTTAATGTGTTTTATTTCTTCCAGGCAGTAGATAAAAAGGTGTCACACAAAATATTGATTTAAAATCTTAGCAAGTTTGCCCTCTTTTCAAATTTTTTTTTTTTTTTCTCTTTGAGAACAAATATATGCTTTCAGGACTTGTGTGTGTGTGTGTGTGTGTGTGTGTGTGTGTATGCTAGGATTTACTTTATGTCAGGGAATAAATCACTATTCTTTTTATTTTTAGGGAAAAAATATATTATTTTCCAGTTCTACATTAACAAATGAAATTCAGCAACGCAATGTATTGTCTAATTTATTGAAATTAATGTTGTAACAGGCACATTTTCTGAAAGTGTGCATGAACTCACTATATCCCTAAGTATATTTGCCCAGCAGAATTTATAACGCATGAAATACTACATATAACACCATGAAATACTATTATATACACATGAAATACTATATTTGCCCAGCAGAATTTATAACACATGAAAATTTAAACTAGAAATAAGATTAAAATGATAATATACTTGATTTAATAATATCAAGTCATTTTACAGGTAAGAAAACCTAAGAATTTGTAGAATAGATTTCAAAAATCTACTAAATAAAAAAAAAATGCTATAATTTTTAAATTATAAATTCCAAGGTTCTCAATCCCAAAGAATTAGCAACTTAAAGTTAATGATTATAATTTAAAGAGATTATAATAACTCTTTGTGATAAATAATCCATCAATGATAATGTCCAGATTAAGCACTGAAGTAAAAAAACTCCAGTATTTTTTTATGGCCTTACAGCCAGCCATATATATTTTTCCATATATTTTTACAATATCTCTGCTCTCCAATATGTTTTTGTTTGAAAGTTTCAAACATAGTCCTTGCCCTTCCTCATGTCTCGCTTTCATTCTTCACTAAAAACTAGGCTTCCATAATCTCCAGGCATATTTCTCACTTTGAAATTACTAGAGCATGTTATACTCACAATAAAAAAAAAAAAAATAGTGAAAATTTACTATTGTATACCAAGTACTTTTCTTTGCAGTTTACAAATAGTAACATTTAATCCTAACACAAATTTCTGAGTAGGTTCTTATCTCTATTTCTCAGAAAAGAAGACTGAGGCTTAGAGACAGAATAACCTAGGATCCAGCCAGAGAGTAGAGTTCCAGAACCCTGGCTCTCACCTACCAGGGTGCCTTCCCTTGACCTCTGTGCATGCATATCCCCTGCTTGACTGTGAGATCCTTAAGTTCAGGGGCTCTTTATTAATAAGCCTGTATCTCCAATGCCAGACATAGCTCCTTGAATCACAGTAGGAATTACATATTTGTTGCTAAATTAAATGAAAGAGAAGGAAAGAAGGAAGAAAAGGAGGGAAGGAGGGAGGGAGAAAGGGGAAGGCAAATTAGAGAAACACATCTTTTTTTTTTTTTTTGAGGCAACTCACTTGGTATTTTAAATTGTCTGCATCTTGTGAGCTGTCACCATTTATTCTACCAAAGACAATGAAGCAAACAAACAAATAACAAATCTTCACTCAACCAAAACAAAGAGTTATGTTTTAAACATAACATATATTTCTTCCAAGACACTGAACACAAGACAAATCTAGAGTTAGAAGTACTATTCATTCAGTCAATCACTAGTGTAAATGTTTATTAAATAAATATTGAGTGAGCCAATTCCCAGGAGGCTTGCCCTGTTTTATTTTTATTTTTTTTCAGGGAAAAACATCATTTCCTAACATACATAATTTACTTATTAATTATGTTAATTGTTAATTACCTGTCTCACCCTTCTGGAATGAAAGCTCCACAAGGTACACTTCTTTGCTTTATTCCTGGATATATCCTGGGCACCTACAACCATGCTTGATGAAGATTACACATTCAGTAAATATTTATTAAATGAATGAATCAGTGTGAAAAAGTGTAAAAATTGGACAGAGCATGGTGCACTAGTAATAGAAAGGAACTGACAGAGTTTTGGGGTCAGACGGGAGATATATTAGTGAAGAAAATTAGAGTCAAGAGTCATTGAGAACTGGGAATGAGATTGCCAACAACCAAATAGGGAAATAGGAAAAGAGAAAGAGGGTTTGGGTGAAAGAGTTGGAGTTAAATTTTGACTAGGTTTAATTTGAGTTGCATGTGGAATATCCAGGTGAATTCCAGTAGGCAACCGAAAAATGCCTACCTATCTTAAGAATCCCTAGTAGGCAATAGCGTAAGGACCAAAGTCTTTAACACCTAATTATGAAAGTCAGTATTGTGATAGAGCTCATAGTTGATTCCTTGCTCCTTAACCTTCTACTGTGAAATTATAAATAGGTTGGAATATATTTTGAAACCAAAAATAAAATACAATATATTCTTTAAAACTCAGTTTGTCTATATATGTGTGTATGCATTTACCTAGCTAACACTAAGATATCGGGAGTATGATATGAAATGCTCCCCATTTACTGATAGGAAGAATGAAGGGAGCCAGCTAATGGCAATGATTTTGTTATATAAATTAGGATTATGTTCACTAACTGAGAAATGGAAAGACTGGTGTTACAAGAGAGAGAAGATTGATGAATCAGAAAAGAATTATAGAATCAAGAATCTAAGTGAAAATTTAAATTTTAGTAAAGAGAAAGGACAATAGAAAGAGATCTAAGGAACAGAAAATATAGCTGGAGCACAACTGTATGATAATTGATATTCTCAGAAAAAATATAAGGCAAATATATCAGTCGTAGTTTTCCAGAGAAATGGAACAAATAGGAAACAATACATACATAGGCTATCTACATGTATAGCCTATCCCATCCTATCCTATATCAAGAGATTTATTTTAAGGAATTAGCTCACAGGAGTGTGGTAGTTTGCAAGTCTGAAAGTTAGAGGGCAAACTGGAAGGCTAGAAACTCAAGCAGTAGTTGCTGCTTCTTAAACCGATTGAATGAGGCCCATCCACATTATCGAGGGTTATCTGCCTTACTTAAAATCAACTGATTGTAGATGTGAACCATACTCTTTCAACACTGAGATTTAGGTTTAAGTAACTGGGTATTATAGCCTCACCAAATGGGCACATAAAATTAACCATCACAGCAAGAATATATACAAAGTTCAGGTTGAGTAATAAGACAAAGGATACAGCTGGTCCAAATTAGCTCCCAGTATGTATCTTACCATTTTTTGAGAAAGGTAGAGGAGAGAAGACCATGAGAGCAGGAGATGGGCAAGGCTCGCACTGAGAAGACAATGGTCTAGTGTGAGTGAATGCTGGGCACAGGGACACGCCAGGAAGATCACTGGACCGGGAGCCAGAACACCTGGTTCTCATTTATTAGCTTTTTTAATTTGGACATAAGTACACATTTCTCTGAGCCTAAGTGGAAATAATTTTACCTGTTCCACCCACATCAAAAAATATTTTTTCAAGTCAAATGAGATAATGTATGTGAAAGATTTATATATCTATTTATATATACATCTATGATTGCTATTACCACTATCAAGCCTTTATGAGCAGAAGTCTAGGTTACTCCAATAGAGGCGGAGTTGAGTGAACATGTCAACTTAAGAGATACACCAAATTCAAGACTGAACGGAAACTGTCACCAAATGCCACTGTCCACTTTATGCTGCCCACTTTGTTCCCTCAGTCTTATCCATTAGAGCTGCACAATTAGAGGCCACTGTTGTTATAACGAAGCATCAACATCCAGTTTAAATTCAAACTATGATCTGAGTGAATATGAATTGCTTTCACCAGGTTATGGCGATCAATATGGAATTAAATCTACAAGTTCAAATGAGACTTAGAATTATCCTCTGAGTGAAGATTTAGCAACAAAAAACTGCAGAGTGTTTAATCAAAAGGTGATTCATAGTTTTAATCCTGTTATTATTCCTTCTTCTAGCTTTAGGAATGTTTTAGTAATCAAAATGTCTACATGGAAGACAAATAATTTGAAAGTCTGAGTTATTGGAGGTTCACACAAATTATATAAGCAAGCTACATTTAAGCATAATTAATATCATATATTGTATTGTGATTAATGGGCTCAGGGAACAGCAGAAGAAAAATAATTCCCTTTTTTCCAATAAAAAAAGAAACATCTATGTGTATATACTATTGACTTTAACATATTTGTGGATCAGAGAAAAGCATTATCATTCAAATGAAAATGGGGAAAAAATTCCAAGTTCAAATAAAGGGCACCAGCAATAAGGATTCAAATCTTTACAAACCTGACATAACAAAATATAATCCAAGATAAAATTTATGAAAATACACATGTTAGCAAGTAATTGGGCTTTTACCAGCAAAGCACTATTTATTCTTAATAGTTTATTAAGTAACCACATTACTAGTACATTTAAATATTTATTTACGATGACTATTTGATCATTATAAAACATGGAATGTATCCTAGGTAAGATACTAAAAGACAATCAAGTCCATGCCAATTAAAGTTTCATAACAGAATAATGATAGAATCTTTCTAAAGTTGAAATGTAAATCAATGAACAAAATATTGCTTTAGAACAATTCAAATTATACTAAAACGTTTCAGAAACATCTTAATTGGGTAATGTGAACTTTGTGTGCCTATACTGATCCAATAGAAATATCTCTTAACTTGGGTTCTTCCCAAAGAACAGCCTTCTGAGAAAGGTTTGTGGCCAGGTAGTTTACTTTGGAAAATTCCCTCCAGGGAACAACTGGGGATGGGGCCTGGAGAAAGCAAAGCAGGAAAGGAGGAGGGAAAGTATCATTGAGTGGACTACCGCTGTAGAAACTGGGGCTCAGTGTTTTGGGGAACCTGCAAAAACCATGTAGAATTCACTGCAGCATTTTCCACCTGAGACCAGTGTAGAGGAGAATATTTCTTCATGGCTTTCACCCTCCAGTGGTCAAAGGTCTCTTGAGGATATGAATGCCCAGCCTTTTACTTTGAGGCTACAGGAAAGAAGCCCAGGGCAGAAAGCAAGAGAAACAGGATGCTTCTGAGGCCAGACACTATCAGGCCTCCCTGAGCTCCGCTGGACACCATAGCAATGGCACATACATGCACCACTAGAGGCTGTGAGATAGGGCACATCAGTAAGGTGTCTGCCTTCTTCAGATTTCATTGGCACAGTTTAAAGTCAACCTGGATAGCAACAGGTTTTTACAAAAGGTTAGTTTTTTGTTTGTTTTTGCTGTTTGTTAGTTCATTTGTTTTCAGAGAGATCTGCTCCAAAGTTTTCACTGGATTTAGGTAAACAGATTCATGGAACTTTAGATCAGACATTATCTTGGAAGCCTTCCACTCAAAGCATATGCTTTTCTATAGTAAGAAAGGGAGGCTCGTAGATGTTTTAATAAAACAGGACCCAGAGGAGCAAGAGACCTAAGTCTTTCCTTTCCTAATTCAGAGCTTTCTGTCCTTTATTGCACAACTGAGATGCGCTCATTTGTTCCTCAACAAATATTGCATGCCTTCTAAGTACATGTAGGCACTATGCTAGATGCTGGGGCACAGTGGTTAAAAACTAGACATGGTCCCTAAAATGAAAGTAAGACAAACATAGAGATAGACATAGATAGAGATGGGGGTGGGGGGAGAGAGGGGAGGAAAGAGAGACAGAGAGAGAGAGAGAGAGAGAGAGAGAGAGAGAGAGAGAGAGAGAGAGAGAGAGAGAGAGAGAGAGGAGGGTAGGCAAACTTATAGTTACAAACCAGATTAAGTACTTTGAAGAAAAAACCCTATGGTGCTTATTCGTGACCCCAAAATGTAATAATCACTGATCAAGCCTCATTTACTTGATTCCACACATTGCATTCCTGTTTCTGTTTATCTGTCTCAAGTCAGAATGGTGTCATTAGATCTTTTTTTTTTTAGTATACATGACTATTAACAGAGTCAATAAAGAGACGTTAATTCAGTCTCGCCTCAGGACACGTAGAGAACAATTTTGTTTTATTTTTATTTTTCTCCATCTTGAATCATTCTCTTTCCTCAGCTTTCATAACATGAGACTTTCTTCTTTTCCTCCCACCTTCCTGACCATTGGTTTGGTTTTTTGATGTTACCTTTTTCTCATACTTTAAACATTGCAATTTCCCGGGCAGGTTGTGTCCCTCTTTTCTTCTCCCTCTTCTCTCTCCTTAGGCAAGCTTGTCCGTGGTCCATGGGTTTGAACGCCAATTATGGTTGTGCACACAAAAGTGCAGAAAAGCTGTATGGTTGTACATCAATGGTCTAGACCTCTCCTCTGAGCTTCAGGCCTGTAGCCCTCTGCCCTTTGGATATTTTCACTTGGATATTTCAAAGTCAATAGCTCAAAACCAAACATGTGGTTTTCCTTTAATCCTGGCCCTCTTCCTCAGCACCTCTGCCTTTCCCCACTGAGCACCAATGGCACATCCAGTAACCCAGGGACATTTCTGTAAAATGCCCTCTCTCCAAAGCTTCTATATCCATTGCGTTACAAATAAATATGTAGTGACTCCTTTCTGCTCTCTTCTTCTCTCCCACCATCATCCCAATCCAAACTCTCATCTCTTCTTTCTGGATTATTTCAGAAACCTCCCATGAAAGGTACCCATATACAGTCAATGTGGTTTTCCATACTGCAGCCAGAATATTCCTTTCAAAATACAAATTCTGGCCATACTGTTCCCTTTTCCCCCCTCTCCTGATTAAAATGTCTGTGGTTTCCCGTTGCCTTTAGTGTGAAAGCTCAAATTTCAATACATAGCCTGATCTCTGCCTGCTTTTTGTATTTCACCTTCTTCATTCCCACACTGGGCCTTCGCTCCGTGGAGTGTTCCTCCATTTTCCTTTCTCCCGTCCCACAGCTTCCTTCATGCAAGAACACCTGCTGTTCTTTTAGATCTCAGTTCAGTCCTGACTGCAGGCAGGAAGTAGTTCCTGACCTTCCTAATTAGGCAACAGTCTCCTAGCACCTTCTTCTCCTTTAAAGCACTTATACTGTGGCAGTTTCATATTTTCATAGTTATCTCTGTAATCCTTTGCAGAATGCTGTCCCCTCTAGAATGTAGGATCTGTATGTAGGGGTCTCTCTCACTGTCATGCACGCACACTTGCACACGTGTGTGCGCACACACACAAACCCCACAGGCACTTTTCTCACCTTTAGAGCTTTAGTTTCTAGAACAGTGTCAGCCCCAGAATAGAATCTCAAATACTTAGTTGAAGTAATAAATGGTATCCAGACTGAGTTCAAATGTGAATTTTATATCAGTTTGTTTTCCTTAAGATTATATGAACCTACATGAACTAGATTTTGTTCAAAGTATATATATAGATAAGCGGAAGATGGTGGTATATGCATTTAATTCACCCAAAAAAATAAATGAATATTTCCTAACATAAATCAAAAACTGGTTTTTCTATCCCAGTCTTAATCAATACTTTTAAAGTTAGATTTTAAAAATTCCATCATAAATGCAGATATTCCTAGTACCACATATTGAGGCTAAGAATATACTCAACTTTATTTAATGAGATTTGGTCATATTCCAGCCAAAACAAATGTTCTCTCCTTACACCACATAGAAGACATAACGCATGGATCTTAGAAATCCGTCACAAATGTCAATATGAATACCTGAACTTCGTATCTTTGGGAAAAGGCCAAATCTCTCTAACAGCTTCTGGTTTCAACATTCTTCACCCGCTCTTAAGAGCAAGAAAGGTAGACACATGTTTGGAAGATACAGCGACATTATTTACATTCCATTTAAATGTACAGTACAATGGTCACTAGATGCCAGAAGCCATGATTATCGAAGACTGAAGTTCTGGCTTTTGCACACTTACAGAACTGCAGGAGGAAAAGTGAGGGAAGAGAGGTGAAGAGGAAAGAAGGGAAATTTTGAAAAAGAAGGTAATGAACAACACGGAAGAGATTTCAATCCATTAGCAGCATCTTGATGATTACATTTGACAAGGCTCCACTCCAAAGATTAAGACCTATCTCCCGAGGAAGGGAAAGAATATGAGCACCCCAGGACACTGAGAATCTTTTATTTTTCACAGAGCCCGTCCACAAGTGACACTTCCTTTCAGTTTATGATGAGGGTTGCAGTTGTGCTTCTGAAATGATCATACTCTTATAAGCATCAAATCAAAAGAAAGAAATACAGGGAGGAGGAAAACACACCTTATCTTTTAAAAAATCCACATACACCTAAAATACATACCTCAAAAAACATAGCTTTCTTCCTAGCTTTTCTTTTTCAAAATTTCAAAGGCAGGACAAAGGCCCGTAACAATAGGGAAGAGTTAGAAAAACTACAATATAAATATGTATTTTGTGGTCTTTGCTAAAACCTGCATTTGAAGTTATACTTCATGGTGGCTGCTTTAGAAATGTCAACGCCAGGACAAACTCAAACTTTCCATAATTTGATCTGTTGCCCAAGACTGATGTGGCACTCGTGTAACTGTTTTTTTTTTTCTTTTAAAAAACTATTGCTGATTGCTTCTACAATTTAAAGAATTCCAAATATGAATGAATATTTAGTACACTTTTGAGTGATCAGTGCAAAAAAAAATGCAGGAATTTAAAACAAACAAATGGCCTTTTCCCAACACTGAGAAGAAGCCTCTGGAATTATCCTTAACATATAAACATCAGTAGAAATATCTAGGAAAGTTACTCCTCTTTTTCTGCTTAAGCTGAAGTGAAGATATTCAGTAACCATTTTAAAAATACCAAAGCATGTTGATTGACTTCCTCTTCCAGTTAAATTTATTAGCTAATTGCTCAGTGTTCCACCCAATTTTTTTCTAGGACATGAGCTTTCAACTAAATCCAGGAACTATTAAAAAGAAAAGTGAAAATATGACAGTAAGTACTTAGTAAGTACTTAATACAGGTCGACTAGCTACAGTTTTATCTAATGTGTGTTCAATACGTATTTAATGCTTTTTCAAAGTTGCATTTTACATTATTTAATGAAGCTATACCTGGATGCCTAAACTGATATTTACCTTGAGATGGAAGTCCAAATTAGACCCACAGTAAAGGAGAGTAAACAGCATCATTGGCGCCGCATGATCTACAGGAAACACACCTCTCCTCTTTTGCTGCTGTCTATGTCATTTTGAGTCTAATTACACAGATTTTCCACAGATTAGTAGTCACACACACACACACAATCTTTAGGAAGCTTACAGTCTATTTTAAAGGAATCAATGACTAGAGTGGAAATATTTTCCTCTGTGAATCTACATGTCCTATATAGTTGGAAGTAGATATTTATTCTAGTTTTCAGTTCCCAGAATTGACTTGCTTTCCTTTTAGGGGTAAAAATATATGGTTTAGTGGCTTCTGCATGCACACACACACACCACACACACTTCTGTCACTTACAAGAGAGATACTCTCTGGAGCCTGGAATTCTCCCTTCAGCAACGTACATTTAACCTCCATTTAGGTCAATGAGAACTACAGGCAGGTACGAGGGCCTGGGGAGTAGGAATTTTTAGCAGGTAATTGTTACTGAAACAGAGTGTAGAGAGCACGTCACAGAAGAATCAGAGGTGAATTCATCTTAAATCTTTGCTTTGAGCCAAGAATAACCTAAAACCTAACGTATTCTTTCAAAAAATCTTACTTTATAATACTCAGAACAAAATAAGTTTCCATGAGTCCTCTGTTTCTCATTTCAACCCAGTATACTTTGTATCGTTACACTCAAGAAAAAAATAAATAAATTAACTACTGTAGGCCAAGCAATTTGTTGGAAATTCTCCATTAATCTAGAAAAGTACTTTCTCTCAATACATATGTTCAGAGCACACTCAGATCAAGTGGTTTAAAAAGAACTCTACATTTCTGGATCTCACCTAATTTTGCATTAAAAGTGTAATAAATTTGCAAAATCAGGGAGTAAAGAAAAGTCTTACTAAACATTGGTTGCAACCAGTAGTTTCCAGAGCTAGTAATGGATAAAATAAACCGAGTAAGGCCCTTTCTGAGGGAATGGTGGGGCATGTCACAAAATAGTAACAAGAATTGCTTAGGTATTTCATTTATCATTTTATTTATTCAGTTATTCAACAATATTTATTGAGTATTTACTGTGTTTCAGGCAATGTACAAGGTGCTAGGGATAGAGTGATGAGCAAAATGATGTCTTCGCTGAGCTTAGATTTTAGCAGGAGAGACAAGTGTTAAATAAATATGGCACAAATAGTTGTGGCAGGATGATATTTTGAAATGTTAACTCATATATTTTCTATGTAGTTTCACGGGGCTCTTGGACCTTCCTGATTTAATTGATTAACACCTTCTATGATTTTTACCTCTAGGAAAGGATGCCACAACATACATACATACATACATAAATAAATAAACCAAACAAGTCTTAGCTTGGTCCTCAGGAAGAAGCAGGAAAATAAAACTCAGGTAATAGAAAATGTACGAATTAATGAATTAGGACCATGATTGTACTCTACGCTGAGAGTACAGTTTCTTGGAGGATCATACTTTGAAAGCTAAGAAAGACTTCCAGCTCCCTGCTTCCTCCTCCATCTGGTCAGGCTCCAAATGAGGAAAGAACAGAAATCCTAGACTGGGTTGGGAATCCAGTGTGGAGAGACCATTGCCCCCTCCACGTGGAGTCTGAGATGCTGGCAGAGTGCAGGCTGCAAGGTGAGTTGAGGCAAGTGGACCTCAGTTGGCTCAGAGAGCTTGTTGCATCTCATGACAGAATAGTTCCCTTGCGCCAAAAAGATGGCAAAGGGCCTCTCAGAGATTCCTGTGTCCCAGTGGACCACGGGCCTAGAAATCTTTTGCTCAGGGATCCAAGAGGTTCTTGGGAAAGAAGGAAGACAGAGAAAGCCACCAGACCTGAATGAGTTCGGCAGGTGTCTGTGTGAACTGGGCATTGAAGCCCAGGTCACCAGACAATTCAGAGGTTCTCCTCCTGGCCGTGACCTTGATCCTCAGGGCCCTTGTCTGAAGCCTTGGCTCTGTGTAAGCCCCTTGGGACTTAGATGCAATCCTGCTAAAGATTATTGTTGCCCCACATTCCCTCCCCTCGTGCATCCTTCTCCCCACCCACCTAGAGTCAGCCAATGACACTGGGACATGGGCCTTTTTCTTTTCTTGGGGACCCACCCATTCTAAACTCTCAATGTTTATTTTCCAACTTTCTTCATGCCCCCAGCCCAAGGAAGTTTTATCTAATGAGCAAGAGGACATCTTGATTCTTTCCTTATTGGGTAGTTTTCCAAATATTTTGCCCATGCCTTAAGTTCTTTTGACTTTCCCCAAAGAGCAGGATCTTGAAACCCGAAAGCTAAGACTTTACTTATTTTCACTTTGCATTTTGATGTGTTATCTCTTCCCTGAATTTTCTGGAAAGGACCAAAGGGTTCAAAGGAAAGGGAAAGTATCAGTTAATTTTTTAACAATTTAACCCTCCTCATAATTTTTTATGTATAGCATAATAAGCCATGAATAAAACTGCAGAATTAATGGAGAGTTTAAAATACGGTGAAGCAAACTCAGTATATGAAGGAATTATAAGGAATGAAAGAAGGAACAGAAAAAGAAAATAAAGAAAGTGTGTATTTGTGTTCAAATATGTGTGTTGGACCCGCGGGTGGAAGATGGCGTCTGGGTTCAAAACTGTGGAACCTCTGGAGTATTACACGAGATGTTTGAAAGTGAATTGCCGTCCTGAGGGAAGAGAACTTGGTGAATTGAGGACCACAACTGTCCACGTAGGTTCAATTGGTACTGCAGATGGTTCTTCTTTAGTGAAGCTGGGAAATACGACAGTAATTTGTGGAATTAAAGTGGAATTTGGAGCACCACCAACAGATGCCACTGATAAAGGATATGTTGTTCCTAATTTGGATCTATCACCTCCATGTTCCTGGAGATTTCGGTCTGGACCTCCTGGAGAAGAGGCCCAAGTGGCCAGCCACTTGGCCAGTTCATTACAGATATCATTGAAAATTCACAGATAATTCAGAAAGAGGACTTAGGTATCTCTCCAGGAAAGCTTGCTTGGGTTCTATACTGTGATCTCATTTGCCTCAACCATGATGGAAACATTTTGGATGCTTGTACCTTTGCTTTGTTTGCAGCTTTCAAAAATGTACAGTGGCCTGAAGTTACTATAAGTGAAGAAACTGCTGTAGCAGAAGTTCATTTAAAGAAGAAAAGTTATTTGAATATTAGAACTCATCGGTTGCAATTTCCTTTGCTGTGTTTGATGACACTCTGCTTATAGTTGACCCTACTGAAGAGGAGGAACATCTGGCAACTGCAACCTTAACAGCAGTAATGGACGAGGAAGGCAAGCTATGTTGTCTTCACAAACCAGGTGGAAGTGGACTGACTGGAGCTAAACTTCAAGATTGCATGAGCCAAGCACAGTTATAAGACACAAAGAAGTAAAAAAACTGATGGATGAAGTATTTAAGGGTATGAAACCCAAATAAACAACCACCACGTTTTCAAAACAGATTTGTAAAAGCTGTATTTGCTACACTGTGCACAAACCTTTTATACTAAAATAAATATCAAACTACATTCTTCTGAAAAAAAAAAAAAGTGTGTGTTGGTGAGGTCTGCATGCTTTGATATGACATTGAGTAAATAGAATGGTAGTATATACCATGATGTTATTTGAGATAGATCTTAGTGTTTGAAGAAAGACATGAAAAAAATCATGGAAGTGCTCTGTTGTAACATCAGATTTATTAAATGAAACAATTATAATAATAGGTAAATAAACTTCTAAGCACTGAGATTTTAAGATGCACATCAGTTTTTCAAATCACTATAATAAAAACCCTATATTTTAATTGCATTTAGCAAAATTGCTGAATCCCAAAACAGGCACTGTCACTTCTAAAATCTTCGAAAAACTCCCACAGAGAAAAATACCCACCCCGTCCCAATTCTAATCTTCTCCCAGGGACCTCTCTCCCAAGCTCACTTAGTCACAGGGTATAGATGAAGAGATAGTATGAACAGAGCCAATAATGTGTCACTCATTTTCATTTTATCAAGTTCACTAGTTTTTAAGGTAGCAACAGAAACAGAAGGCCCCACAAGAAAACACCAGAGACTCCTGCTAACTGCCCCTTGATAAACATAACTCATCGAAAATATGTGTGAATATATGACATTTAAAAAGGCAAAATCTTGACTATTCTTAGCTGACAAATTCTTTGGAAGCTTCTTAAAGGAATAAGCTGGCAATGCTCTCACATTTCAACTTTAAAATGAAAGGAATCTCTGAACTTTCCTTCTTCAGCAACAAACTCCCTTAACCCCTTGCCCCACTCCCATAAAGAAAAAAAAAAAAAAAAAACAGAATAGGTTAAGATCCTTAGTATACATACTCCCCTTTTTGCCTAGATCCAGGTATAACCTGGAATCTGGATTTATCCTTCATACCTCATTAGTCAAGTTTAATACTTTTATTTTCCTCTTTAGTTTAGATTGCATTTTCTCACGATTAAAAATGGATAGCTGTGGCTTGGAAATGGGAAACTAGACCATCTATGAACTAGAGCAAAGTTGAAGACAACTCTAAATACTTTGAAAATATTTTTGGTAATTCCATGAGCTTTCCTGACAATTGGTTACTCTACCCTCACTGAATCCTGTGGTATAAAGTTACACACCCAAAGTTTATGGTACAACAAAGTACAACTTCAGAGCTAGTAGTAGCAGGTTTTTTTTTTTCTTTTCTTTTTTTAATTGAATGGTCTTTCCTAGCAAGTCTAATTAGCTAATAGTGTTATAGCTCTGGAGTAGTGAGTTCATTAAAGGTATTCGGAGTACTGGTCCTGCAAAGCTTAGCTGCATGTGGCTATTGGATCACATATCTACTTTTCTGCCATGTAAGAAGAAAACATCTCAGAATATAACTATTAGTTGGCTTTGTGGTGTTGGGTTAGTGTGCCAGTCTGAGGTTAGAGCAGAGATGGGATCCCAAGCCCTGGGCTTTGTATTATATAGTATTGTATTTTTGATGTTGTACTTAAGGGTCAATTACTGTTTCCATTATAAACCCTGTTTTTCAAGGGTTTATAGCTCACCAATTTTCATTTTGGTATGCAAGCTGCATGAATACACAGGTTTTAAAAATAGCTTAAATTGAGCAGTGCCATTTTTAGATATAAAGCAGTAAAATATACTTTTCATTGGTTTCAGTTTGTTTTGGAAGTTTCCAATCTAAAAGTTTATTCTACCTTAAAATGCAAAAATGCATGTTGTTTTTCATTCATTTTCATAACAACTTTGATGGTAAAAGGAAGCCAGAGTGGATATCAAAGGACACTTCAAGGAGGAAAACAATTTAAAAATCTTTTCTGTGTGAACATTTGTGGGTAAATGTCATTCCAGTCAATGTTCTTAAAAATCAATAAGCTAATCAATCAATATTCCCTGAGCCTGAGCACTATTTCATGCCACTATTGTGACAGGTACTGTGAGAAATGAAACAGCTCCCTGCCCACAATGTGTCTGAAATTCTAGTTAGAGAGAAATACAAAGACAGTAATATTAAGTATCAATATAACAGCAACATACATGGAAGCATTTAAGTGATAAATCATGTGGCCAAGAATTTAAGAGGCAAAAGCAAAGCAATTCACAGAGTTGTGCAACTTACTGATGCCTTGCAAAAAGAACAAGAAATTCCAATGTATGGTAATTGCCCAGATATGGAAATTTACCCATCTAGGGTCATGCGGTCTTAAAAACTCTTTCCCTGACCATCAGAATTAGAAAATCCCTACTTAAGGGCAAAGTTGTTTTCTCTGCCATACTGAATGTTTCCAAATCATAAAAGCAAATTTTCTCTTGCATTAATTTAAACTAAACTTCTTGAAATGGTCCTCTACACGAGCTATTTTCACTCTGTCACCCTACTCTCACTCCCCAATCTATTCCAGTCTGGTTTCCAGCAGCACTACACAGCTCATACTACTTTTGCCAAAGTTACCAATGACCTCCTGTTGCTGCTGCCAGTGAAGAAGGCTTTGCTTTTCTCTTTCACCTAAATTTATCTCGATTTAGAAGAGGAATACAGTTTTCTATCTTTTGTCTCATAATGACGTTTGTCATTTCTTGTTCTACCCAGCATCCATTCCCCTCCCCTTGCGATGGGCACCTCTCTTTCCCTTTCGGGGACTGCCCCATGGGTGTGGAGTTTTGGTGGGAGATAATGGTTGCTTCCCATCAAGGAAGCTGAAGGGACAGAACCTCCTTCTCTTTTCCCCAGCACAGGAAATAGTGCTGTAGGTAGGACTCAGCCAACTACACACTTTCTCCTGGGACTTTAACGCCTGATCAAGTCAGGGTGTAGGGATGGTTAGACATCATATTCATGGACTGGCAGTGACAGAAGACCCCACAATTCTTGCTGCATCACACTTGTTAAGAGTTCATTCTATGCAGTTCCCCAGATCTCATTTTGTTTTCCAAAACTAGTTCTCCATTTTCTCTTCATTTCTGTTATCTCCAGATATTCTTCAAGTAAATTTAAATTTTGCTTAAAATAGAAAGTCAGCCTCTGCTGCTTATAAACAGAATGTTAATAGATATAATTTACAATGTTTGGCTCTTCTTTATAGCTCTTGCAGATTCATTTTCCACTGTCTATTCTTTATATGTTGCAATTCTTCTGGACACTTTTTAATGTCCCTTCTCATTTCACCCTCTGTTACCTACATAGGTTATTTTAACTACTCCCCTGACTTCAACTATCACCCACATGCTAATGACTTCTAAATCTAGCTAGTTATTCCAAATCTCTCCTCTGACCCTCATATTTCTTTATTCATGCCATTTGTTTTTTCATTTATTCTATAAATAACTTCTACTATGAGGCAGATATATGATAGACAATGGAGAAACAAAGCAATATAGTTTTCCATTTAATGATGGTTAGTCTAGTGGATTCCATAATCTTGTGAAATCCATAATTCCATAAACTTTAACCTAATGGATGTCATAGTCTAGTGGATTCCATAGATGCTATGTAATATTCAACAACTCCACTTGGATATCTCAAAAATAGTGAATTCATCATCTTTCCCTGACATCTGTACTCAAACATTTCTCCTACTGGGATCCCCATTTCAATGAAAGTACTCAACTGCTTATACCAGGAACCTGAGCATTACACTAATTTTTCCTCTTCACTCCGTCCCCACCTCTGCACCAATTATTAAAGCCTATTCATTCAGCGGTCTCAATATCTCTAGAATGTGTCCACTGTCTGTCATCACTTTTGCTGCTGCCTTATCTATATAGGCCTCCATTCCCTTTTTCTAGGATCAACACAACACGAGTCTTGGTTTTTATGTCCAAACTGCAGCCAGAGTGAACTTGACAAAATTCAAGCCTATTTGTGATGATATTTTAGTTAAAACCCTTTGAAGACTCCATAATAATCTCAAAATTAAATGTAAACTCTTTTCAAATCCCTTCCTTGTTACATTTCCAACCCCTCACTCATTGGCCTACAAACTTCTCACTCTAGCTACTGAAATTCTCTCACATCAGCAAATGGATTGTGCTCTCTCTCAACTCTCCTTCTACTTGGCATATCTTCCCAGTTTCATATGAATTCCAACCAGGCCAGCTCCACTCATTGCTTAGGTAATTTATCTCTCCCTCTGAAGGCTCACTCTTCCTAAAAGACTGGGTTATGCCCCTTTTTACAAGTTCTTAAAACATCTTGTTTTCTCCACATCCTAACATTCATTACTACGTATCATTAATTACCATGTTTTATGGGTAGATTTCACTAGAATGCAAGGCATTTGAAGGTAGAAATCATATCTCTTTCTACATTGCTTTACCCATAGCACACGGCAGATGATCCATAAGCATTAGCTAAACAAATGAATCTTAACATTGCATTATCAAAAACTCAATATCAAACTGTAAAAAAATATTTTTTGTCCAAGCTTTAAATACACTGGATTGATCTGACCATTGACAGATAGAGTTATCTATCTGAAAAGTAGGGTACTTATGTTTATATGCTGTGATCTGTTGCATCAGTTATCAGATGATGAAACAGCAACAGGTTCCAGATGTGTCCCTCCAATCATACCTCAGCTGTACCACGCAACACACTATCAATACTTTATTTGCTTTGAAATTAGTATGTTTCTGAAAATATTTTAGAATCCACTAGGATTGGCTACTTAAGGATTACAGAAATCCAGGACCCCAGATATGTAATTACATCCTTCATAAGGATCCTAAGAACCTATTTTTTTTCCATTCCCACTTCCTTATCCTTTTCTTTCTTAACCTTCTTCAAAGGTAAAGAAAAGTGGTCCTGAGAAGAGATCTAGGGTGAGAGAATGTTCTCCCTCAGGTATACATAAAAGATCATTAAGATCTGAAGCTATCTGAGCCCTAAAGCATAAATCTAAAAGATTTATTTTGAGCTGGAGAAGAATAATTGGAAGAGAAATAGTATTGAGTACCTAGTATGTGCCAGGTGTTGCAATGAACTCATATGAGGTAGGTAGATAGACATACAGCCTCAACACATTATAGACCAACACTGTGATACATCAGGATACTTGAGGGTTCCTGAGACCTTTTCAGGGATTCTACAGAATCAAAACTATTTGCATAATAATATTTTTTGCCTTTTTAACCCTCATTCTCCCATGTGTATACAGTGAAGTTTTCCAATGGCTACACACTATTTGATATGACAACAAATTGAATGAAGAAGCAAATATGAGAACCCAGACATTAAAGAGATTTGCTAAAATATAAAACAGTACCACTCTTCTCACTAAATATTTTTGTTTTGGAAAAAGTCGTTACTTTTCCTGAAAAACAGTTTAATGAAATGGTTTGGTTGTTTTTAAAAATAAATTAATAAATACATGTTTTTAAATGTCAGCTTAAATTTCTATTAGGGTAAATACTGATAGATACAACACCCTATTACTGAATGCCCTCGATAATGTTTTAGTAAAACAAGGTTATTGAGACCAAAAAGCTTGAGAATTGCTGACATAGACAGTGGAATAATCATAAGAGAAGGCATCTAGCCATCAATGATACCACACTGACCAGCACTGGAGCTGAAACAAATCCAAGTGTGGGGATGACCAGTTTTGACTTAGTGCCCCATTTTGCCATCTCTCAGTCAGTCTTCCAGGACTGCAGTGCTAGGATAAAGAGAGAATCATAACCAGTACATCCATGTAAATGTAAGCAGTAAGCTTTCAGTAAGTGGTTGAGGACATTCCTTGTAGGACACTACATTGCCCATTCTCTCGGATCATCAATTCAAAAAGCATTGTTATTTGATGCTATGGAAGTCCACTTTATTGGACATAGCTCTACTGTGCATTAAATTTTGTTTGAAGTATGCATAAATTAAAGAAAATCTTTGAGTACTTATCTTTCTCCATTGTGTGTGTAGGTGTGCTGTTTCAGCTAACTCTCAACACTTACTTGGGTATCATGGCAAGAAGGTGTGCAATCAACGTTTGTAAGCTAATCAACTGATTGATTAATTCTTGCCTAAAACCAGAAGAAAGCATCACTTCATTCTTGGTGGACTAGCCTATCAACCATGTAGCAACTTACTTCTATGAGTAGAAGTATTCAACCTCGCTCTTATTCAATGTAACCTTCCCATATTCTGAAGGAGTGAATACAAGGTCAATGCAAGTGTCCCCAGTGCCTT
The DNA here is from genome assembly GCF_009873245.2 of Balaenoptera musculus. Classification (NCBI taxonomy): domain Eukaryota; kingdom Metazoa; phylum Chordata; class Mammalia; order Artiodactyla; family Balaenopteridae; genus Balaenoptera; species Balaenoptera musculus. The sequence continues at coordinate 28,767,864 of NC_045791.1, read as the reverse complement.
GAGAGAAGATTTTAGGGTTTCTCTTTTTAATAGAATTTTCCTAAGAGTAGCAAAGCCACCATGAAAAGAACAGTTAATGAAACTTGTTTTCTTCATTACCGAACTTAATATAAATACTTCCACATGAATGTTCTTTTCTCTTTTTTAAATTATTCATGAAGTCTATCTTTGCTAGAGTTGGGGGGTGGTGATATACAAGAATAATCTCAGAAATTATTGCAACAGGAGAGAAGTAATATAATAATACTTTAAACCCCAACTAATATAAGGAACAATTCATAATCCCCAAAAAACACAATACAATCAAATTAAGAATGCAGGTTAATCCTTAATTTGACCTACATTAAATCATTATCATGTAGAGGTAAAATCATAGATAATTTCAAGGTCTCCAGAAGACTTCAGCTTAAGTAAATGAGATCTTAGATTTTACATTCTGACATCACTTGCTTTTATTTTTCCCTCTGGTACAAATTCACATCAGGATCCTTTTCCTGTGCAATTAGCAAGATAACTGTCTTACCTAACTGACAATGCCCCTTTTCATTTTGGGGTCTGCAAGCATTTGCCACTTACACTCAGATCATGTTTTTGTGATAGGCCACAGAGCAACTTTCTTTAAAGCTATCAAAGCCTTCCTCATTATCCTTTATGGGCTGTGCAGAAAATATCTCAACTATTAGACATTTAACTGGAGTGCAGTAGAATGGGTTTGCTGGCCCTCTCCAGTTCCTTGGGTAAAAGCTCTGTTCATAATCAGTGTCTGGTTTTTTAAATCACCCTCAAGAGGTTCCTTCCGGTCCACTTCAGTTCCCTTTTTAGTGTCCCACTGATTTTCCAGACTTTAGGAACGTGTCCTTAACCTCCCGCTTTTTCAATGGCTCTCTCCACTGAATGCTAAAGGAACACTTTGATACTTCAGACGTTGAGAAAGGAATATCGTGAGAACTAACACACCATTTATAACAGTACAGTTTACAATAGCATTTCCTGCAGAAAGAAGGTGCCTTCTCAGAAAGAGAAGGATGATTTCTGCACCCCATTTAGTTTCAAAACTACAAGCAACACCCTTGTTTCTTGTCAATAAAAAGGAAGATAGAGTAGAGTAGCAATCACAATACATAAATGATATTATTTGTCCCCAGAGTGCATACCAAACTGTAACTCACTCAAAGAGCTTGCATGAATTATGAATGGCAGGAAGGCGCAGAGAGGAACTTAGCACAGACCTACCCCACACTGCTGTTACACGAATATTTTATAGGCAGAGAAGCCACATGAACTATGTGATGAGATGGCAAAGGTATATATTTTATGTTTAATTCCCGTCCTGCTCTAAATCTCATTTTAAATAATATAGGGACACTACAGAAGCTGTGCAGCTGAAAATATATTATTAATTAAATTTTAATAGCAAATAAGCTAATCAGGATAAAATCTGAAAAACCTCATGGGAATGGTGGGATTTTCAAAAAGATGTCCCCTTGGCCCCCAAATAATAACAAAAACAAAAGCAAATGAAGAACAGAATACACTGGGTTTTAAACTGTACACAGAAGTAGAAGACAGAAATATAAGGAAACTTGGGCATTTATGTAGCATTTGGAAAGGTAATGGTGGGCACTAAAGGACTCTGCTTTGACCTGAAAGTAAGGGGCAAAGCCATTATTGTTTCTGTTGCCTAGATAAAGGGTATTCATGTTGTAATGTAACATATCGGTATATTGTCCAGTTCTTTTTTAGACTCTGTAATAAAAAATTGTAGTCATTTTCCAAAGAAAAGTCATAGAATGATCAGATCACAGCTCTATAAATAAAAATATGCCAGAGACTTTCAGTCTTGTCTCAGAATACAGTATTCATGTGTCCCATTTTCTTATTTTTTCCCTCTAGCATTTTCCTTGAGGTTTTTTTTGAACTAAATAATCAGGAGGAATTGGGAGGGGAAAGGGGGAAAGAAACCTTTTCCTCCTGCAGAAAAAGATGGTTGTATAGAAGAGTTTTTTACATACACACGCGCACATACACACACTCACACATACCTCAAAAAGGAAATAGTTGAGCTGAAACAGAATCATTATCATGAAGTCTGTGTTAGGATAAAGAGGGAAAAATATAAGGGCAAAGACTCATCTGAATGATCCTAGTTTAGGGCCTTACCAAGGAGACAGCTTAAGTTATCTTTGAAAACTGGTGAGTCGCCCTGCTTGGCCGAGTATGAATTGAATGTTCCCAAAGTAACATTTCACAAATAGGGATACCCTTCCATTTCACACTGCTCTTTCTCGAAATAGCAACACCATTTAGCAATATTTCATATCAAGACAATTGCATTGTAGAATTATTATAGCCTTAGTGCTTCATTAAAATTAAAAAAAAGTTAAATCCCTGTTTTGTTGAACACAAGAAATGAATAGTAAATATTGATTTCGAGTGAATGCAAACATTTCCCTAGGAGTGGATAATTACTGCCTTTCTATGCAAAACACTTATATTTGAAGAAACACTTCACTTACTTTGCCATGCGGTATACATTCTTTAGTACATTTTAAATTATACGTTGTCCTGGACAATGTCTGCTCTATAATTTCTTGTGTCTCTACACCAGAGTCAGTATGTAATTTTAAACTACCAAGTTTCTGCCAACTAGGAGAATAGGCTTAACTCTTTCTCTTTGCTGGGTTCACAAATACTTACACAAGGAGATCTGGAAAGACATAAGACTGATGATCTCAGACCTGGAGCAGTTTGGTCTCTTTTTTCAGGCCAACAGAAATGCCACTAGTAACTGGTCACAGATTTACAAAGCAGAGACTAAATGGAATATAGAATTTACATACCTAAGCCAGTTTACAGCCCATCTAAAAGATATGCATTAAATAATTAACATTAGAAATTTTCGATGAATCACTAGTGGTTTGAATACTTCTTATAGAAAGGTCTAGTTAAATAAGGGACCATCATACTTTAGAATATATCTCTTGTCAAAATCTTTTATTATTGTAGTTTTATCCCTCTGCCAAGATATTTGCAACATAGCATTATTTAAATTATGTAAAGGAATTCATTTTAACCATTTCAATGTCACCTATGTAGATGGTGATTTCATTCAGCAGTTATGTTAGAATACTTTTAATTGTACAGAATATACAAAGCTTATATTTGTATAAAAATATTAAATAGTACAAAGTTATAAAAGATCATGTATATCATGGTATTCATCATTTTTACCTGTAAATTTGCCATTCACTAAAGTAATAAAAATACTTGCAAAATCATCTCATATTAAAGTACCCATCATTCTATTCTCTGTTTCTATGAAATTGGCTTTTTTTTTTTAAGATTCTACATATAAGTGATAACATATAGTATTTGCCTTTCTCTGTCTGTCTTATTTCACTTAGAATAATGCTCTCAGAATGGCTGCCAGGAGTTGGGGGGCAGGGAAAAGGGGGAGATGTAGGTAAAAGTGTAACTTTCAGTTAGAAGAAGAATAAGTTCTGAGGATCTAAGAAACAGCATGGTGACTATAGTTAGTAATACAGTATTGTATACTTAAAAGTTGCTGGGAGTAGATTTAAGCATTCTCATTACACATACACAAAAAGAGTAACTATGTAAAGGAATGGATGTATTAATTATATTGATCTTGGTAATCACTCTACAGTGTATAGCAAATCATCACTTTGTACACTTTTAATATAGACAATTTTATGTCAGTCAGTCCTCAATAAATTTGGAGAAAATTATAAATAAATATGTACATAAATAAAAATTGAAAAGATTAACGTATATGAAGAAATGAAAGCAAAAAAATGCTAAATCTGGAGTAAAGTTACTCAGTGGGAGATAAATGAGATGAGACCAAGGGATTGTTTATGTGCACAGATTGTTTATGTGTCCTGCTTCCATAGAATCCTCACATTCATGTATTGTGAGATTTAGTCTCATTTGTTCTCTCTGGTTTCAAACTGCATACAACCTCCTACCTTTTGGATATATTAAAGATTACAACATAGGAAAAATGAACTCTAAGAGGAACAAAACAGTTTCAGTGGTTATACCAACTATGAGTGTACTTGAAGAAGATTCATCAAAGTTTCAAGCTTTTGCATGTCATGAAGTGTCTTGTGGCATCCACTGTGCTCTCTTCTGTTTATACCCCCTCCCATTATTGGCTTATTTTAGGCAAACTTGTCTGAACACAGGAACTGCCTGGGGAATTCATTAAAAATGATTCTCAAGACCTTATTCCAGAGAGTCTGACCCAATGAGTCTGGAATAGGGCCCAGGAAACTTTTTTTTTTAATGCTCCAGATAATTTTATGATTAAGTTTGGCAAACATGGTTCTAGACCTTCATCTAACCCGTCCTCTAAACTCAATTTTATTTTTAATCAGTGTGGGCAATATTTTCACTAGCCATACTTGAGGAGGAAAGGGGGAAGTCTACTCTCCAGCCTGCTCAGTGAGAAATATCCTCACTGTTCCTATTTCAGTGTAAAAGGAAAGCACAACTAGGATTGACTTTAAGTCATACCAAAGTAAAACTAATTAATACCAGCACTATTTCTTGATGGAGGTTTTGATAGAGGTGTGTTTTAAGGAACAGGGAGGTCTGAGTTACTCAAGTGCAGATTGAAAAGGATATGGGCACAATAAATTGACGAAGAACTGAGAGGTCTGGATGGAGAGAAAACTGATAAATTACCTAGGTCACAAACGAGACTGAGTTCTGTTCCTTGGAAATATACTAAATCTAAATCTAATAGTTGTCTGAGAACAGACTTAATCTGCAAAAGACTATGAGGATTGTGCTGATGTTAATTTTTTTTAAAAATGCAAATGACAACTTAATACTTCAGCAGAAATTATGAATAGAGACATAATTCACTAGCACATAGTAAAAAGCTTAAACGCCAGATTTGATCACAACCATGTGAGTCAAATCCAACTTGACTGTGTCTCTGCAAGTGATACCACGAGATGTTTTGGAAGAGAATGGAGTAGATATCCGAGATGACAGTACTAAGGTAAACAGCACTGATGAACATCAGAGGTATTGTAACAGTAAATAGTCAAACTTTAAAAATCATAAAGATAATAAATGGGTATGATAATGTGTTTGACTTTGTCCATTATGCCCCTCCATATTCCACCACTCTAACCAGTGAATTGTGTAGAAATTTTTGGCTTCTTTAGTGTGTTTCTTAGCAGCAGAGGCAGCAGGGGAGCTGTGGGCAACACACACCAAGACTCTTACTAAAAGAAGAAACCCCCAGAACAGGTTCTACAATCCAGCCCTTGACTCCGGTCATTCACTGGTTTCAGTGGTTTATTTTATCTAATCTAAGCTACTACTGATTGCGCCACACTTCCCAATTTCCGCAATGTTAAAAGGTGAAAAAAAATGTGCATCTTAGAATCAATAATATGTAAAACTCTTAGATAAAAAAAAGTAAAGCAACAGACAAATAGCCTCCTGAGGTTTTAATGGTGTTTATCAAAGAAACTCAAAGTTAGGCAAATAAAGTTCTGGGGGAATGGTCCATCCCCAAGTCAATCCCCAGGGCACTGATACCATGTGAGGATGCCATGAGCTGCTTACAATCACTTTGTCACAGCAGGAGAACCTTTGCCCTCTCAGATGAGGTTATGATAAACAGTGGACAAGGGACGTCTCTCAGAGCAGATCTCAGAGCAGCCAGATTGGGGACCATGGAATCCTCTCCACCACCAGAAGGAAGAGACCCTGCTGATCTAGTCTAACAGAATATGGCCAACAAATCTTGACCACTGTACAGTAAGTTGTTTCTCCTCCTCTTTTCTAAATGGTAGTCTTAATGGATTTATCCCCTTTTTCCTCTTCCATTGTTTGTGGAGAAGGTAATTGAAAATACCATTTAGCACTCAGTGAATGAACCATGAAATTGTTACATCTGCATCAGACTCCGAGCAAATACACATCCCTCAAAGATTCTGAACTTGGACCTGGGATGCAGTAAGAGAGTGAGATTTGAGTTTTGTCTCTTTTGGATAGGGGTAAGTGTGTTTATAATATACAGGAAGGTTGCATTATTTTAGTCAAGGGCATTACAAAATTGTTCATATATAAAGAGCATATGTAGAGAAAAATTGGCCACAAGTAGTTACTTGTGAGTTTACATCTATTACCTATATTTGGGGGGAAATCTAGCTTTCGCTATGGGAATTGTCTCTGTGCCGCATCATTTTGATATGTTTCCTCTAGGATTGCTAGCTGTAAGATCACCTACGCTACAGGGCATCTGCCATCATGTGGAGACAGCTTGCCTAGAATGAATCCATCAGAGAGGAAAGTAAATCTTGGAGAGTGGTGGGAGAGAGTAAAAAAAAGTGTGTGCATGAGTGTGTGTGTGTGTGTGTGTGTGTGTGTGTGAGAGAGAGAGAGAGAGAGAGAGAGAGGGGAGGGGAGAGGGCAGGAGAGAAGAGGAAAAAAGGAAATCAGAATTCCTAGAAACATGAGAAATTATAGAAGAAAGTTCAAGTTGGTCTTCTGTCATTGGCAACTGAAAGATGCCTCATTAATACAGAATAAATTGTCTTGATTCAAATTTCACAATAGCTTTGCAAAGGTGGGGACAAATAAGAAAACTGTTATTGACTCACTGTGGTTAAATCAGTGACAGTGGAAAGAGAAAGCAGATCTCATATCTTACTTCCACGGGGAAGCTGAATCTAAATTTATCACAATACACAACCAGGAAATATCCTGCTAATGAGGTCAATATCAAACAGCCATAATAGCTAACACTTGTTGAATTCTCATCATGTGCCAATCATTACACTATTAATGATATATTTATATTAACTCCTTCCATCCCCTCAACAACCAAATTAAGTAGTTTTACTTACTCCATTGTACAGATGAACAAACTGAGGCTTAGAGAAGCTAAACAATTTGCCCCAGGTCACACAGCCAGCTGGGATTCCAACCCAGGCTCTTTGCCCTTACTCATCCGTTCCCTTAACCACCATACTCAACTTGGGACAAGTATAGTACTTCCCAAACACCAATGGAATTCTTGTATTTATCTTTCTCTCCTGTCCAAGTCCAGAAAGAGAGAAAAAGTGTTTTCCCTCTGCCAACAATACCACTAACATTGCTACATTGACATTATTCAGCAAATTGCTTTCACTTAGTAAGCATGGTGAGAACTCCCTGCCTAAACGTTAGAGACGGTTTTCCAACAAGCACAAATCCAACTAGAAATAGACCAAAATATTCAAAAGTAGAAGTGGAATTTATTATTATTAATTCCACTTCAAGATTTATTTCAAGACCTGACTGACTGTATGTCAGTGTTGGACACCAGAACAGAATCTAATTAGCCTGGCTGTTATTCAGCATCGATGCTCAGACTTACCCTGCTTGAGTCCTTGCGGCAGGACACGATTTCAGAACGCTGAGTGTTCAAAGGATTGTCACCTCTACAAACAGCGTTCTTAATGTCAAAGGATAAAGCATCACAGTTGTGGGGAAAGTTGTACATCTACCAGGAAAATATTCATCAGCTATCCAGCTGGTCATTCCCTTTGCCTTTGGCTATTTGGACATATTTCAGTAAAGACACCCACAAGGTCTCCAATCTTAACTGTAAAGCTTGAGAAGAAATGTCCAGTGAAAGTTGTTTTCAGGTGTAATATAAGAAACTCCTTTGCCTCAAGATTTACATAACTGTAAGGGCAAACAAACCAAACGATAAACAAAAATATCAGGTACTACAGATTAGAAATGAGAAGTAAACCAGCTGCATGCCAGTTTCTTGCTACAAGTTCCAGCGGATAACCAAAGTCAATGTGACTGAGAAAAGATGTAGTGTGGAGAGAAAATCGCCCAGGATAATCAAGGGATATACTTCCAAGTCTATTTCCCCCACAGAACTGTTTTGTTTTCTCACATCAATGAGCTAGAATAAAATGTGGATCCCATGATCAAGCTGGCAGAAGTCATGCTCCCTACCTGGATGCTCGAAAATTGTAAATCACAACTTTACAAGGATTTAACTTTTCCCTTTCCAAAATAATCAAATGTTGTGGTGAGGGGGCCACTAATCATGACAAAAAATATACTGCAAATGCTTTCTTTTGGTGCCAAGTCCAATAAGTTCTCTGAGTGAAATTAAATGCACGATCTTATTCCAAACCACAGCTTCCCTCGGGGATGTGCAAATCTCAAGAGGGGGCTGAAAGGCCAGTTTTATCAAAGCCCAGGGTTACACCCATGTTTTTCAAGGTTTTTTTTTTTTTTTTTTTCTTTCCCTTTTTTAACTACTGCCTGTAGTATAAACGGCTCAGGCCCCTCTGCTTTCCAGCCTTCATAGTCAAATCAGCGCTTCATACTTTCCACATTCGGCCTCTAAAAAGTGGGCCAGTCCCTGACTTCTCTTAGTTTCTCACAGTTTTTGTTTATTTTAAGAGATTCTCTGCTGAACTCCAGGGAAGGGGGGAAAAAGGGAGGGAGAGAGAGAGCAATCTGTTATGTTGTAAGCAATTACTGGCTCCATCTCTTAGATCTGCAGTATCACAGGAATTAGAGATGGAAAAGACCCATTAGGTCATTCTGTACACCCTGGGCCAGCACAGCGCTATTCCCTACTGTAGATTATCCCTTCTGAGAGTTTTTAATATGTTTAAAGGGAAGCCAATGATAACATGGTTTCACTTTATTTCTTTTGGGGCTTTGTTCTGTCCAGTCTACAACATGCCATTTCTATGGATGGGCCCAGGGTGACTTTTCAAAGGACACTTGACTGCCCATAAGAATTAAAACAACATTTGTGCTTTCCAATAACTATGATCCATAAGTTCAGCACGGAAACATTCATAAAAACAAATTCTAAACAGCCAACGTTTAGTCCCAGGGATGGACATGTGACATGGAAAAAACTGTACCTAGACATAGTCTATATATCGAGTACATAATACCACAAATACAACTGTGTTAGTGGGCATACATGCTCACATCAAGTGCACACGACTACTCATCATTACCCCAGAGTGTTTCTGTTTCCTCAGAGTTGTGCCCAAATGCTGCATAATTCGCGAAAATGGGATCCAAAATATTTAAGGTTATGTTTCTCACAATTTTCTTCGGATCTCTCTTAAGTCACGCATTTTAAATGTCAACTTGCATAGGGAAATATTTAATTTCAAAAATACTCCTCCACTGGGAAATTCTTCAGCTCTTCCTTAAGTAGCTTTGTTTTTTTTTCTCCTTCGTTCTTATCCTAAGGTAACGGAGTGTTTTGGTTTACTTTTGATGTGCCAGCCTAGGTACCCTTAGCTGAGACACTATCAGTCTCATCCCTCAGGAAAAGAAATACAGTGTGAGGGAAACCTAGCAGGAAGAATGAACACATTGTGTGTTCTTAAGTGACTACCATCTTAATCCATTGGCCTTGAAGGCTATCCGTAGGAGATCAAATCAATATTACTATTTGAAAGCATACGATTTTGTGCTAGGATCATAATCAATACTGATAGAATGTGTATTTTTTTCTTATAGCATGTTCTAAGTTATTTAGTATTTTTGAGGTATAATGCAGGATATATTTTCATTTGAATATGTTTAATAAGCTGGCCCATCTTTGATATGTGTGGTAGATAAGAATGATTTCTCACTGGTCTACTAGGAGGCAGGGTAGTTTATTAATCAAGAGTCTGCAGTATGAACCCTTTATAGGGTTTGTGATTGTGGGTACTACCAGTTACCTTTCATTTGATCAGTGGTTTATATAATACTCTTCAAGAAAAAGAACCTAACTTATCCCAAAACAAATGTATATGATTGAGGGGTTCACTTTACTCTGTGTAGCTTAAAGAGTACAACTAAATTAGAGAACTTTAGAGGAAGAAAGCTTGGGCTCCAAAACCCATCAGGTTCTTCCCATCCTTGCTGGAGAAGCCGTTGAGTTTTTCCTCCCTTGACAAAGGCTCTTCTCATGACTGTTTCCTAGGAATACTCCTTCCCTTCAAAGATGTCCTCTCTGACCACTCTGGCTATTGGGGATCCCCCATTAAGCCTCTTACAGAACCCTCCTTATTTAACTCTAATAAGAATCAATTATTGCATTGTTCATTTATGGTTTAGCCAGCTCCCTAAAGAGTTGCATGGTGTTCGAGTTAAGGGCATGGGCTCTAAAACCATCACCCCTGGCTTAAATTCCTGCTCTGCCACCTATTAGCTGCTTCTCTTTGGCAAGCTACTTGTACACTCTCCCTTACCCGTAACTGGGGAAAATAAGAGTTTCCACTTCACAGGCTTGTCGCAAGGAGTAAAGGAGTGAAAACTTGTAAAGCCCATGGTAACTAACATGTAGTGTGCTCCCAATAAATATCAGGAGCTATTGTTTTAGTATTATTTTCCTTTGTGTTTCAAAGCCTAGTTTAATGCCTGGTACATGATCGGCACTCAATACATGTGTATTAAAGATATGAAAGAATGGATATTCTGAAGAATGTTCCTAAGGGGAAAATTCCAACAATGGGAGCTGTTGCTCTTTGAGGTCATAAATACCTGTCAGTCAACAAAATTGCTGAAAGAACTTTTAGAAAGATTTTAGAAGTCATTCCATAATAGTGTGGGAGATGTAGCTAATCACTAAGATCTCTTCCAAGTGGAAGATGCTGATATTGATCTAAGGTTGTGCTCTCACCACTTCCCCTCTTTGGGTCCTAGTTTTCTCAAAGATAAAATAAAGGTTTTTGACTAGATCATCTCTAGGGTCCGTCCTATTCTAATATTCTATGATTCTATATGTGAGCCACCTGACTCTTGTTATTACTTTTTTTTTCTGCAAAAATTCCCATAGAATAGTTTTTCATTTTGCAACCAAAGTAACTTGGTTCAAATGGCACCTGGGACAGTTATTTTACCCCACGGTCAGGGAGCCCTAACAACTGGTGACTGTGCTGTAGTCACTGCCACTTGGTGACAGGAACATAAACAGTCCATTTCCCATGCCGCCTCTTTCCACTACCATATTCTCTTTCACTTCCCACCTTCCGCAGCAATCCAGACTCGCCTCATGCATCTCCAAAGCACAAGAATTCCACCCACGCAGCACTGCAGAAATTAGAGCCAGAAAACCCCCAGTAGGTCATGCAAGCCACACCCCTTCTAGAGGAGGAAGATCCTCTCCCAACTAACATTTCAGCTCTCCTTCTGGCTCCAAAATGTGGCCATGCTTTAGTGATTCCTGGATATGGTTTGAATAACAGTTTATAAGCATTCTGGGATCCTTTGAAAATAAAGGTTCCATATAAAGTTATCTTACTATTTTGTTTATTATAAAGTGGTTTTGTTGTTGTTGTTTGTTAATCTTCCTGGGAATAGTCACAAGAAGATTTCTCAAAGAAGAAATTGTACCAGCAAGCCTTTGACCTGATTTTTATCAAATCTGATAGCCAGCCATTAAGAACCTAGCTGATTAAAGCTCTGATTGCCCTGTTGTAAATGTGCAATAAAAAAATAGTTTGGAAAACAATTAAAATATTATTTAAAGGATACGTGTTAATTATTGCTAATATATTTGCTCACATTTTCCTCAAGTTAAATTATATATTTATCATCAATGTAAATTCTGTTTATTTTTAATCGTGTAACAATGCTTTATTGCCTTTGGATATGAAGTCTTATAACTGTTAATTTGCTAAACGTTCAACATTTTTAAAATGTTTGCCTGTTTCATTGTGCTGAACATACAAATCCAACTTATTACTCCAGGTGACAAGAAAGCCAGCTGATGAACACAAATGTCAAACACCACTGGGGATTCAACCCAAATCCTTGGCTACTATCCAGCCACTCCTCTGGCTCATAGACAATTTCATTATTTCCCTGTTAGAAAGGGAACATGAGGGTGGGAAACTGTCCTAGATGACACAGTAAGTAGGACTCCGCATTCTCTACTTAAGGCTTTCTTCTCTTGAAGAGCTTAAGGCAAATAGCCTAGGATAATATTTCTTTTTACCATACACACAAACAAAATTCACATTACTGTACCCATTTTACAGAGATGAAAGCTTGATTGTAGAGAAATGGGGCCACTGGTCATTGTTACCCAAATCATAGTGGAGTCAGAAAAGCCCCAAAATCTGTCTCCTAAGTGCTAATGCATCTTCATATCCAAATGACCACATTTTCTTAATGAATCACTAGTAATAGGAGCTACAAAGCACTCCACAAAATGTAAAATGCTTTTAAAATGTATAATAGGCATAAAGTTCTGAACTGGGATAGTTTGTTTTCTCCATCTGAAACTATATTAAAAAGAAGAATTATTATAAGGAGTGGTACTAAAAACATATTATTAAGAAATTGCTGTTATTTAAGATAATATAATAGGTTCCATATTTATCAATGTTTCATAAACTAAAGATAATTTCCTGAATTTACAAAAGCTGCTATTCACATTGGAAAGCTCTGGATAATTGCTGTCTATCTGACACAGGAATAATAATGCAGAAGAACCCAATTGTGGGCCATAGTTGGAATAAACCTCAACTTCCAAAACTTTCCAGTGAAACAAACCCCAGAGAGGGATAGAGACAGATATACACCACTGCAAGATTTCAAATGTCAAGTTTTCAGCAAAACTAGAACAAGTTTTCAAAATAACAAAAAAAGGGGCTCAAAGGATAAATAGCTATTGAAGAGAGTATTAGGAACACAATTTTTGGATCAGATTAGGAGGACATAGAATGGGTATAAACTAACAGAAAGTATTTTAAGGTTATATTGAATATGGGGCCAAGTGAAAAACAAAAGGAATACAACAGGTTCAGCAGTTTTAAAACCTTAATGATAAATGAATGAATCAGTGTGGGAGGATGTCAAAATTTCCTTAAAAGAAAGCATTCTGCATAGAAATGCAGCAATTGAAGGCAATATAAAAACACCAGCATTTATGCCATACTCACCAAGATACCTATTTCTCCATTTAACACATCTGCCCATTTAAACATAGACACCACTTCATGGTGAAAAACACTATTAATCTAGAATTTTTGCATTTTAGGGGCTAACATTGCCAACAAGTCTCATTTCAAGTTCACTTTGAGTGATGAAGACCTTAGGAAGGCTGCCTGGATCACTGCTTTAAGAATTTGGAGGCCTCACCTGGCTCAGTGGGAAGAGTATATAATCAATTATTGCTGCCTGTCATGGCTGTGGGAGAGGAAAATCCAAGCCCACTTGCCATTTATTTGATTTTCTGATCCAGTATAACCCTCTTCACTTACAGCTGAGGAATCTGAGGCATTGGTGGGGTGCAGGGTTACATTTACGAATAAAGAGCTGGAGTGATTGGCCTAAGGGTAGACTGATATTGGGTTGGTCTTCTTTGTAGAATCCTGATGTCAAGTTCCCTGCCCTTTCTTTCTACCAATTGCATTCTAAATTCTGATTGTTTGGAATTCAACAATAGATATGACTAATACCCAGTTACACTATAATAATATAGTCTTAGTTCGTTCTACCAAAAAAATCATAATACTTAAATATATTCTTAAATCTTTTCAAGCTCCTAATATCTATCTTTCTGGAAAAAAAAATAATTTCTTACTAAAACTTAATTTCTCTAAGACATTAAATCCGATAAGTGTACTGTTTTTCCTAGGCTTCAAATTCTTTAGCCTTCTTTCTCTCTGTTTAGAGAGTTTATAAATCTAACTGACTTAATGCCATTCAGTGTGATACTAAAACTAGCAATGAAGTGTAGGGGAACCATTAATATTCCAAATTCCTCGAAAATGCACACCACGGTGCCCTTGAGTAATCTCAAACTATTAGCCATAGTCCCTCGAAGCTTACAGCAAGCAGTATGGAATATCCATTGGCACAGCATTTACCTTCTATAACCACACCCTATATAGAATTACGTTTTAGAAATTCAAATGAAATATTTCAGGTAAGCAAATAGTTGTTGCCATTGTAATAACTGAACATCTAATATCCATACAAACATAAAATAATGCAGTACTAACAGGTGTTGCTCTTCACTTAAATTTCCCCACATAATCCAGGTTTTTTTTCACCTCGTATACAGATATACTTATTTTAAAACTTACTTGAGTGCACTCAACAAGGTCGAGAAAACAATGTCTACAAAAGGTTCCTGGTGAAGAAACATGCAGAAACCAAGAGGATGGGTTGTAATGTATGCCTCGTGCGCACTTGGATTCTTCCACCATATTTGTCAGAACTCTCTGTACTATGTGTGCATTGGAAAATCGATGGCAAGTCTCTATTATGTGAGCCTTCTCCGAAAATCCTTTAATGCAGACAACACTTTTTTAAAAATAGCAAGGGATGGGGTAGTCATGGGGTATATCTTATGACTTTTACTGCTTCGCCTCTCCAGCTGCCCATTGAAGAGATATTTTGGCTCAGGTTTACCTATCATGGTAGCATAGGCCCATGGGGACCCATGGAAGGTAATGAGGGGCTCCATTAACCAGTTTCATTATTTCAGAAGGCCTAAGGGAATAACACACTCACCAATAATAAGGCTGCTAAAGCTAGAGTGTCAAATTACTTTGGGGCAAAATCTTACCAACTTCGTATGAAAACTCTTATTACTTCATGCTGATAAGAGTCTCTGACTGGCAACTATGTATGTGTTTGATTAATAAAGTGTTCAATAAAAACAAATGAATTGTTTTGTTTGGATATTAAAATTTTTCAAAACACAGAGTCTCAGATGTAGAAGATAATCAGAGAAGACTCATTTATATTAAGGGCTCAATGTCAATTTAATAACTTTAGTAATGATGGTGCTGACAGCGCAATAGCTAAAACTTACATGACATTTCCTAAGTGCAAGGAGCTGTTCTAAGCATTATACATACATTTATTTATTCAATCATCATAACAACCATATTAGGTAGGTATTATTAGCCCAAAGTAGAGTTATAAGAAGTGAGAAAAGGGAGACAGAGGACCATCAAATGACATGCCCACAGTCATACAGATAGTAAAGGCTGAAGCAAAAATTTGAACCCAGGCAGTGCGGTTTAGAACACATTCTCTCAATTCCTTCCTTCAGGAAATACTATGGTTAAGGTCTCATTTTTAATTGTAACAAAGATAACAGAGCAGAGTGGCTTCCTTATCTGTAAAATTAGGGATAGTGATAGTAGTTTTCTCAAGTTGTTGGTAAGGTTTAAGAAATTCATTTTTGTAAGATTTGAAACCCATACCTGGAACAAAATAAGTGCCATTAGGTGTTTGCCAGTGTTAACAACAAGACTTGTTAAACTACAAAGCTTTTTTTCTCCTCTTGAGCACAGATCGAAATCCTGGGGCCAACCATCTCACAAGTGTTCAATATGGGTAACTTTAAAAATGATGTTGCTATTGTCTAACTACCAATAGGCAAGGAAATTCAAATGGCTGCCTAAAAACAAACCATTAACTTAGCTTACTGGTGAAAGCTCAGCCCTACCCTCCCTCTGCAATGGGAGGGGGAGAGGAGGAGGATGGGACACTTTGTGCCTGAGTAGAGGTGTGTGTAAGCAGAACCTGAGCACTGCCAGGGACCCCAGATGAGATCTTCATTCTTTTCTCCCTGTTCACAAACACTCCTGAGAGCCTGGTAATTTACCACTAAATCTGTGTGCATAGAAACAAACAAACTTTTAAACTATAACGTTCACCACATGATATGTACATTCCTTGGACTAGCATATCATTGCATAATATTGTTCAGTTTTAATAAAACTATCCTTTGAAGCTCTGTTGTGGAGGAGAGTAATTCCACAGCAGCTTTGAAGTATCCTCCCTTAAATAAAGTCAGAGAAAAAGCCATTGTTTATTTCACCACTATTTAAGAGTTAATGAGAGATTTGCACCTGTACAGCTGTTGTGGACTGAAAGTAACTCATGGAGTGAATGTGTTTTCTGCTTGAGACAGTTGTAAATGCCTTGAGTAAAAACACTGAGGACTGCTAATGGATAGGTTTATTTTAAAGCATGCCATCTGCTATCAATCATAGAGAAGTATAGGAAGCAAGTTTGGCTGGGCTCCCTCCTTGTGAGCCTGATAAAGACGGGGCTCCAGGACTCGGGAACATTGAGTCCTCAAGAGAATAAAACATCAAACCTACTCAGCAGCTCCACTAACAATAATAAAAATGCCTCTGCCTAAAGGTGACATTCTGAATTTACGATTATTTGTGTCTATAAAGTGTATTCTTTGGCTCCTGACTCATTCTGACTGTCTCACTCTAAGATCAATACATTAAGCCTGCCTGGAGTAAATGGAAATCCTATCCTTTTATTAAACCAGCAGCCCGTACCTGAGTCGATCTAATGCCCTATAGGATCGCAGGAAGATTTTCAGCTCTGTTCTGTTCCATTTTTAAGATTTTTCATGAGAAAATTACAACTGAAATCTATTTTAATTCACTAAAATACATAAATAACATAGGCAAGTTTATCTTTCCTAGAAGACAAAATAAAATGAAACAAAATAAAAGACTGAATTGGAATTAATCCTACTATTCTTCTATCATGTGCCCATGACGATGCTGTCAGAAAATTACACATTAGAAATATGTTACAGTAAAATTTAGAATCGGTGGCTCAGAATTGTTATGTTCTTTATGCCGTATGGACCAAGCATGTTTTCAAGAGGACAAACATTATTTCCTCGGAAATCTTCCAGCTGTGGAATTATAACCAATATTGCTTTCAAAAATGGATCCCAAAGTATTCCTTGAAAAATGTTGAGCCTGGCTTATTAAAAGTGCTGCCTGCTGAAATCCTCAGTGGATGAAATGAGTTGTGGCATTGGAAACTTCCACAGCTTATAATGTTAGAATCGGCCTCAAATCTGCAGCTTAACTTAATTCTACTGCTAGCCTGGAAAACAGAGTTGTGAGTGTTTAGGGAAAACCCACCTGGCCAGCAAACTCATGAGCCTAATTAAAGTTAATAGAGAAATTAAAAGAGGAAAACATTGTCTCGGTAGTAGTAAGAAGAAGTGTATACGGCAATAGATATTCAGGGCAGGAACTTATATTTTGTACTATGCATTTGTTAGAAATACTCCTTTCCTGAGTACATGAAAGAGGAATTTGTATTATTTGACTTGCTAGGTATTACGGGTGATATGTTACAGTTCAATATATTGTTTTCATGCTGAAGAAAATGAATGTTTTAGGTTAAATAGTAAAGTGGAAATACTGATTCAGTCAATGAATACACTTGCAGATCTGCTATGCACTCAGCAGATTCGGTAGGTTCTGTAATATTAGGAATATCAGCAAATTAATATTACTACATATACCATTAGTTATGTTAGTAAAAATATCAGTAATATATGTAATATTAGTAAAAGGCATTATCCTTGCCCTTCATGGAAAAAATATCTAACATTGAATTAAATTGAATTCTAGAGCAATGTAATAGTGCCAAACTTAAGAGATAAATTCTTAGAGGTAAAAAATGTTTTAAGAGTTTACGAGAAAAGGGAGAAAAGTAAAAACTGCAGTAGCCATGAAAAACTGGTTAAGAAGTCTTGCATCATTTTCTTAAAAATAAAAAGAAGAGATAAAGTGAATAAAGACAGTCTATAATTCACACTTAAAAGGATATAAAAGATACCTATTGAAATTTCAGTGTCCTTTCCAATGCAACATGGGATTCAATGTTGAGTCAAGTTACAAAACATATCTGGGGCAGAAAAAAGCACCAGTAATGCTTTATTCCTTTGACAGTAATTTAAAAAAATGAAATCTCCATACTGATCAAGCAGGAAATATATTATTATACAAGTGAAGCAGAAGGTCA
Organism: Balaenoptera musculus; assembly: GCF_009873245.2. Taxonomy (NCBI): domain Eukaryota; kingdom Metazoa; phylum Chordata; class Mammalia; order Artiodactyla; family Balaenopteridae; genus Balaenoptera; species Balaenoptera musculus. The sequence continues at coordinate 28,750,029 of NC_045791.1, read as the reverse complement.
GAGGAGGAGTGCAGCCAGTGAAGGACACCTGCCTCATGGAAACAGGCAGCCTCTACCCAGGACAAGCTGACTAGTGCCTTGAGAGGAAGAAAACTCAATCTTACCAGATCCTTCAATTTATCAAAGGAAGCTGAAAACCTGGCTTTTAAGTAATACTTCCTAAAATGTTAAAGAGACTTTATGGTCAAACTAAACCCCTTCCACCACTTGGGACAGGTCTACCAATCCTGCTCTGGGTTTTTTCAATCGTCCATGTCATAGAGAATCCTGAATCTTTAATTCTAGGAATTCTGAAAATAAGGCTATACATGTTTCCCAAGGCTCCTGTTTCACATTTGAATTCCTTCTATATGATGGCATTCTGTAGCTCTTCATGAAGCCAATTCTGTGAGCTATTTTAGAAGAGCCGGTCCATTTCGGAAAGTGCTGAAGCTTGGTGTGTTTCTTACACCAGATTTCCAATCACTGACAAATAATTCAGTGGCACACTAATGAAAACAGTACTGTGATGGGGCCTGTGCTTCTATGATTAGACATTAGTGGCCACGTCAAGAAGAGAAACTGAAGACTAGCACAGTGATTTGTTTCCCCAAACCTGAATCATTTAATATTCTTTCTTTAGAAACCAGTGGCCTGTGAATATGGTAAAAGAATTAAAACTACATTTATAAAGTGATTTCTAAAAGATTTTAACATTTTCAATAAAAAGGATCGGTCATTTAAATATAGTTAATAAATATTATTCAGAACTCATTACCTTAAACATTCCCTACTTAGAAACTGTGAATACTCACTGACTGAATTGTGAGAAAGTTATAATACCAGATAGGTATTATTTGATGTTTTCACAGTTAATTTCTGCAGCATAAGAGCTATACATTGGGGAAAGGAAAAGTTTAAACCAAAATAAATCTACTCTTGTGCTTCAGGAAATATTATTTTATCATACCATTTAAGTTAGGACCTGTGTGAATTATTAAATATTGCTGCCAATTCTAACTACATATAATTCTATACTATCAGGTAAATGTTTCTGAAAACATGCATTTACTAATTCCATCAATGAGTATTTATTGAATTCTTACAGGGTTCTATTCCTGGTGCAGAAAAAATATATATCTTACTTAAAGTTATTGAATTGGAAATCATTAACTTTGGTTTATATTCCTTGCGTTTTTCATTAGACAGTCTCTAACTCAAAATTATCCATGTTAAAAGTCAGATGCATAAATAGCAACAGGTTCTAAGACAGAAGGTCTTGCTGCATACCAACACTTATCAGACATCATCTACACAATGCATAAGTTGCTGTTAATATCGTTGACAACCCTTTTGAATTTAGAACATTAAACACTTGTGATATCAAGAAACAGGTGAACATTTGGGAGGTAAATATTCCAACCAAATAATTCAAATGCTAATCAAAATCAATGACCTACATGTAAACAAAGAAAGAACAACATTAACAATAAAATCAATCTGTTGCATATCAGAAAGAGTTTTGGGCTAGGATTTATTCGGACTTTATCACAAAGTAACTTCAACCTTGATAAAAGAGATCACCTCGGGATTCCCTGGTGGCGCAGTGGTTGGGAGTCTGCCTGCCAATGCAGGGGACGCGGGTTCGAGACCTGGTCTGGGAGGATCCCACATGCCACGGAACAACTAGGCCCGTGAGCCACAACTACTGAGCCTGCGCGTCTGGAGCCTGTGCTCCGCGACGGGAGAGGCCGCGACAGTGAGAGGCCCGCGCACTGCGATGAAGAGTGGCCGTCCGTCGCTTGCCGCAACTGGAGAAAGCCCTCGCACAGAAACGAAGACCCGACACAGCCAAATAAATAAATAAATTTATTAAAAAAAATATCACCTCTCTGTACTTATCTTTTCTCCTTGAGAAAGTAGAGAGAGGAAAGTGGTCTCTTACCTCTCTGGCTAGAATTTCTTATATTTTTTAAAGCTATTTCTATTCTGTGGAGATTAGACTTATGAAACAAAGATGATGTTTTCCTAAATGCAGTTGGATGTGGATACGTTAATAATTTGTAATATTTACAGATTGGGTAAACATTTTTAATATATAATAAAATGATTTTTCTACCTATCTATCTGTCTGTCTATCTATCTATCTATCCATCCATCCATCCAACCATTCTACCTAAAATGCCAAGCTACAAAGAAAATCACTTTTACAATTTGGCATATTTCCTGATAGTTGTTTACTCTATGCTATTATACATACATATTTCTATAAAGTTGTCACTGAACTGTATTAATTTCTTATCCTTCTTTTATTCTACATTATATCAAAAATCTTACTCCATATCAGTGGATATTCTTTAAAAACATAACTACAAAATCTTCCATTAGACAGACATATTATTGTTGATTAACCTTCCCCAAATGTTACATACTTAAGTTGTTTTCACTTTTTATCTTACAATAAAAGTCATTGCTAATAAATCTTATTGTACATTTATGAACATTTCCTTGAGATCAATTCTTAAGTATAGATGTACCATTTTTAAAGCTCTTGACTTGTACTAAAATGCCATCCAAAAAGATTGTGTCAATTCACTCTGCCACCAGTGTAGAAGACTGTCTATTTTTGATCAACACAGTGATGTGTGTTACATCAATATGATATGTGGCCCATAACATGAGATTTTTTATGGCTTCCTGGAGAGCAACAGGGGAAGGAGTGCCACCTTAATCTCTAATTTTCTTAATCACAGTCTTTGAGTATTCTTAAAAGTTTAAAACTAGGCACTGTGCCTACCTCTTACACACACACACACACACACACACACACACACACTAACACATGGCTGTCATGGTCATACATGTAAGATGAACCTTCCGATGACAGCAAACAGACCCCCACTGACATACACAATCAGGGAAGGGAGGACTTTTCTGAGACCACTTGGTTATAAGCCAGCTGTCATGAGGCCATGGAGAGTGAGAGTGAGTCTTCAGGGGATCCTGCCTGGTTGAGAATATAGCTTCTAAGGTGATAGAAGTGTAGATGGAAGAGATCTTTCCCTTTATATACTAGAGAAAGAAAACTGTTGCCAGGAAATGAAGTATTTTCAAAACCCAACAACAACAACTAAAAGAAAAATTTGCTAATTTTGCCAGCTAGCACAAGGAACTCGGCCACCAGTCAAAAGGCTCTGTGTCCAATTCAGAGCTGGATTAACTTTAACAAAAATTTCCCTCTTCAGCCACCTAAGTGTCTGTTGAATTAGGCAGGAAGCCAAGCTGGGATAGAAACAGTCACTCACATGAAATGTCCGTTTCCACTTGGATCTCTGTGGCCCTTTCCCATGTCATGGTGAAAAAATGCTTCCTCTGCTTGGATGTTTTCAGGATGCCTTGGTTTGAAGAGGAAGTCAGATTTGCTGTTCAGAAGGCGTCTATAGGAGGGGAAGCCACAGCTTTGCACACTCAAAACCAGGCTGCCCATGCCTTAAAAAAAAAAAAGAAAGAAAACTATTCCTCTCCCACTCCTACCCATGATTTTGATGTTGAAAGGAACCTGTTGTGGTTTAAATGACTCGGTCAGTTCTTCTGGGATTTTCCAAAGTTTCCTATAAAAAGAAATCTGTGGGAAATGAGTGATTGCATAATCACTAACATATGCCAATTTCTCTAAACCTGTTATCTTTTGGTGTTTTGAAATGCATTGTCCCAACTACTGAATTGCTATTTTCTAATAGTTTTAAGTCTTGATGCAAATTGTATAGTCTCTCTCTTTTTTAACATTTGAAGGATACCTAGTTAAAATAAAATTTTAAAAAAAGCTAATACCACAAAAAGTAAGGCCAGGTTGTGTATGCAGCAAAATTAGCAGGACAGGATGATGAAGGGTGGGAAAATTAGGCAATTATCCAGATAAAAGGTGGATGGAGGGAAAACTTGTTTTTGTCAATTACCTGTGTACCTTAAATAATATTTTTAGCCTGACTTAAGACAGCAAATGCCTCTATTTTCTTTTTTAGAAGTGTAGATTTGGCTAACTAGTAAGATTATTTGTCTTTTTTATCCAGAGTAGACACAGAACTTATTCATTTTTTATTTAAAAAATTAAAGCACCTGGGCCCAGAAAAACATCCTTAAAATTGAAGGAAGGCTGGAGATAGAGCCTAAAGAGCATCACATTTCTATGTGGGGTGGGTGAAGGAAATAAAATTAATGCTATTCAGTTTCCGTGAGGATGAAGATCACTGATGCCTGGTCTTCAGTTTATTAACTGAGTTATAGATAAAAAATGTCAGAGTCTGCTCTTCCCAGCAGCTGCATAGCAGAGAATCCACAGGTTTATCACTTACTGACACCAAAGATCCCACAAGAAAATGGAGGCTGAAATGAACCAGATCTTTTTTCAAACTTCTTTCACTATTACTATCTTTTATGGAAAGTTGAAGAGTCCAGTGAGGTACTGATGGTTGACCAGAGGGACATGTGTCAGTACCCTATAAACTAAGGCTTCCCAGCAGGCATTCAGCTAGGGAAGCAATGGTTCGCAACCCTGGCTGTAAATTAGAATCACCTGGGGAACTGTCAGACTACTCATGCCTCAGGTCTACTCTACACCAGGTAAATTTGACCATGGGCACAAGACCAAAACATAGTTGTTTTTCTATAAGGTCTATGGGTGGTTCCAATGTGTGGCCAGGGAAGGGACCCACCTGCATGTTGTTATGGCATCAAAGACTTCTCTGTCTTAAACCTCAGTCCACTTGATTGTGGATACATTTTTGAATGTAGGATCTTTATAACTATATTAGACTATAAGAATGTTTACTTTGCTACTGCTGTATTCACAATACCTAAAATGACACCTGAATTAAAGTAAGTTTAATGCATATTTACAAATAGTAATAATAATTGAATGAATAATTATAAGGCGACTTTTTTTTTTAATAGTGAATGATTATTTTACATGATGAAAACGTTATGAGAGGAAATTTTTAGCATAGGGCATTATTGTTCAGAGAAAGCTTTATGAAAATAATGAATCTTTGCCAGGGTCTTGAAGGCAGAATGAACCGTGGCTTGTGGAGAAGAAGAACTGCATGAGTGGAGATAGAAAAGGCTAGTGTTAAGCATTTTGCAGGATGAGAGAACTAAAAATTCCACTTAAGAAGTATCTAGTACCTCCGTCTATGCTTATGCCAGAATATCTGAATCTGTGAAAAAAAATCTACCCAGTTTTAAAGGAATTCCAGGAAATATTGAAAGTTAAATGTACACAAAAAATAATTCACATTCACAAAAAAAGGGAAAGCTAGGTGCTAGCAAATATCTACAGGTAATAAATAACATTTCAATAACTTAACTTCATGTTACAGGAATGTTTTCAGTTTGGGCGAGTAGGAAAAAGCAAAATAATATTATATCTTTACTCCCATCAAAACTTATACATCATATCTTCATTGATAAGATGGAGATTTTGAATTAAATCATGGTACAGTTAAGGGGAGTTGTATCTTGTTGAAGTTTTCATATATTATTTGTAGGATAATAACACTGTGTAGTCAAAATTGAAATAGTTTTTAATGTGTCTTAGTAAAACAACACAGCCAGTTTTTCCTCTAGCTATGGAACTAATAATTTTTTCTATGATTGAGCATTAGATGAAGTAGTTGGCTCATGTTTACAAACCATATTGTATATCTCCCTGAAATCTTTGAATACTAGAATCACAATCGACTGACAAAATGATCAAACAAAGAACCTCATGAAAACAAGGAATCCTATGAGAACTGAAACTACCAGGCATACATCAATTGAGCAGAATGAAGGGAAGTAGAGTCTCTATTATGTACAGCGGTCTCTTTCTCTCTACCTCTCTGGATCCTCCCCATTCTTATTTGTATTGTGTAGAGAATACAATTGAATTAATGTAAGTTAAATTCATCTCTAGTGAAATGCAACTGAAGTCACTTTATCATTATCAAGCTAAGAAGCATATTTGACATGCTATGATATGGGCTTCTGTTCTCTTATCTCTGCTCAAGTTTTTGGGTATGGTTTAGATTAAGATGCAGAAAGAAATGAATTCAGTTTTTTAATAATAACATAAAGTTTGAAAGAGAACTAACATCTTGGAACATAGAGTCAATATACAAACAGATCTCAACAATCTAGAATTGCAAAGAACTATAACGACAGATCAAAATATAAACTTGTGGATTTCAGTTCCAAATATCAGTCAGTTAATTTCAGTGTGACACATACATTTACATGAAAAAGACTACCTGTTGAAGATGAACCCAAAATCAAGAACTATAGTGGTAAGAACTCTGTTAGAATAATGATAATCTATAGGCTAATCAAAAACAACTATGCAGTAGGAATGCACTTTTAAATTTAATTTTTAAGGATACATTTAGAAAGGTAGTGATAGGTGATAAAGTTACAGATAAAAAATAAATCTGAATCCCCATGTTCTAATTTCAAATACATATATAATTTTTCCAAGTCTCCAAATATTTTTAACATAATAAAATTTTAGCAAAATAAATTTTATCAGTGATTGCCTCAGTGGCGTTTATCAAGGTAAATGAATGAGTCTTAAGGCAACTTGGAGTTGCTTAAAAGGAGTTTAAGAATTAGTAGTTTTCATAGTTGTTTCATATGATTTAAATGAAATAAAACAAAGAACTTTTATTGTGGAGAAATAAAATGGTTCACCTGGGATGACCATGGATTCATGATCATTATAAAGGTAGAACTGTAGATTTGGAAGGGACTGTAGCAACCGTCTAGTCTGAAATCCCTCTTACTGAAATACTTTCTTGATAGTACATGGAATCCCAGAAGGAAAGGAATCTTATAAGTTTATTAAATACAAGTATCAGTAAGGTGTTTGAATCTCTTTTAAATCATATCTTCTATATACACATTTAATGGGTCACTTAGTCACTATTAAAACATGACTTTGAGATGCAGACTCTTAACTGTTGGAAAATTTTGGTGATTCAAATTGACATTTTCAGTCTCAACCTCTCTCTTGAACTCCAGACTTCAATATTCAAGTGGTAACTAATCATCTCTACTTACCATATCTAAAACTGAATTCTAATTTTCATTCTTTCCTATCTGTTCCTCCTCCAGGGTTTTCTTCTCAATTTATATTGTTAACCATACTGTCATCTTAGTTTCATATAAAGAAATCGCTGATATTTGGGTTTATGTCTGCCCTCATGTTATTTGCTTTCTAGTTGATTTACCTGTGTTATACATTTTTCTTGAAGTTTCGTTTTGATTAATCAAATGTTCCAATCATTTTATTTCTCTCTTCTATTATTTTGCTAGCTGTACATTTCTAGCTTTCCCTTCAGTGGATACCTTATAAATTATAACATGCATTCGTTGCCTATTACTGTCTATTACACATTTCCTTGTCTTCATAAATGGTGATTTCATTTTTATAACTACACAGGCCCAAACCTTGGAGTTAACTTTGATTCTTTTCTTTCCCCCACATATACAACACACTAGGAAGTCCTTTGATTCAACTTCAAAATATGTTCAAAATTCAACCATTCCTAGCTACCTCCACTCCTAGCCATCTAAGTATAAACTAATACCAGCTTTTATCTAGCCTATGCAGACAGCTTCCTCACCAGTCACCTCTCCTCTTGCTTCACTAGAATCTGTGTTCCACTTACTGTCAGAGGAATTCTTCCAAATAGAAGCCATATGATATCAGTACTATGCTCACAACTCTACAGAAGCTGGCCATCTCACTTAGAATAAACTTCTGAATCCTTACCTCATCCTTTGAGGTCCAGCACAATCTGATCCCAATCTCCTCTGTAGCCTCACCTCCTACGAGGTTCTCTGTCTCTCCTCTCTAACCCTCACTGGTGCCCTTATTATTCCTCAGATACGACCCACACAGCCCCTGCCTCAGAGCCTTTGAATGTCTACTATCTTGGCCTGGAACAATCTTCCCACAGTTACCCACATGATTTGTTCTCTCACTTCAGTCAGATCTCTGCTCAAATGCCACCTCCTCAAAAAGGGATTCTTTAAATACCTTTTCTAAATCAACACGCCCTCCCTCTTTATCCTCTTGCTCTATTTTCTTTCTGTTCATAGAAAAGCCTGATGCACTCACCATTTGTCTACTTGTTTATCATCTTTCTATTTCCCTTTATATGCAAAAATCACGGAGATATTTTGTTTCTTTGGTTTCCTCCCCACTATCTTAAAAAAGGCTCGAATAGGGCTCAATAGAAGCTCGATGGATATTTATGAAATTAAGTAATGAATTAATCAATGATTTCTAATTGTTAGATAGTTACATCCCTCCCATGTATTCTCATTTCTCTATTCACGTTCTTTCACAATTTTTCAAAAGAACTCCTTATATTGGATTATCCACATCCAGGTCTCACCTGGAATACACCTTCCTGGAGATTGTCACATCATTCAGAGCTGACTATTCCTTATACATGGTCCTCAGAGGCCAGGCAGAGACATCCTGTCATATGCATCCTGCGGAGCTGCCATCTCTCCTCTCCATTATTACTGGCCCAGCCACCCGAGAGATGCTTGCTCTGGGATCTTTCTTGATTACTTACCCTCTTGATTGCTAACCGCTTAGCCTGTTTTTAAGTGAAATTCACACATAGTCAAAACTGTTGCTGCTAAGGACAGAGTACTGCTGGAAGTAAGGAAATGCATTACGTTATTTTCCCTAAGCAGTCATGTATTTCTCTCTCTCTTCCTCTCTCTATCTCTCTTTCATCACCAGATAGAACGGAGCTGTCCAACAGAAATATAAGCCACAAATGCAAGCCACATAAGTCATTTAAAATTTTCTAGTAGCCACATTTAAAAATAGAAAAGAAATTAATTGTGATAATATATTTTATTTAACCCAGTAGATCTGAACATTATGAGCCCAATATGCAGTGAATATGATGGTACAAGTTCTTGCACAAACTATGCAGGGGATGTAACAGTCTGGCCATATCATGAATCTTTCCGGGCATTAAACTAAAGCAGTGGTCATTCCCACATAGAATGTTAAAAAACTATGCATGATTCTCAAGGTGCCGGGGTGGAAGTGGGGTGTCAAGCAGGGTACAGGGGCTCAGGTCAGGTCGTTGGTGCAGAGTGAGGGAATGAGTGGTGGGAGTTAGAATCATCTCGAAGACATTTTGAAATGTTCACACAGAGAGAATAGAGAGAAAAAGCATATGTGGTTTGAAAAAATGCCCCAGACAATTTAGAAGTCACCTCATTTCTTCTCTCAGCTTGAGACCCAAAGTGGAAAAGAGAGGTCTTCCAATGGGAATGGATAATTAATAGAGACTCTTCCACTTCCAGCACTTGAAGATTACATGATACAGAAGCTTGGCATTCTCCCAGCTCTCTCCTAAATCATCCCACATCATGTAACACTCATTTTTCCAAATAGAGGTGAAAGATTATATCCTTAATGTCTATTTTAGCTAAATACATCCCTTTTGGCCTAATGTGTGAAACATATCTAGATTAATGATCAAAGGCTATGAAATTTGACTAATGATCAAAATATGAATCAAATCACTGTTACCTCTCCTTTACCACCCTCTCTCTCTGCTGGGTTTTCTCTAGCACAGGATTTTTCACAGGATAACACCTGGTCTTTGTGTCCTTTGGACTCAGACTTTTAGCCTCTTTGAGTTGAAGAGGATGAGGTGGCATATTAGAATATAAAGTTATTAAGAAATCCAAAATTAAATATCAAAGAGTTGTCATGCCATTGGGGACAATTCTGATTTGGATTTTCTTTCTCACACCATTTTATATCCCATGGTAGAGGCCATCACGTGTGGCGGAAGTATTCCAGTTAGTTGACCAATGGTCTGTGAATTCATATATTGGCATCATCCTAATTCTGCTCTGTGACTTGATTCCTCTCTCAAAGATTTACATTGTAACAACAGTATTCTAGATATTTGAGTTTCTCTGTAAAGACAATAAAAAATTATGTAAATAAATGTTTTCAAAATGCTTTGGAAAAAAATAACTTTAAAATCACCAAAAGGCTTTGTTTTTCATTGTCAGATGCTTTCTTTCTCATTTTTAGATGACAAGCACAATGACAGAGACTTAATGTTCCTGAAAAGTTTTTTTTTCTAATATGCAAACTCCTTGCTTTGAAGATTAAGAGTTTAGTGGCACACAACAGTCTGTGTAGCTTTAAATGCTTTAATTATTTGAAATACATATTTAAAATTCAGACACCTAGTGTTACTTAAATGCACCCAGGTTTTTGTGGTTTAATAATAACATCTGTTTTGGTTTTTCAACCACAAAAGTGCGTTTAATCTGTTCTTCCTTTAGTTGAACTTTTCACATCTGCTTCGGCTTGGTTCCCATAAGCTAAAGACCAGATCTTTTCCAAAAGTAAGAAGTCTACCTGTACCACTGTTGTTCCAGCTCAAAAGATCTGTTTTTAATACCAGCTGAATATTTCAAAAGAATAACAGAAATAAACTCCTACCCATAATGCACTTCTTACACTTTTTTGGCTTACATATTATCACGCAGTCATTTTGTAAATGCAATGCTGGGTGGAAATTTTAAATTAAAACAGTGAATTGTCAGATCACACACACCCAGTTTGTTCCCGCACCCCTAACTTTCTGAATGATGAAAAAGGAGCATATTTTTATTAAGTTAGTTATTTGTGAGAAAGTTACACCAAGGATGGACCATGTCTTAAAAACACTAGTTTGTTTTGGACGCGTACCTAATGCTTATCTGCAGCCCATGGGTCCTGAAAAGTAGGCTGGAAAATGTTGCAAGGACAACATTACTTCACAGATTTTCCACAATTGTTTGCTGCCTCCAGACTTCAGCTGTACTTCTGCCCTATTTATAACCAATCCTGAGAAACATACCTAAAATCAGGGACCCTGAAACCAAATCCTTGGAAGTGTCTTTGCAAAACAACCAAGGTGCTGAGAAGAAAATTTTTTCTTCACTTATAAATTTGGTTGAGAAAGTTATTGAATAAATGGGTTAGATATGTGTTAATTGTTTTTCTCAAGTGGAAGGATTAACTCTCTTTATCAGCATACACGAGATTGAACAAAGCTGAATATTCACTCTTTACTTGGACAAGATTTAATTGATATCAAATTAGTCTAATTATTTTATTTAAGAAATTATTTTTCCTGACACATGATTATGTAATTATATTTGGTCCTGTTTCCAGGACAGTAACACAGAATACTGCAATTAGTAGGTGTTCAACTCATGTTTGGTGAATGAGTCCTAATGAGGCAATATAATGGGGAGAGCCTGGTGCAGTACCTTTGTCTATGCAAACAAGATGATTTCGTGATTTGAATAATTTCCCAATGCCTAACTAACGTAAAAAGGGACTATCAGTTGGGATGATTCAACTTAACTAAAAAATATTTATTGGTTACATGATATGCACTAGTCACTACAATAACCACGATAAGAAAGGCTAGGATGAGTAGGCACTTTACAAGGTTAAAGTATAAGATAAGCCTGCCAATTATTAAAAATGCTTTAAGAAAAATTTTAAAAGCACTGATATGGTGAAGCTAGCATTTGAGATAGGCCTTAAAAGAAAAAAGTAATCAAAATTTTGAGAGCTTTGAATAGGAGATGGGCAGGAAATGAAAAAGCAAGAAGGGAAGTGACCTGGTAAAAGATTCTGGGTCTAGAGAACAGTACTAGGAAAGGTAGGGAATGACAAGAAGTCTAGTTTGTCTGGAGCACAGGTTTAGAGAGGATTAGACAAGGATACGGTTAGAAAAGTCACTCCGTGGCATGCTGTGGAAAGCTTTAAACGCTATGCCAAGGAACTTGTACATAATTCAGTAGGAAATGACAACCTGGATCTTCAAATCCGGTTTCTTTAATGTAGTATTCAAATAATTACCACACATTTTCAGTCATTTTGCCAGCATTTACAGAACCAAAGAATTAACATTCTTTTCCAACCTTGGTCAAATATATTTGGTGTAGTTTTTAGATTCATTTTTTGTTTAAAAGAGAATTCATGGGTGGGGGTGAGGACAGGGGATAGGAGGATGCTGTCAAGTTTCTTGATTCTTAGATTAGTGACTGGGCTTGGAGATAAAAGAGAGAAGGCTCTTGTAAGGTTCATAAAGCAAAACCACACATTCCCTGGAAGAAGGAAATTCTAAAAAATACAAGTTTTTCTACTCATGCTTGGAACTTCTTGCACCCAAATACTCAAAATTAAGTGCTTATCATGATCTATTAGACTATTGGCAATTGTAAGAAGTAAGCTCTATATATGGGCCATTAATCAAATGACAGTAAACAAGATATTTTTTAAAAGACAAGAAGCAAAGAGAATTCAGTTTTTTACTTTGTTGAGAGAATCATATATAAATTCTAACTGAGAAAGGCTCCATGATGAAATATCTCTATGGCTTTATGTAATTTTTTTTTTTTTTTTTTTTTTTTTAATTTTATAGCTACTTTTATTTTCATTTATTTATTTATTTTTGGCTGTGCTGGGTCTTCGGTTCGTGCGAGGGCTTTCTCTAGTTGCGGCAAGTGGGGGCCACTCTTCGTCGCGGTGCGGAGACCGCTCTTCATCGCGGTGCGCGGGCCTTTCACTATCGCGGCCCCTCCCGTTGCGGGGCACAGGCTCCAGACGCGCAGGCTCAGTAGTTGTGGCTCACGGGCCCAGCCGCTCCGTGGCATGTGGGATCTTCCCAGACCAGGGCTCGAACCCATGTCCCCTGCATTAGCAGGCAGATTCTCAACCACTGCGCCACCAGGGAAGCCCATCTCTATGGCTTTAAATAGGAGTGATGACACGTTGAGAAAAGTAGAATTTTGTTTTGTTTTTTCCCATCATGATGTCATAAATATATAAATGTGGGTCATATCCTCACTAATTCACTCATTTATTTACCTTTTACTGAGACATGACTATGTGAATGGAGTCTTAATATAAAGGTAAAAAAAAAGATTCAATATGCCCCAAATGCCCCAAGCTAAATTACTATTCTTATCCCCATTTTCTCCACCCTCAACCTCATCCACTTTCAATATTCTCTCCCAACTACTGAGTGATACAAAGCACCACTCATGATCACACCCTCCCCTCCTCCCCCATATCCAACTCAACGTGTCTTACAACTTCACGCATGAAATCTTTTTCAATTCCAATTCCATCACCAATACGACCACATTCATCCAAGCCACCATCATGCCATATGTAGATGACTACAATAGTATGGTATGTAATCTACTTGCCCTTCTCCAATTCATTCCCCATGCAGCAGGCAGATCCATATGACCCTGGCACTACCTCAAATCCCAGTCTCTATCCCTTCCCATTACTATTAGGATTTTGCTCATTGTAGTACCTCTAGCATTTAGCTATGAGTGGAATTGAATTCAGTTTAATCAAAGATGTGGTCACTATACTCAAATGGGAAGAAAGACTGGTAAACAAATACTGGAAAAAAATGAGGTAACTGGAAACATGGAAAGATTGGTAATTTCACTCTTACTCTCAGAGGTAACTAACTTTCACATGAAAAATAAAACATTCTTTTCCACGAGGCAATATTACCTTTGCTTTTTCACGGTGTTCCCATGGCTGTCATTGGTTTGGTATTTTGGAGTTGGTAGACTTGATTTAGAACATGAGAAACCAAATTCTTTCGAAGTCAAAAGCAAGTTTTAAAAACTTAATTCATTAAGAAAAAAAGAATTTCTCAATTATTTTTATAGTCTTCCTTAAAAATCTTCCCCATTTCACTGGTCACAGTATTTCCAGAAGGACTGTGTTATTACCCCAGATTTGGGGTAGGGCTGCTATTAAGGAGGCTACCCGGACTCAGTTCGTAACTTATTTCAGAATTCCACAGTGTGTTTTCCCTTCTCATAAAGGATTAAAACAACCACATCATCACATCATGATAGAACAATCTGTAAGAATCACAATGCTTTTAACAAGTAAGAAATGGATTAAAAAGCACTTTATGTCTTGTTAAAGAAATCTCCCGTTCCTCAGAAGCACTTTTTAGCATTTTAGAAGTGGCATTTGATCTGACTGACATATTGACCAGTAATTTGAACAGAAGATGGATCATTTCCACTTAGATCACAAAGGGAATATAAATTTGTGACTGTAGATTCAAGAGGGACAACTTCCAAAGAATTTCTGTAGAATAACCCCTCTCACTCTAGAACAGCTTTTAAAGTTGTTTTAGATTCTTCCTCAGACTCTTTAATAAATCAGTGTCCAAAACCATACACAGTACTAACCTATTGTTTTTATTTGGATTTGCAAATAGACCAAAGTAGAAATTGTCTTAAAGTGAAAGGTGACAAAATACCCACCCTCTACTCCTATCAATAGAAAGCACTATACTAATAGCCAAAACATTACTGGGCAGTGTTTTTTTGTTGCTGAGTTTGTGTTTTTGTTTTCCATTTTTGCTATTTGTTACTACTCACACATGAACACTAATTAGTTTTGGTACCATATTCTCATTGATTTACAGCTCCTCAAGTTGGAGATGGAGAATTATCACATCTTTTTCTAAAATTCTTTAAATAAAAAGCCAAATATGTCTGACTATAACACGACAGTAAACCGATCACCATTTTACCACTATGTGAAATGACGTACTGAGTCAGCCAAGCATCTCCAGAACATATTGAAATATTTCCTTTCAACTACACGATTAAAGTCTCTCAGTACCTAGATCACCAGCAATATTAATTACTGACTTTTATTACTTGGTTTTGTTTTCATTGCTTATAAAACAAGGAAGGACTTAATTGCAAGTATATAAAGGAAAATACATATGTACATACGCATTTTGAAAGGGTTTTTGGTAATTCTTATTCCATCCAAGAAATGTCACAACTCAGATCATGGATGTTGTGTGAATACTTTGAAGGATCTAACATGATTTTCTGGAAATGTAACCACACAAAAAGTAATTTATTTATGGCACTTAAGGATTTATCACCTAAACATATAAGTTCATGCATTTCCACCATATTGATCTTTATTTTGCAAATGTTTCAGCAGCATTTACTATCACTGAAGTAGTGGCAACATGTTCTACTTAAGATCAAACAATCTCCCGAAATCTGGCAAGATTTAACAGAAATTTAAAACAATGCTTTCCTGGGAAAACGCTAACCATCTGCAACTGTTATTATTAACACTATTCTTTTCTCTTTTTTCTTCCTATATTATTTTTACTTCCTGGTGCTCTCAAAGCTTTCTGTCTATCATAAGCAATTAATTGTAAACAAATGGTTGAAGAAGATGTTTGCATTTATGACTTTTCTCGTAAGTCAAACAAACACAGTATCTTGTTTTAGTCATGAATGAATTTCCTGTCCACACACAGGTCTACCTGAGCTCTGCTAAGAAAAATGCATAGCAAAACATGCAAACGATTGCTTTCAGAAAAGAGAGATATCATCTTAAATAATACTCTTAATGTACTTATAATAGTTGGATGAATTTCTCTAAAAAGGAAAAAGTGTTAAACATGTTACTAGGGGCTACTTTAAATTAGTAGTTTAAGTTAGTGTTATTTAAAGTAGAAAACACACATTTAGATACATTTTCACATAAAGAGAAATTGAAAACATCAGAACATAACCTGTTGTTTTGTATTATTTTGTCCTAAGCACATAAGCCCAGCCACACTAAAGGAGGCTGTCATAAGCCAAATTATGTCCCCATTTTTTAGTCCTTGTCATAACCATCAGGATACACTGTCCAACGCCACTTACTTGTATCTCTGCCAGAGAGAATACACAGTTACTTGTTCAGTTCTGCACTAGAGTTGCCTCTTTGATGTTGTTCAGCCACCATTTCCTTTCCATTCACTTTTATCTATGTCCTGGCACTCGTTCCTGCAGCATCCTCCTCTCCAGATGGTCTCCATCTCCCCTTCAGAAGTGCCCCAAATACTCCAGCTTCCTCCTCTTGATCTTTTCCAATCGACAGCCACGTTATTCCTCAAGATTTTAATACCAACTATCCCCTGCTTTATTCTTTTATTCACAGATTATTTTTATGGGGAGAAAAGGGCCTCAAGAAAAGATCACAAAATCCTCAGCAAATATTGTTGCATTATTAATCATACTTCTCTACTATTTGCTGGGATGCTTATTTGGTTCATTGTTTAACCCAACATGTATTGAGTAACTATTATTTATCAGGAAGAGTGTTATGTACAGGGGATTTGGATATAAATTAAAAATGGTTAAAGACAGAAGATAAATGAGGTCTGGACAAGGTATGGGGGAACAGGCACAGGAAACTCAAGGAGATAACCATCAATTGTGCTTACGGGGAGTATCACAAAAAGGTTCACGTAATTGGGTCTTGTAGGATAAAGAGGAGTTCACCAGGTTGATCATCATGGGTAAAGGACACTCCAGGTAAAATAAACAGTGTAGGGATACAGATATAAAATAGCATGCCATGTCTGGAGAATTATATGTAGTATGTATGCCTATGGGGCAGCTTCTAAGAGCCGGTGGGGAATGTCCAATACATGAATTTGGAGAAGTAGGTACAGAAAAGAAAGAGTCTTTCATGCCCTGATATTTGGACTTGTCTGTAAGGCAACAGCAAATAGTGAAAGGTTTTAAATAGGTAAAATATGGAAAAATAATGATCATATCTCTAGTTTTAAGTAATTTCTATGACTTCACTGTGGTGGTTGAATGGGAAGGGAAAAAATTGAACAGAGAATACTAATAAAACACAAATATACTAGCTCTAGTGTGAAGTGATAAAAGTCTAAACTAAAGCACTATCAATGGGTTTGGAGAAAAGAACCTGGTAAGCTTATAGATATCTGACTTGGCATGCTGGGGAAGAAAAACCATTGGTTCTATTTGAACATGTTGAGACAAGTGACAGTGAGGTATCTGAGGAGAGCTAACTAGAAGGCAGGTATAGTTTAGGATCAATGACCTGACTACAGGGAATAATTTGGAACATAGAGGTTAGCTAATGGTTATGGAACTCAAGTAGGAATTAGAAGCCTGGGAGAAAATGTTAGAGAAGAGGCTAAGACTCAGCTCCCAGAAAACAACAAAGTCTCATGTTCGCTGCAAGATGGGAAGCCTGCAAAGAATATTGAGAATGCCTTGGAACTAAGTTCAACAAGGTAGGGTGTAATTGACAGGGACAAATGCCAGTGAGAAGGGTTTTTTGGTTTGTATTTTTGTTTTTGTTTTTAAATGACTAGTGACTCAATTAGCAATGAGAAAAATAAGGAAGGTAAGTAGTGAAGCAGTATGAAATATTACTCTTGGATTTGAAGAGAAAGAATGATAAAAGATGAGGATTACCATGGGCCAATTGTTTTTTAATGTGGGAGTGTTAAAAAAGAGACAACAGGCCCCAAATTGAGTCACTTGTGCTAAGTCCACATCCCACAACAAGACTTAATACCTGACCTAATCGCAATTTCAAACTTCCCCAGGAATGTAATCTTAACCAGTCAGTCTGAAGTGTCCTGGTCAGCACGACTGAGGTAATCTGCCAGATAGCTCCCTTTCATCTCCCAAAGGAAGGTGACTTTCCTTGAAATACTCCTTTTCCTTATCCCACTCACTCTCTGCCTTTACAAACCATTCTCTTTCTGTAGCACTTTGGAGCTCCCTTCTGTTTGCTAGATAGGATGCTGTTTGATTAATGAATCATTGAATAAAGCCAACTGATCTTTAAATTTACTTGGTTGAATTTTGTTTTTTAACAGGAGAAATTGTAACATATCATGAATGGACGGAATCAGCCAAATTTAATGGAGGACAAGAACATATAAAATAACTACCAAATAACATGAGTGCTATGATAGAAGAAAAAACAGAACTGTGGGAGCATTGTTAGAAGAACTACATTCATCCACCCTTCCATGAGTGCAAAAGTCAATACTATCTTAACTCTACATTTACTGAATAATAACTTTCAGGCTACAAGCTGTTTGCACATGCATGAGCGCGCGCGCACACACACACACACACACACACACACGAAGAACAAAATTCTATTGACATATTATTAAAAGACCTGCCATGGGGTTTGAATTACAGTAAGTCCCCTACATACAAACATTTAAGTTGTGAAATTTCAAAGACGCGAACGTGCGTTAGTTACCTAAGTTGGTTCACCTGTCTGGCTTACGTTGTCAGGTATGTGCATCCTCTAAAAGTGGTTGTGCTTTTGTGTACTTTACTGTACAGTACTGTATAGAGTACAGTAGTGCAGTATCTTTATTTCAAGCCCAGGATGTCCGGAAGCAAGCGTAAAGGCAGTGGTGATGTAGCTGGTACTGCTAAGAAGTGCCAAGCGATAACGATGGAAACAAAAGTGAAAATAATTGAGAGAGTGGAGCAAGGCAAAAAGATGGTAGGCGTCGCTCATTCTTATAATATGAATAGTTCAATCATCGACACAATTCTAAAGAATAAGGACAAGATCATGGAACATGTGAAGTCTGCTGTGCCAATGATGTCAACAATAATATCGAAGAAGTGTGGAAAAGTGATGGAGGAGATGCAGAAACTTCTCAATGTGTGGACGCAGGATCAGCATCAGAGTCGAGTCCCGCTCAGCTTAATGCTGATTCAAGAGAATCCTAAAAGCCTTTATGAAGACTTGAAGAAGAATCACAGCAAAGAATCAGTGGGCGCATCTTTTAATGCCAGCCATGGCTGGTTTCATCAGTTCAAGGCGAGAGCCAACATTCACAACGTAAAAGTAAGTGGCGAGGTAGCAAATGCAGATACGGTAGCTGCCCAGGAATTCCCTGAAACACTTCAAGAAATTATTGATGAGAGCGCATATTTACCTGAGTAGGTTTTTAATGTGGATGAGACAGGACAGTACTGGAAGAGAATGCCAGACCAAAGTTACATCAGTAAGGAGGAAAAGTTGATGCCAGGCTATAAAGCAACAAAGGATAGGCTAACTCTGCTGTTTGATGGCAATGTTTCTGGCGATATGAAGCTGAAGCCTCTCTTAGTTTATCATTCGGAGAACCCAAGGGCCCTTAAAAACATAGCCAAGGGGCTTCCCTGGTGGCGCAGTGGTTGAGAGTCTGCCTGCCAATGCAGGGGACGCGGGTTCGAGCCCTGGTCTGGGAGGATCCCACATGCCGCGGAGCAACTGGGCCCGTGAGCCACAACTACTGAGCCTGCGCGTCTGGAGCCTGTGCTCCGCAACAAGAGAGGCCGCAATAGTGAGAGGCCCGCGCACCGCAATGAAGAGCGGCCCCCACTTGCCACAACTAGAGAAAGCCCTGGCACAGAAACGAAGACCCAACACAGCCATACATACATACATACATACATAAATAAAAAGAATGTAAGCAGACAAGAATAGCATTAAAAAAAAAAATAAAAAAAAAAAAAATTAAAAAAAAAAATAAAAAAAAAAAAAAAAAAAAAAAAAAACATAGCCAAGGGTTCTCTTCCTGTTGTGTGGAAGAGTAACCCCAAACCTGGGTTACACAGGCCATTTTCTAGGACTGGTCTTTCCACCACTTTATCCCAGAGGTAGAGACATATTGCTTGGAGAAGGATGTCCCATTCAACATTTTTCTGCTGCTCGACAATGCTCCAGGCCACCCCCCATTCATGGATGACTTTCATCCCAACAACAAAAGGGTGCATCTGCCACCAAATACTACATTACTCATCCAACCTATGGACCAGGGAGTTATAGTGATTTTCAAGAAATATTATTTACGTCACACTTTTCATCAGACAGTAAAGGTGAGTGACGAATCAGGAACAACCTTGTGACAATTTTGGAAGGACTGTAACATCTACAAGGCCATAAAAAACATTGACTTTGCTCAGCATGAGGTTACGGCCGTCACCATGAATGGGGTTTGGAAGAACCTTTGCCTGCAGGTTGTTCACGATTTCCATGGATTTGAGGATGTGGATGAGGAGTCCAAAGAGGTCTTCAGCAACTTAGTGACCCTCAGCAAGAAGGTGGAGCTAGATCTGCAAGAGGACGACTTCACTGAACTCCTTGCTGTGCAACACAAGGAGCTTACTATTGAAGACCTGATGGAATTAGAGGCCCAGAGAAAGGACAAAGAGAGACAAGAGGAAGAAGAAGTAACTGAAGAACCAAAGAGATGCATGATGCAGGAAACGGCAAGTGGATTTTCTTTATTTGAGGAGGCACTGTTAGTTTTTGAGGCACAGGCCCCAAACTAGAACGGTACACGAAGGTTGCAGCAGCCATTCAGAATGCAATCCAGTGCTACAGTGTCACCTACAATGAGAAAAAAAGAGCTACTACCCAGACATCACTGGATCATTTTTTCAAAAGGGTAGATAGAATTGAATCTAGCAAGGAACCAGAACCTGTGCCATCCACGTCAGGCGTGAGTGAAATTGCAGCCTGCCCTCCATCTCCTACTGCTGACGATCCTTCAGCTCTACCATCTCCCACCTCCTCTCCCTCCTCCAGCAGTAACTCTTCTTGCCTGTTCACCCGATGCCAGCCCCTTTTTGCAAGCTGTTGTACTGTACTACTGTATTTTTCAAGGTATTGTACTATAAGACTAAAAATGTTTCATTTTTTGTGGGGTTTTTTATGTATTATTTGTGTGAAAAATATTATAAACCTATTACAGTACAGTATATATAGCCGATTGTGTTACTTCGGTACCTAGGCTAACTTTGCTGGACTTCCAAACAAATTGGACTTATGAATGCGCTCTCAGAACAGAACTCATTTGTACATCAGGGACCTACTGTACCTATTTTCTGAAACAATGTGATTCACAGAGTGTTAGAACAGACGACATTAGAAATTTTGCAGTTAATCCCCTCATTCTATTAGATGAAGAAGATGAAACCCCACAGATGTTCCCTGGCACACCAGGGGCAGAATTAGAGCCAGTTTGTACTGTAGTAGGTTTATTATCATGTCTGTTGCCTTACCCTTTCAAAGTCTAAGCTTTAACTACAAAATACATCTGTGAATAAGAAATTTTTTTGTGATTTGGATTTATCACAATAACCTTGATAACAGACACTGTTTTTGGTGGTAGGTATCACTTTATCCTGTTTCAATAGATACTACATTTTTCAGAATGTCAAGTTGTAATTAGACTGAGCTATATTATTTATTGAGTATTAAATACGTATTGCCTGTCATAAGTTGTGGCATAAGAAGTTGTGACAATTTTATTTCCCCAAGAAATATAGAAATATACTTGGAATGACATTCTCTCACTAAAAGTAGTGCAAGGAAGACACAAGTTTGGTTTTGCTGTGGTTCTCTTGTTGTTCTGATTGTTTTTGTTTTTCCAGTGGTTGGAGCAGAAGTGTAAAAAAATCTTAAATTTAACTTTCCCTTCTGAATAAGCAAAAACAAAGCTTTATTTTTCAGCCTCAATCCACTTCAAATCTTTTACCCTAGTCCCACTGACACTGTCACTTCAAAATCACAGCATAATGCGGTACGCTATTTTCCAATGTCAGTAAAACAAAAACTTTATTGAATAAGTATGTGTGAAATGCTACAAACAAAAACATCTCCACAGGCAGCACCTGATTGGCTCACAGCAATGCTCTCCATTGTTGTATCAGAGCTCAGCAAGTAACTTCCTAGCATATCAGGTTAATGTTTCTTTCAAAGTTGTTTATCTTTGTTAAAAGAAGGAATCAAACAAAGAAAATTAGGGTAAATATTTTCCTAG
The DNA here is from genome assembly GCF_009873245.2 of Balaenoptera musculus. NCBI lineage: Eukaryota > Metazoa > Chordata > Mammalia > Artiodactyla > Balaenopteridae > Balaenoptera > Balaenoptera musculus. The sequence continues at coordinate 28,728,283 of NC_045791.1, read as the reverse complement.
CCAAACCTGGGATTAAACTGTTCTCAAATTTAAGAAGACAGTAACCCAGACTACAAAAGAAATATATTTTCATGATATCTCTCCTTTCATTCTACAAACTTTTAAAATAAGTTTTGAAGGTGACTTCCTCCCTTTGTAAAATCTCCAGATGCCATTGCTATAGTTTTACTTTTAACTAAGGAATAAACACAGTTGCATCTGTTTAACTACATATTTTATGAACATTCAGTGTCTACCTAATAGAGAATTATAGACTTCTCTCCTTTGATCCTTGCCCTTGTTTCTCAGCACACTTTACCATATCCTATAGCTTAAAAATTACTGCAGTAATACAAAACTCAGTACTGTGATAGCCAAGTCAGAGCCAACACAACTGTGCTAAGGTCTCTATAATTTCTCATTTTCTCTAATTTTTCCTCTGCTTATAGGGCAGTTACTCTTCATAAGTGTTTAGGCCACCAAAATCTGGAATCTCGCTAATTACAATTAGTTTCGTTTTCCTCAACCTCGGCAGCTGTGCCAGCAACCAGACCACTGCCTCATACATAGAGTTGCCACTAACTGCCTACAAGGTGATGTTGCCAGCCAAACTGTCCACTGAGTTCCACATGAGCCCAGTTTGGATTTCTGTTTTTCAGAGATCTGTGTCTTGTCATTTTTCTATAACCTCATATTTTAACTTGCTTGAAAAGTATCTTCAAAAATCATCTGTGATAGAAACAATCTGATATAAATGAATACATTTTTCTACATTGAGTTATCTAACAAGAATTCTAAATTGCAAAAGCTAACTTTGTAAAGGCTATGCTAAAAGTGCTTCATGCATGGTTATTTCTGACCCCTTAAATGGCTTTAGAAAAATATACAAATGCCTTCAGAGCAATGGCTTAAAAGAATTCAACCAGGCTTTTGAGGTAAGAGCAAAAGAGTGGACTGTTATAAAAAGTGGGAAAAGCTAAGTGCTATTAACTGTGATCAGGTGTTTAATTTACAATAAGAGTTAACATTTCTAAAAATATAGACTTGGCTACAAATCTTATGTAGAGTTCATGGGATGTACACTCCTACTTGTTCATTAATTCAGCCAATCATTTATTCATTCAATAATTATTCATTGAGCATCTACAATGTGCTGGGCACTGAATATAGATCTGGAAAAATAAGAGGCAAGCCCCTGCCTTCCTGGAGTTTACATTCTAGTAGGCGATACAAGTAATAAAAAGTGTATATATAAAACAAAGAGAGGTAGCATTAAGTACTATAAAAAGAAATAAAGTAGGGTCATGGGACTTGAGAGACAGGGGATACTATTTTAGACAGATGATCAGGGAAGGTCTCTTGGAAGAGGTTACTTTTGAGTAGAAACCTGGATAAAGAGAGAGTCTAAGTCATGCAACTCTCAGGATTGAGAGCCTTACAGAAAGAGGAGTAGAATACAGAGCCCCTGAGCAGAAATGGGCTTGGAATGTTTGTGAAACAACAAAGATATAGGAATGGAGAGGAGTGAGGGGAAAATAAGTTTGAAGCACAAGAAAGGATCTTGAAGGCCATAGGAAGGACACTGGATTTTATGCTAAGTAGGTTGAAAAACCCTTGGACGATTATGAGCAGAGTAAGGATATGATGTAATATCACACACACACACACACACAGACACACACACACAAGCGCTCCACACATTCCTGTTTCCAATGCATAAAAATTTGTTGGCAACCCATGCCCTCCATGGGCTACAACCTTGGGCACTCATTGCTGCCAATTTCTGCCCCCCAATCTATTGAGTGTCTGTTTCTTCCAACAGAGAGAGTAGAACAAAAGGGAGGGTCAAAGGAAAGACCACTGCAAGAATTCACATTTTATAGTATCTTCTCACACATCTTCTCATTTGGACCCCCTAAAAATTCTGTTAGGTATATAAGGGAACTGTGGTTATCCTTATTTTATAGATAAGGAAATGGGGGGTCAAATTTCCTTGAATAATGACACAGCAGTGGAGAGTAGAAGAGCTAAGACTAGAACTTAGATCTTCTGCTGTCAAGTGCAAGGCTCATTGCTATACACAAGGCTACCTTTCAAAAGAAAATTAAATGTGGTTATTCTTCCACCTTCTTCCATATTTCACTCACCAAAAGCTAAAATAAGTTTAAGATAATAGAGTCCCATTTAGAAAAAATAAATGCATTGCCTAATGAGATGAGAATAGGCATAATGTATTGTTCTCCTAGGACCAGAGTTATAACATTTTTAATACGTCCGATAGCACCTTGTAAAATCCTGTGCAAACACATCCTCAATACAACTACTTAACTGATTGACTGATTGGTGTGTTAAGAGAGAAAATAAAGAGAAGAATTAGAAATTTTTATGTCAAAGAAAAAATAGTGTTTCTCATCCCCATAATCTCCTTCATACTTCACAGAGATGAAAGTAACATGCATTTTTAAATATCTTATATGTATTTTAACCTTAAGTATTTGTCGTATTTTTATGGACAGGCTGGCTCACGTAACACTATTTGGGAATAAAAAACTTTCTTGTGGGAAAGGTATACATTAAAGAACCATTCAGAACCGTTTTTAAAACTAGATAATTGCCATTTCAGTTCAACATATATTGAGCACCAATTAAGCGCTTGATATAACCTATTCAATACTGGGAATATAAAGATGAATCAGATTGTCATACAATATTTTTGGTAGATCACGTTATTTTGTAATATTAAGAACGTGAGGGGGGAATGGAGAAGATAACATTATTTTGGACATAGGTCAATAACGTTGCTCACTATTCCCCTTTCTCTGACCTTCCCAACCCGCATCCCTGAAACCTTCACCTAAAGTCCACTTAGGCCCTTTTCCTAATCTGTTCTTGTAGCTCCCCCATCTACCCCATCCTATCTCCACTTGACCACACCTCCCCCAACAAAAAAGCAAACTGATGAGAAGAATCCTCTGAAGCAGGTGGTTGTCTCTGCCTAAACAGGTTCTTTATTCTTCAGTTGGCAGAAAGAAACAAAAATTCTTCAAAATAGTCTCTGGCCAGAGGAGAGCTGCTGCCCAGAGTTAACGGTTCTGAAACTTAGTTTTAGAGGAATCAAACATGGCAGGAAGATACTGAAGCCCCACTGGATCAACTACATCAAAGGCCATGTAAAAAATCAGCCACAGAGGAGAAAACTGGAGTCCAAGGAAGCAACTGTACTAGTAAACGCCAAATAATTCAGACCAGGGCTATTCCAAATGAAATCTCTATTATGGTATTTTAAAAATTCTAAAATTGGTGACATCAGCAAGATGGTGGACCATGAAGGTCCAGGCCCTTATTCTCTTATGAAAACACTAAATAAAAAACTTGAACCTGACTAAAATAATTTTATAGACACTCTGGAAATCAAAGTTGTACAGCAACCAAGCAAATGCCCAGTCAAGAAAAGGCCATATACAAAATGGTAGGAAATTCATGGTCTTTTAACTCACCCTTGCCCCACCCAGTTTGGGGGAAGCAGCAGTCTAGTCAGTCTCCAGTCCCATTCAGTGACCTGGAAAGAACAGAGTGGGCCAAACTTGCAACTTTCTAACTTATCTCCAAGCTGCCTGAGGGACTGGTCTATGTTTTGCCCGATTTGGAGCACAGAAGGACAGAAGTGGCACAGATCTAAGGCTAGAAAAATCTGCAGGAAGCAACAGGCATAACTTGTGAAAACCATAAGGGGACTACCGACCCACTGACACTTGAGGGTAAGAGATTAAGAGCAAAGGAAGCAAAAATTCTGAATCTGAAAAATATACAAGCATACTTCATTTTATTGTGCTCCACAATATTGCACTTAGAAGATATTGCATTTTTACATATTGAAGGTTTGTGGCAACCCTGCCTTAAGCAAGTCTATAAGTGCCATTTTTTTCCCAGCAGCATTTGCTCACTTTTTGTCTGTGTCGCATTTTGATAATTTTCACAGAATTAGAAGTGGAACCTGAAGATATGACTGAATTGCTGCAATCTCATGGTAAATCTTGGATGAATGAAGAATTGCTTCTTATGAATGAGCAAAGAAAGTGGTTTCTTGAGATAGAATCTACTCCTTGTAAAGATGCTGTTAAGATTGTTGAAATAACAACAAAAGATTTAGACTATTACATTAACTTAGTTGATAAATCAGAGACAGAGTTTGAGAGTATTGACTCTAATTTTTACAGACATTCTACTGTGGATAAAATGCTATCAAACAGCATTGCATGCTACAGAATAATCATTTGTAAAAGGAAAAGTCAATCTATGCTGCAAACTTCATTGCTGTCTTATTTTAAGAAATTGTCACAGCCACCTAAACCTTCAGGAACCACCACCCTGATCAGCCATCAGTCATTAACATTAAGGCAAGACCCTGCACCAGCAAAAAGATTATGACTTGCTGAAGGCTCAGATTATGGTTAGTATTTTTTAGTAATGAAGTATTTTCTAATTAAGGTATTACATTGTCTTTTTAGACATAATGCTATTGCACACTAAATAGACTACAGTATAGCATAAGCATAAATTTTATATGCACTGGGAAACCAAAAAAATTGTGTGACTTACTTTATTGCAATATTCGCTTTATTGCTGTGGTCTGAAACCAAACCCATATCTTCTAGTATGCCTGTAATAACTGAACTGAAAGATACACAAGAGGAGCTCAATATTAAGTCCATCAAGCAGAATAAAAAAGCAGTGAACATGAAGACAAGTCATTTGAAATTATTGAATCTGAGGAGAAAAAAGAATAAAAGTGAACAGAGTCTAAAGGACTTATGGGACCTGTTAAACAGACCAGTATACACATTACAGGAGTCCTAGAAGGAGAAGAGAGAGGAAAAACAGGCAGTGAACTTATTTAAAGAAGTAACTGGCCCAAATTTCCCAAATTTGACAAAAGACATGGATATACTTACAAATATAAGAAGCTTAATAAACTTCAAGTAAGATAAATTCATAAAGACCACATGAAGACAGTCTAATCAAACTTTCAAAAGACAAAGAAATAATTCTGAAAGCAGAAAGAAGAAGGTGACTCATCATGTACAAGGGATCCTCAATAAGATTGTCAGATTTCTTAGCAGAAAATTTGCAGGACAGAGGCTGTGGGATGACATATTTAAAATACTGAAAGAAAAAAAATGTCAACCAAGAGTTCTATATCTAGCAAAACTTTCCTTGAAAAAATGATGGAGAAATTAAGACAGTGCCAGATAAACAAAAGCTGAGTGAATTCATTACTACTAAAATTGCCCCGCAGGAAATACTAAAGGGAGTCATTCAAATTGGAATGAAAGGATGCTAGACAGTAATTCAAATCCATTTGAAAACATCAAGTTCTTTGGTAAAGGTAAATATATGAACAAATATAAGAAACTCTCGAGATCAGCATCAATGAAAATTTATCAATTTATGATGAAATCACTTGCTGAATGAACATCCTCTCTACCCAGGAGGTATATACAGCATTAAAATCACAAATGCTAAATGCACAAATGCACTCTCACTTAAAATTATTATTCTAAAATTTCATTACACTCTATAGCACTCTATAGGACTTAGAAAATAAGAGTTGACAAAGCAAAGTTGCTACTGCAAAAATAATTCTTACTCTGGCACGAAGAATTTCTGAGCAAATGGAACTCAAACATGCCAGTATTGATATTGATAAAGTGACCCTGCATTGAATTTTCCACCTACATGCAATGAAAACAAAGGAAATAAAGATGCACTAGAAATGCTTTCTTTGAAACAAAGCTACATATGGCTATTAATGAAAGGGTTGGATGAAGTTGCAGAAAAGTTTACAATGTTCTTCTTTCTTTACTTTTTTTTCTTTTTTCTTTTGGCTGTGCCATGCAGCTTATGGGATCTCAGTTCCCTGACCAAGGCAGGGATTGAACCCCAGCCATGGCAGTAAAAGCACCTAGTCCTAAGTACTGGACCAACAGGGAATTCCCTACAGTGCTCTTCTAAAATTATCAAACAAAAATGATTTTATTTACAGATGAAGTAATTAAAGGAATATATTTGGCTTTATATTTATCTCCTTGATATTCCTCCAAGTGGTGTAGATGTAGAAATAATTAATTCACCCACTGAAAAAACGTTTTTATGAACACATTTTCAACTCAAGCATTGACATACCTTACTCTGTAAGACTGATTATTTTTAAAAGATCAAATATTTTTTCACAATTTTATTTAATACATATGTCTTCTTTTGTATATTTTGTTATTTTAAATAATCTTTTAGCTATCACTTTAATTTGCTATATTGGAATAAAAATGTATGTATAGTTTTATAAATTTGAATTTTACTTAGTGCTTTATGTTTATAAATGTTTATACTTGAGATGAATGAAATATTTAATTTTATTTATTTTCTTATTTAAAATTTTGAACGCTCAGCATTTTGTTTTATAAAATACTAAGGAGCAAAAAAAATCCTGATATATGGTCTTTTTACGCTAAAATGATGATTACCATATCCTGGAAAAAATGAAAGAGACAGACATAGGAGAACACTTCAATATAAAGTCTAAGTGACCTAAGAGAGGTTTGCTCATACCATATGCTAACACAAAAAAGGCAAGGACATTTTATTATATTAGTAGCCTCAATGCACTACTAGTTTTTGAGGTCCCAGTCTATGTCATAGCAAACCTATTAAAATGCTGCCACACATCACAATGAATATAATTTTTATACACTATAAAATATTTAGTTGGGTTGCAGTAGCAGTTGATTGGTTGATATAATGACATGTTATGTTCTTAAGTATTTAATTAAACATTTATTCATTTCAATTTTTCAGCTTTTTTTTGGTTCTCCTTCTGGTTGCTAACATTTAGAATAGGCCTTTGTTAAGCCAATAGGACATTTGCCTATGCCTCTAATATTCAGTGGTTAAAATAACCCTGAGAAGGATTCTTAGAAACAGATGTGTTTGGGATGAATTTTAAAGAATGAGTCTGAATGATGAGTCAAGAAGAATAGGAGTCTTATTCTAGGCAAAAGGAACAGAATGAGCAAAGGCGCTGAGTGATGTAAAGTAAGATGTATACACCTAAAGTACAAGCAATTTCAAGTTACTAAAATGGGAAGTCTTCAGTAAAGAAGAGTGAAAGATTAAGATGGGAAGGCAGCCAGGGAAAGGAATGTAAAAAGCATCATTCAAGAGGGTTTAGACTTCATCCTAGGAGAGATTGACCCTGAACCACTTTACACAGTGGAGTGACAGGGCCAAGTACACATTTCATATGAATCACCTTGACAGCTAAGTAGAGATGAATTTAAGGGAACAAATTAAAAGGGAAGGACACAAGTTAAAATACTCCTGCCATATCTGAGGACAATAGTCTCCAAAAAGGAGTGCATGGGATGTATTTCTCTCAAGGAGAATACGAGACAATTCATTTGGAGAGAAAAGGGATTGAAATATATATCTAATTATTTTTATTTTCTCCTTCAAAAATTGTCAACTTTTGGCATGCGTTTTATAATGTACGTATTAATACAACAGTTCATTTTTAAAAGAAATAAACTGGAGGCAAAGGCTCAAAAGTGTTTATCAGTGGGGGGGCAGGAAAACAGAAATTCAGAGACCCCATTGTTCTGGATAAGCATGATAAAAGTGTGTTCTAAGCTGGTGATTTTGCTGATGGAGAAATACAAATAGAATTGTGCAAGTTCAGAAGCTAATATCATCAGGGTTGGATGGCTGTTTGCACATAATGGTTAGAGTTATCAAGTATATTCATATGAACATTCCTGTATGCTAGTCAGAGAGCAAAGCTAGAATTGAATTTAGGGTTACGAGGTGAGGCAGAGTAAAGCAGCTCCATAAAAGAGGAAGTAGATCAGTGGAAGGCAGAGGTATTCTAGTAGCAAATTAAAACCAGATGGCGAAAGACTATGTGAAAATTCTTTCTGCTATAAATCAAAAAGTACTTTAAAAAATATGGAAACAAGAAAAATACTCCTGAACTGCAGCATAAAATATTTGGGTTAGCTAACAGGGAGAACTTTGGCAGTAGTCACTGTTAAAAAACTATGTGTGAACACAGAAAGTTATCACTTCTATTTGCTATGCTTTAAAGGTTCATCCTGTGTCCATGCAGAGAACACACCAAAACATCTTCTCTTGGTTCAGTGTTTTTCTCAGCTGTCAAGAAGTTTACATGGTAGGTTAATACCCCCTCAATCAGAATCTTCCTTACTGCAGCGTATCACTCATGGACATCTTAATTAATTCTTTGATAATTCAGGCTTCTATACCATAAGAAGTAAAAGATTATGCATACTTAGGAAGAACATGTTTTCACTACTACAGAATAGAGGACTAGACATTTTGCAGAAATCACACATGTCTTTTGATCCAGTTATCAAAAACTCCAGTTTCTGTGGGAATTAGGATGTGTTTCCAAGCAATATTAAACGCTCCGATATCATCAGAGTGAAAACCACAGGCTCACCCTGATGTGATTAGTAGATGTGGCGGCCTCTGCTATGATTCAGGGCTAACAAAAGTAGTCACACACCCAAAATACATTCCCTAGTGGTTTGTTCTTACACAGTGAAAAAATTTTCGAGACTTAGTATATTTAGGTTAGAAAACAAAACCAAGGCCCTCGTCTTCTGGAGGTCACTGTTAAACTGTACTTTACCCTGAAAGAGAAGAAAGGCCTTGAGAACTGTCCTCAGTCTTATCCCTTAACATATCAACATGGCAACTCATTCTGATCAGCCAGTTGTAACCTTGGCAGACATAGGAGCCCAGCCTTGAGAAGATAAGATATGGGGGATAGGTAAGCTAAGGAAAATCTTTGCCTCTCATTTCATAACAGTCACCAGAACAGGCCTTGGGCAAATTACTGCAAGCTCTTCACTTGGAATATTCTAAGCCTACAAAAACTATAAGATTAGCAAGACTATATGAAGATGCGTGATTGTAGAGTAGAAACTCACTTGAGAAATCAGCTTTCTTTTTTTTTATATAAATATATTTTGGTGCTTTTATTTTTATGGAGTAAATTTCTTCACTTGGGTCAGTATATTTTATTTATTTATTTATTTTTAACATCTTTATTGGAGTATAATTGCTTTACAATGTTGTGTTAGTTTCTGCTGTATAACAAAGTGAATCAGCTATATGTATACATATATCCCCATATCCTCTCCCCCTTGTGTTTCTCTCACCTTCCTTATCCCACCCCTCTAGGTGGTCACAAAGCACCAAGCTGATCTCCCTGTGCTATGTGGCTGCTTCCCACTAGCTATCTATTTTACATTTGGTAGTGTATATATGTCAATGCTACTCTCTCACTTCATCCCAGCTTACCCTTCCCCCTCCCCGTGTCCTCAAGTCCATTCCCTACGTCTGCGTCTTTATTCCTGTCATACAGAGTGAAGTAAGTCAGAGAGAGAAAAATACCGTATGCTAACACATATATATGGAATCTAAAAAAAAAAGAAAAAAATGGTTCTGAAGAACCTAGGGGCAGGACAGGAAATCAGCTTTCTTTTTTTTTTTTTAACATCTTTATTGGAGTATAATTGCTTTACAATGGTGTGTCCATTTCTGCTGTATAACAAAGTGAATCAGCTATATGTATACATATATCCCCATATCCCCTCCCTCTTGCGTCTCCCTCCCACCCTCCTTATCCCACCCCTCTAGGTGGTCACAAAGCACTGAGCTGATCTCCCTGTGCTATGCGGCTGCTTCCCACTAGCTATCTATTTTACATTTGGTAGTGTATATATGTCCATGCCGAAATCAGCTTTCTTATATCCTGTTTGTATTTTGAAATAATTAAAGACCACTCTAATTCTTTTTAATTATATTACAATTTTATAATTCTTAATGAAATAAAGCTATAATATAATTTTATAATTCTTAATTAAATAAAATTATATTAATGTTAATAAATAATATTTTGGCAGGATAACAAATATTAAGTAAGCACCAAGAGGCAGAGTCCAGTATAAAAGTTAACTTAATTTTCTTCAAAGTTTTGATCCTGAAAAGTTGTGTAAATTCATTTGTATATGTTAAAGTACATGTTGCTATTAAATGTGCTTATTGGGAAACTTGCAGTGTACAACAATATTTAACATTAATTTTCTCTGAAGTTTATTAACTCTTAATACCATATGTAGATGGCTAACTGTACCAAAGACTGTATGTTCATTATACTTTCTCATTTCATCCTCACAAAACTCACTTTACAGATGAGAAAATTGAGGCTCAAAGAGGGCAAAAGCAGCATGACCAAGGTTACACAAACAGGAAGCAGCACAGCTGGGATTTGAACCTTGGTCAGAATATTCACAGATCATTCTCGGATCCATTATGGAACTATTCATTTTGTAAATAGTTCTTGTCATGTATCAAAAGTATTTAATGTCAGAGGTGAAAGCACAAATTGATATAAATTAGATACACTACTGCCTTCAAGGAGATTACTTGCTAATTGATGGGTTAATGTGTATAAACATGTAGTCATATTAAATAAATATGCATCTACAAAGATACAAATTTTAAATCTGAGTCCTAAATGTACAAGTTCTTTCGTGACAGACACTACAGGCATATTCTGTTCAGTGCAAGGGCACAGATTGTGAGACATGAGCACACAGGATAGAAAAGCTTCATATTGGGCCAGTATGGCATTCATATTGAATAGAGCTGTATTTCCAATATGGTAACATATTACCAACTGTGTCAGTACTCTTAGGAAGCCTAGGCAGGATCTGATATGCAAAATTTGAAAGGGGGAGTGGGTTAAACTTTTCTTGTGAATAAAAGGGAAGGGAACAGGAGTAGATGGGAAGAGATTTCAGATCATAAGTCTGGTCTGATACCTGTGAAAGAGAGGAAAGGAAGAATTGTGTAGTAAGACCCTCAGACCACAGGACAGTTCTGAGAAAGTTTCAGCCAGGACAAAAGGGAGAAGTCCTGAGTCTCAGGAGACAGGCCCACACTGGCCATGCCAGCCATTTGTGGGAGCAGCCAGAGAAGCATGGCCCCAGTGTTTTCACGGAGCGGACAGCTAGGACATCCACTCAACTCTGCTCCAGGCAGTAGGCTCTGTTGAAGGTCTGAGCTGTGCATCTCCATGACTGCAACCTCTAAAATCAACATGCAACCAGAGTTCACAGAACGATGTCTTTAGTCTCCCAGCACACTCAACAGTTCCTCTAAGGAGAGGTGAACAGGCTCAGAGCACGATCCTCCCATCCATCTGAGCCTAGCCCCTGCAACCTGTTATAATATCCAGTGTATGTTCAAACCATGAAAATAACCCTGTGTTTGTCTGTCCTTTGGAAAAGAATCAAACTCTTTGCTGGGAATCAAAAGATCTTTGGTGGCAGAGTAGGATGTTATTGACATATAAGGGGCCATGAAAGAATAAACAAAGGAAAGCAAACACTATGAGATGCTAGTGCTCACTGGCCAAGAGGGTGATTAGCACTTTATTGGCTGACCCATACCTTACGGACTCAGCTTGTTCACAGCTACATGAGGCCTGCCTGGTGTCTTATCAACACGTTATCATATGCAACAGGAAGCCTTTATTGACCACCTATTGATTACACGGCCTTTCCCCTAGTCCTGTGAATTTAATGAGGTGTTAGAAATAGTCCCAATTCTAGATACTATTAAAAATGACCACCCACACTTGTAAGGAGTTTTACAGTTTATAATGCACATTTGCATTATTTTGAATACATGAAACTTGTAAACCAAGATATGTGCATGTTACACTTGTATGATAACTAAATTTTGAGGAACACTCTATGCCGGACAATGTGCCCAGGATGTTATAGTAAATGTGATATTTAATCAATTCAGCAGCCCTATGAGGTGCCATTATCCCACCCATTTTACAGTTGAGAAACTGATAATCAAATTAAGTGATTCACCCAAGTTCACACAACTGGCAAGAGAAACAGTAGGAAACTGAATCAAGGTTGAATAACTACAAAGTGACTGATTATAGCAAATCTTCCTCCACATTAAGTGATATCTAACAGTATAGGTTAGCAGATGGCACATACCAAGTGATGACTTCAAATAATCAAATGCACCAAGAATTCAAAGAAGTCATAATACTGAGACTCTTATTTCTGATGTGGTCCCAGTTTTACTTGTTGAATGGATGACCAAATGAAGGGAAGGACTAAATGCACACATAGCAATTGTAAGTCAGTAAAATCACAGATGGGATGAGGGAGATATTCCTCAGTCTAAGGGTCAGCTTAAACAAAGGGAAGTAGAGCCATGGACTCTATGAGAATATAAAGCAGAAGTGAAAGGAATGATTCGATATTGTGAACAAGATAGTCTAGATTGTCTGGTATTCAACTACTATTTACTTGATAATTTCTAGTTGTCATATACTGTAGTAAATTCTTTAGATAGTTTCTAGTTGTCATATACTGTAGCAAATTCTTTAGAGATTTATATAGTCTCTCTATCCATAGTCTCAATTATTTTATATATATTTTAGTATCTCAATATATAGACCCTCTCTCTCTCTCTCTATATATATATATATATATAGTCTCAATTATTCCCCCAAAGTCATGGCTTGTAGTATATTGTGCTATCAATATCAACATATGTGAAACACTCAGAGAGACTAAGTAACTTTCCCAAGGTCAAACAGCAATTAAGTTGTTCAGCTAAACTTCAAACCAGAACTGTCTTGCTCCAAAACCAACATTGTTTCTACTGTATGGCAGTACCAAATCTCAAAAGTAATTTGTGAGTTCTCAATCAGTACATAGGGTAGCAAACCAATGTCTACAATGAACTACTTCGTAAAGAATACAGAACTCCTAAAGAGAAATTGATGCTATGAAGTTATCCAGGTGGCTACCATTTTTGTCTAAAACATCCTCACAATCCTGATAAGTCCAGTAGAGGCTGTCATATAACATAATCTGATTCTTTATATTTTAACCTAGAAAAATAGTAATGAAATTTGTAGGAAGTTCATCAAAATCATGTTTTTCTTGTAATTCAATGAAATGAATATTTGGGAAAATGTCCCTAAATAAACCACTAGAGTTCATACCCACTAATTCTTGACAAAACTCAAGAGCTGTAAAATCTTTAGACATGAATTGGTCAATTGTCCTTTTCTACTAACCTTGGCATTGAAGTATAAGTAAATATATTCACTCGATTCAATACAACAATATTTATTGAGCACTTACTACATAAAATCTGTTGCCAAAACCCTGGGGGAAAGGACTTCAAAGATGAATATGTCATAGCCCCTGACCTCAAGCAACTTTATAGTTTTATGCAGGACAAAAGCCATATATGTGTGAAAACAAAAGAAGGAAGAATTTGAAATGTGCTGAAATACCAGTACACACAATGCACTCTAGGAACATATAACTAGAGATAGCAGTGCTTATTGGAAGAATTACAGAAGGTTACAGGAGTTTAAACCCAACTGCTGGTACCAAAATCTGTATTAGTTACGTATTACTATATATCAAATAACCCCCTGAATTTCATGGCTTCCACAACATTCGTCATCTCAACAGTTTCTGTCACACATCCTGGTGCAGCTTAGCTGGATGCCCATGCCTCAAGATCTCTCACAAGCTTGTCATCAAAGTGCCATTTGGGATGCAGTTTCTTCCGGAGGCTCTAATGGGGATCTGCCTCTAACTCATTCACATGGTGGCTGGCAGGATTCAGTTCCTCTCTAGCTATTGGATTGGGGGCCTCAAGTTCTCATTGGTCATTGGCTGAAGGCCTCCCTCAGATTCTTGCCATCTGGGCCTTTCCACTGGATGGCTCTCAAGATGACAGCTGCCCTCGTAGTAAATGAACAAAAGTGCAGAATGAGCAAGAACTAAATCACGGTGTTTGTGTAATCTAATCTCAGGAGTGACATCCATTTGCCATACTATATTTATTAGAAATGAGTCACTAGGTCCAGCCCACACTCAAGGGGAGGGAATCACACAGGCATGAATATTAAAAGGCAAGATCACTGGGGCCATCTTGGAGGTTGTATGCCAGAGTATGTACACCTTGAAGGATAGGTAGAATTTCAACTGGTAGAAATGCAAAGAGGTGAGGACTACAGATTGCAGGAAGAGAATGAGCATATTTGCCAAGGTGAGATCACATAGGGGTTTGTTTGAGAAGAACAGGTAATGAATCCAGTTTGTGGGAAACCTGAATGCATGAGGGGTGTTAGAAAATAAGTCTTCAAAGTAGGTCGGGGTTAAATAATGTTATGCTACGAGTTAGAGCTTTATTATTTTAAATTTTGGGAATTGTTTTGTTTGTTTTTTTAACATAACAGTAACAAGATCAGATGTGCCTCAAGAAAATTAACCTGGGTGTCCTGTGAAAGATGTATTTGAAGTGTAAGGCATTGTGTGGAGGCAAAGAGTACTTTAAGGTAGCTACTCTAAAAGACAAAGACAGAGCAACTGTTAGGACCCAAATTTGAATAGCAGCAGTGGGAGGGGAAGTAGGGCTTCTATTAAAATAGCATACCTATGCTTTACTGTGCATTTCCTATAAATGAATTTTTTCAACTGCTGATTCTCAAAATATCTAATATTATATGGATTTTCAATGGTTTTCCAGTTTCTATTATTCTTCCCCCTAACTCTTTCATGCCCTGCTTCAGGGCAACTGTTACCTATTGAATGTCATTCTAGCAAAAACATTTGATCTGAACCTTGCCCATTTGCCCCTGCTGCCTCAAAGAAGGAAACACATGACCTGGCTTTGATCACACTTTTTTCCTAAAATGAAAACATCCTCCAATATGTGATTCTTATAAAAGGTGAGTGTTAAAATTCTGGGATAAACCACATTTAAGCCCAGGGACTCAGTTAAAGTTAATGAAAACATATTGGGATGAGACAAGCTGTTGCAGGGGTTGGATATTTAATTCTTTTGCAAACATCAGAAAACCTGTCTAGTCTCAATATAGACAAAAGCTGGAATGAGTGCTCAATTAGTAGCAGTTTCTCAGTATTTTGTCCAATTATCTAATAAAGAAAACGAGAACCTCGGTACATAAATTTGCTCCATTACAGAAGTAACCTTCAGTGAGTAAGCCAGTCAGCTTTATTATTCAAATCATCAATGTGATGCTTGTAAAATGAAACAAAGGCAGCTCTTTAATGATAAATATTACAGTACAGCTACTTTTCACATATGTCTCCACACACACATACACCCATTGTGAACCATTCACTGAAGTATAAATAAGAGACAACCAAGTGACAATTCAGATACAAGAAAAATAGACAAAGCCCAAAACAGAATGGATTATCTAGTTACCACTCTGACATTATTGCTGCTTTTAGGGAACAGCTGACTCTAGTCATCAGTTTCCATCATCTGTTCTATTTTTCTTTTGCAGACATTTGCGAGGGAACTTTTCAAAAAGATGCTGGGTGAAAATCAGAAATAGATAAAAGTCTAGGAAGCAATTCTTCAAATTAGCTCCCCCTCTCCCTTTAATTTCAAGAAGGGGTACATTTCTTAGAAGTGTTCGTCCTTTGACAGATCATTCAGAAGCAGAGACTTTGGAATCTTAGGCATCAACAAGGTCACTGCCATGTTCATCCCAGTCTCCTGGAGTGCTACAGGCTGAGAGCAAAAGGATGAAGGCTCAGAAACAGTTTAAGAGATAAACTGCCAGGACCGAAGTCAGCGTCAGGGCTTCTGGAAACTTAAAAGCAGACACATATCACCAGAAGTATTATCATTAGCATGACTTGACTCACTTATGTTCTCGTATTGGTCTCCTTACATCTGGACACATTTTTTCTCTTGAACACAAGGAACAAGTTGCACACATTCCAGCAGTTTCCTTTAGCCAGATTTGCCTGATTTATACAGATAACTTTTATAGAATCCCTATCACCTTTGCAGACCCCTGGCTTCTAGCTCCGACTCCCATCTTCCCCTGGCTCTCCCTGAGTCACACCCAACAAACCCCTCATATTCCAGACATCACAATAAAAATCATGGACATCAGGCATCCATTTTCAGTAGCACCTGGTAGAAGACCTTCCTAATTGCAAAAAGAGTGCAACTTTCCCCAGGATCCTTGAGATCTACTGTATACCTGGCCTCAGTTCTCCTTATACCAAGAGTTTTAGATATTCCTCTTCTTTCACTTACAAATGCCTCCCTGAGCACATTCTAAGTAGCATTACTCTAAAGGACTCAACGAATACCACGAAAATGACATGGTCTCTGAAACTGCAATATCTATTCTGACTCTCTCAACCCATCAAGTTGCGCAGTCCAGTGATAGTGATACAGTCATCCTGCTTAAATAATGTTATTTTATTGTCAGCTGCTCAAAGAGCATTATTTCACCAGTTGTACCCACAAATTTTCTGATAACCTAATACTAACATTCATTCACATCATCTTAATGAACACTAAAACCATTGGGAATGATTTTCAAGACGCACCATAATTTCTCTAGATCTCAGAGGAAATCCACCCCCTGGCACAATAGATGTCCATGACCCCAGCTTTGAGAAAGACACATGTGATTTAATTTCACCTATTTTCAAGTGAAGGATAGGACCCCAGAGACACCCCCATTCCCCATCCTAAAGGATGCAAAAATTATGCTAGATATTTTTAAATCTGGTGTATGAATTTTGTCATCTTAAGAGATAACTCAAAGTACAGAGCCAAGAATCAGAAACACGTGGAATGGCCCCCATACTTAATTCTCTGACCCGTCATCATGCAGACTTTTCCAGAAAGCATGTGTCACACTGTTTGGAAGCCACACTTCTTCACAGCTAGCACATGATCCTCCTTCAAAATGCTGTCAGGTAATTCTACTCTCTAGCAGAGTAAATGAAAAAATAAAGCTAGTTACTCACATATGAAGGATTTTCCTCAAGGGCAATCATCTTAACGAGAATTTTTTTCAAAATTAGCTGATCTGCAGTTCTATTAAAACACGGTGACTCTAGCCCTGCTCTCCTCACCCCAAAAGAAGGAAATTAAAGACAGAATCCCATTAGAGAAAATGCTTAAAAGGCTAAAAAAAATCCAGACAAAATTCTCAAGTGTTCTAAACTGACATAAAGGTACTGACACACATCTGGTCCTCACTACATACCAACCTAAGATTGTGATTTAACTAATTATCCTGACATTTCTAATATTGACAATTATTTCAAAAATTTCTGCAGAGAGTGGGAATTAAATGAAGTTTTCATGAAAAGTCCCTCAGTTAGAAGAGCACCTGCTAGAGATGGATTATTTTTAATCAAATGACAATTGGTGGTTGGGAGCTGAATGTACAGTCAGCACGGTCATGGAAAGATGTTATTTTTTCACACGAAATACTCCATGCATATTAATGAATTTCAGTTTCTTTTTAGTTATAACTTAACATTTAAGTTAGTTTTGCATGAAATAACATCTAAATTGGTGTGCTAACACATGTTTGGAACATCATTAGTGAAGACCAGAACAGAGGACCACTCAGACTGTTCCATATAAAAGTGACCATTTTTAACTTTTTTTTTCTCTTCTACTGAAATAGTATATTACTCATTTCTAATTTCTAACAGTGCTCGCTAGTATATACTGAGGGTCTAGTATGTGCCAGGATCTTTTGATAAATTATCTTTAATTTTTACTAGGTGATATTACTGTTCTGAGCTTTACAGACGAGGAAGTTGAGGCTCAGAGGACTAGTAGGGTCCAGGGTCTGTGTTCAATCTCAGCTCTGTAGAGTCACAAGTCTCATGCTCCTCCTCCTATTCCCCTCTGCCTACATTTTTTAAACTCAACCACGGCTTTAAAGGGAGGGAAGTAGGATGGTGCCAACGATTACATTTCACTATCCTTATCTACAGAGAACTTCAGAGTTAGATATAGTTTTTTTTCAGCTCGTTTGCCAACTTGAGCCCTCATGAATTCTTTGCAGCAAATAGGTGAGAGCACAATCATATACATAGATATGCACACTCACACACATATCCCTAGAAATAAACTTTCAGGAGTAATAAATAACTGAATAAATAGCTAGTGGTGTAGCACCAGCATTTTAAAAAATGTGATTTTCAAGTACATATGAAATACTCAGTAGTGTGCTAGGTATTATGGCAATTAAAAACAGATGTAGATATCACAATGTGAGACTGAAAACACTGACATGGACACAAAAATCAAAGGACATGCAGACACATATTGGAACTTTATCTTGAGCACCTACTAATTTTAAAGAAAGTGCAAAATCACAGGACACATGAATTTTGTTGTATTAGTAATGAATGCAATGTAAATCACGAATGCTGTATATTTAAACTTTGTTGAGCCAATTAAAAAACTACAACACATTCTTTCCAGGTATGTGGGAAAGATTTAGAAGGAAGGATGTAATTTTCAAGAGTTCTTTAAACGATGGGACAGTGGCACTGTGGAAAATTGGTATGGGAGACAAGTAGAAAGTACATTCTGAGTAAAGATGCTGGAGTTTGACTGTGTTGAACAGACAAAGTGGGTGGTGAGGAAGTCTGCCTGTTAAGAAGTGGAGGAGACATTTATTATAAGCAAAGGATATGTCAAAATTACCCTTTTAAAATAGATGAATTAATGCTTAAACCCATAAAAGATCCAATTTACTGAAAATTATTGAGTCCCTTATGGAAAGCCAGTAGTGATTACAACTGAGAGAGCTGTCATTCTATAGCCTGGTACATATATGCCATATGTGTTTATCTTTTTCACTAGCCTACTTACATGCGATAATACTACAGCAGCTTTCAAGATGAACATTTGACAAGCCAGCTCACCGCCGACTGACACCTCCATTTCAGCTGGCCTGACATACATAAAAAGAAACCGAATGTTTATCCGTGCGTTTTCCGGATTTGACATATGTGCTATATAAGAGTCACAGAAGAAAACTTCGGAAAAGAAATTAAGGAATGTACTTGACAGTTTATTAATCAAAGTTTACCTGCTTCACATTACACAGAGACAAATTAAGCTGGCTACTATGGTACTTCGAAAACATCTGCTAACAAAGTCAGAAGTAATGATAAACAAAAGAGCTTCCTTTGTGGTTGATTTCCATCCGGCTGCATTTAATTATAATACTGCTATCAAAGAAAGCTCTCCATTAGCTGCTAATTCAGAAGGACTTCAGAAGAAACTCCCAGAGCCTCTAGTGATATTTCTCCAACTCCAACAACTTCCTAATCTCTACCAATGTTTGTGAAGAGCCATGTTAAAGAAGCTTGGTTATCAGTTCTGGCTGTTACTGACTGCCAAGGTGGTATGAGGTGGGGTTTTTTCCCCCAAGACTACCTCTGTAATAATGTGAACAATTAAACTATAAAAATGACAAAATTTATAAATCAATATTTTATTCCAACTTTAGAATAATATACCAAACTACCTCAATAAAGGAAGGAAAAATCTCATCTTAATGCATATTTTAAGTAAAATGCAGCCTCAGTCATGTTATTTATTCCATCTACAGTCACTATAGTTAAAAATAAAAGTGATGCTGATTTCTGAAATTCAGATTGAACTGGTTTTCTAATAAACAAATATCCATCTAAAGCCTCTCAGAAGAGCACTACTTCTACCCAACTCAGTAATAATCACCAGCAAAACTTGCTTATTGATCAACATTGGTTCTTCCAAATTTCCAGGTATGTATCTTCAGTTTGAAAGTTCCTAGCTTGAGACAGGAGGGTGGAAATACCAAAGTAGCACCTCTCTTTCTCATGCTTTCTTGAGTACAAATATGAGTGATTCCTCACCAAAATCTGGCTTCTGCCTGGCCAGGAAGCAAACACAAAATCAAAAGCTTGCATGTGCAAACAATGCACACATATATGCGTGCCTTTGTCAATCCAACCTGAGAGTATGCTACATCTCATGTATTTGTCATGGGGTGATCTGGGGAGGTACAAGTTAAAAGTGAAAATGTATAACCTAGGAAAGCATCCACATTTATTTTGTACTACCCTCTTTATCAAAGTAACAAGCCACAAGTAGAGAAATTTCATGAAGAAAATAATGAATGCAGAGTAACCCAGACTGGGAACAGTAACTATTTGCCAGAGCTGTATCTGGCCAATCTCCAAGAACCCATATTGTAATATATTTTCCCGGCATGCGAAAGAACTTATTCGATCATGGAAGGAGCATGACATTAGGAGAGAATGAAGGCAATGTTTGCCCACCGAAAACGTTGACACCGTTGGAAGGTTTTATGTATTTGTCTCTTTGTTTTCAAGGAAGAACAAAATATCTCTAAATTAAGCTAATTTTTTAACTTCTGAACCTCCTCTGCTATTTCTAGTCCTCAGGAAGCCAGTATTGTTTGTGAGAGTCCTTTCACTTATCAGAAGGTAAAATGGAAGTGAGAGAGGACACCACTGCTTTTAAGTGCACATGGTGGAAACTTACATCCAGTCAGCCATTGGAGTAAGCATACAACATTAATTTCACCCTTGGCCCAAAGATCAAATGATATTGTCAATGTCATTGTTCTGTTTATAACAATATTTGCGATGACTTAAACATTGTCCTCCTCCAATTGGTTTGAGAACAAGCAGTATTCTTCTGTGTTTGGTTTCATAATGTTGGGGTATGTCCCATTTCAAAAAGAATGTGCAGGAAGGAGCATGGTTTTTGGTGATAGTCAACCAAAAGTGAAGAGTTTTCAAATGTTGTTTTGGGGGAAGCACATTAATACCCATAATCCCTCTTCTACTCTAAAATTGTCCAGGCTGAGAGCCTGAGCAAATGCAGGTATAAGACCATATTTTCAAATGAGACTTCTTCACCTATCTCTTTTTCTTTCTTTCAGATAACCAGACATGTTTTGAAATATTAATTACCAAATTTGGCATATTAATATTAAAGAATATTTGGTACAAGAACTCATATTGTCCTCTATAGTGTAGATCTACCAATAGATGCTGGTTGTTCTACTTACATCTTATATGAACCCTTGAGTACGCAAATATACTCACAAGGTATGTTTCCATTTTAGAACATCAGTAAAGTCCCAAGATTTCCCCATTATATAAATATATAACTAAATGGAAAAGAAAAGTTCACAAAATTTTCAGGAAGTTCCAGCAAGTAAAGTGAGCCCTAAAGAGCAAATACATTTACAGATCCAGGATGGTGAGTGTGCCAACTCGTGTCCGTGACCTTTCTGTGCTTCAGGTTCTATATCTTTAGCTCAGGAATTAAACTTTCCTTAATCTCATTCTTGCTTTCTTAATATTAACTGAGAAAATTGATTGGAAAGTACATTTTACTCTATTCAGATAAGGAAATGTTCATTGCAAAATATAGAATCTGAATGCAGAAACAAATGGAACAGGCGGTCCGCACCAGAGGTCTTCTACTTGTATTATGTGGATCTGTAAAGGTCTAGAGTCAGTTACAGGTGCTGCAGGGAAGCAGAAACTGCAGCCCAGTATCCGCTAGACTCAATACTCCATTCAGCCATAGCAGATCCAGTTTTACCTATTTTTTACATTGCAATTCGGAACATGAATTTGTTTGGGAAAAAGATGTTTACTGCTAAAAGATTTGAACTCATCTAGTTCAATAGTCTCATTTTACAGGAGGAAAAAAAAAAAGAAAACTTAACAATGTAAGTGACTTGCAAGAACAAATTTAGAATATGAAAAAGATTAGTATGTCTTCTGCCTGCAAGTTCAGTGCTGCCTGTTTTGTGGTAGCTCAAAGGAAAAAATGATAATTTCTTATTATGTTACCCCACAACTAAATTGTATTACTACCTATCATCTTATCTTTTGCTAATTGTTGGACACTGTCAAACATTCTTTCTCCTCTTGTAAATTATTTTCTTGACTTCACAGCATTCCACATGTATTTCTAGTCAATCCATTTCTGGACCTCACAAAATCGTAAGGTTGCAAGTTGCTCTCAGAGAATTGGGAACAATTTATTTAACTTATTTGGCATGCTGCTTATCACATCAATATGTAAATGTGATTGCTTAATAAATACGACTTATTGATGTTGACTTCATCTGCAACTTCTTTGCAGTTTAAAAAATGAGGCTCAAAATTATTCTAAATTGTGAATTCTATTTTCACAGTAATATTAACCCAGCAAATACTTCCTAAATACTTCCTGTGTATAAATAACTGCTAACCCTCCTGATTGTCCATGGAACATGGGAAACATAGGGACATGATTATGTAAGTATAAATATCAACATGTTATTGGAGTCCAAGGGAGAAGAGATAATTTCCAACCAGGAAATATGGGAAGAGGCAGGCAAACGTATTTGTGGAGGTGGCAGCTTTATAGCTGTCCCAGAGGAATGGGTAGAATTTCAATGCCAGAAACAGAAAGAGGATTTTCCTGATGGTATCCAAGCTGCTTGCCCAATCTTGACGGGTAAGGCTATTGGACTCGGTGTAAAATGTGCCTACACAATGTGCCAGTAACCAAAAACTTCTCGATGTCTCATTTCCCATCTTCACTTTGAAACCTCTGCCAGATCTGCTGCTCCCATTTCTCATCTTATTGCTCTCTGTTTAGGCTCTGTCTTTCTCCCCTTTGGTTTGACACCTCACCTGCACTGCCTGCCAGGCTTTCAATTTTAGTTCCACACATGGCACACATGGACAATGTCTGTCAGATCACCTTGCATCTGGGTTCCTCTTCCTGTAGGCCAGTCCAGTCCCTATTTAGGCCAAGCCCAAATCCTTCAGTCCCTCAGCCTAGCACCATGTTCTTCAAATATTGTGGAAGAGAGAATGACGTGAGAAATAGATACATGTATTCAGGAATTGTCTCAGTGAGAAAGTTCTTTATTTTTCCCATCGACCACTCCATCTCACCATAGTCTATAACCTTTCCCTTCTCTGTCCTTTGAAGACCAATCCCACAGACACCTGATCCCTTTCAGTATTTAAAATCTAGTCTGGATCAAAATATTAATTTCATATCCAAATTAAAGTATTTCTTTCCACCTACCTGAATCTTGGTTTGTGGCTTGGGTCCCACAATAGGGAAAGACAGCTAGTTAGCTCTTTTTACTTTGTTTGGCACTTTCACTGCCCCTCTGCTTTTCTCTCTGCTATTTTGCTATTTTGGGTTTCCCTTGCATCTCAACATTGTTGGCCTCTCCAAGGGAATAGGGGTGAGGTGAAAGTGTGAGGGACAGCTGCTCAAATGCCGATCCTTGCACTTTTTGTGGATTCTGCAGAGCCCCCATTGCCCAGAGGTTTCCTAAGACAGACAAGCATTCTATGGCTGACATTTTTCTCTCTCTTCTCTTGCTCCTGGCTGTCTGCCCAACACTTTCTTTACAGGTGCAGTTCCCATGACACAGGAGGCCTCTGAGGCCTCCACTTGATCCATGGAATATTTGCACATCCTTGTCATGTAAAACACTGATGGTGCAGGCTGCCTTGCTGCTGCTATCTCTTGCTCTATGTTGCGGATGCTCCGGGTATTTCTCACTCAGAATTCTGTGTTTGCATAACGTTAAGCAAATTCCATGATATACATGTGAGGTTCTCTTAAGAATGTTCCTTTACTCTAAGCATCAGCCTCATGAACTTCTAGGACTCAGCAAGCTTTCATGAGGAGAGAAAAATGTCAGTCTCCTTTTTTGATAGATACTCCAGTGTCTATGAGCAATTTTCTTATAGTCTTTCTCAGCAGGTTTAGACGGAAAAGAAGAAGATAAACCAAAACACTCTCCCTCTGTGCCTACAGCTTACCACTCATTCAATACATTTCAATACCTAGTCATCTGCTTACATGGGCTAGATGGGTAGGGTGGGCTGCCTATGTCCTTTTTGGATTATGAGGCAGGCCACTTTTTGCCACCTATTCCTCTCAGCTTTGGTTCCTCATACAAAATTCTGAAGCAGCAGGAGACATTCCATTTAACACTGTTTGAAATAATACTCATGTAAGAGGGTAGTGATAAAAAGTCTGCAGGGAGGTGCCAGTTTCTACGGAGATGGAATTGTATTCAAGATGATATGGAACAGAAACAAAATTTTTGGATCAAGGTAATGCAAACATTTGCATTACAAAATTGAGTCTTCCATGCTTCACTTAAATATGTAGATCCTTAAAGTTGAAAAATCATAATTTTAATGGTTTAAAAATTATTTTGCTCTCTTATGAATGCACAAGTAATTTTTGCTTTTCACCAAATATGTCCAGTCTCTTACTTGGCAGAAGGTAAGACTGCATTTTGCTGCCACCTTGGAACTGATGTAAACACACAACTTACTTTGTACTATGAAATGTACAGCAACTAATATCATACTTAATGGTGAGAAACTCAAAAGTTTTCCCTTTAAGATTAGGTACAAGGCAAGGATGTCTCCTCTCACCATTCCTTCTCAACATTGTACTGGAAGTTTCTAGCTAATGTAATAGGACAAGAAAATAAAATAAATGGTATTCAGATTGAGAAGGAAGAAATAAAAATGTCTTTGTTCACAGATGATGTGCTCATCTATGTAGAAAATCTAAAAGAATCAACAACAGCAAAAAACCTTCCTGGAACTAATAAGTGGTTATAGCAAGGTTGGAGGATATAAGATTAATACACAAAAGTTAATCACATTCCTATATACACAATGAACAAATAGAATCTGAAATTAAAACAAAAATACCATTTATATTAGCACTCAAAAAACTTAAATATTTAAGTATAAATCTAACAAAATATGTGCAAGATCTGTATGAGGAAATCTACAAAACTCAGAAGAACAAAATTTTTTAAAAACTCAATAAATGGAGAGATATCTCATGTTCATGGATAAGACTCAACATTATCAATGTATCAGTTCTTCCAAAATTGTTCGATAGATTCAATGCAACCCCAAACAAAATCCCACCAAGTTATTTTGTGGATATTGATAACCTCATTTTAAAGTTTATATGGAGAGGCAAAGGACACAGAAAAGCCAACACAATATTGAAGGAACAAAGTTGGAGTCTCTCACTACAGGATTTTAAGACTTACTATAAAGCTAGAGTAATCAAGACAATGTGGTATTGATGAAAGAATAGATAAATAGGTCAGTGAAACAGAATACAGAGCCTAGAAATAGACCCATATAAATATAGTCAATTGATCTTTGGGAAAAGAACAAAGGCAATAAAATGAAGCAAAGATAGTCTTTTCAACAAATGGTGACAGGAAAACTGAACATCCACATGTGAAAACAAAAATGAAAACTTAGACTCAGAGTTTACACCCTTCACAAAAATTAACTCAAAATGAAACACACACCTAAATATAAAGCACAAAACTATAAAACTCCTAAAAGATAACATAGAAGAAAACTTAAATGATATTGGGTGTGGTGATGATGTTTTAGATATGACATCAAAGGCACAATCCATAAGAGAAATAATTAATGAGCTGGAAACTGAACTTCCTTAAAATGTAAAACTTTTGTTCTGTGAAAGAGAATATCAAGAGAATGAGAAGACAAGTTGCAGACTGAGAGAAAATATTTACAAAGGACTCATCTGATAAATGACTGTTACCTGAAATATACAAAGAACTCCTAGAAGTCAACAATAAGAAAACAACCTCCCAGTTATAAAATTGGCCAAAAACTATAGCAGACACCTCACCAAAGAAGATTTGCAGATGGAAAACAATCACGTGAAAAAAAGTATGTGGCAAGTAAGAGATACCACATCATATGTCATCAGAGAAAGAAACGTTAAAACATCAATAAGATTCAACTACAAACCTATTAGAATGGCCTAAATCTAGAATACTGAGAACACCAAATGCTGTCAAGGACATGGAGCTAGAGGAACTCTCTTTCATTTTTATTGGGAATGCAAAATGGTGCAGCCACTTTGGAAGACAGTTTGGCAGTTTCTTATAAAAGTAAACATACTCTTACCTTATGGTCCAGCAAGTGCACTCTTTGGTGGTTACCCAAAGGAGCTGAAAACTTACGTCCATAAAAATACATGCACACGGATGTTTATAGAAGTATTACCCATAATTGTCAAAGCTTGGAAGAAACCAAGATGTCCTTCAGTAGGTGAATGGATTTATAAACTATGGTACATCCAGACAATGGAATATTATGCAGTACCAAAAAAATGAGCTATCAAGCCATGAAAAGACATGGAGGAATCTTAAATGCATACTGTTAAGTGAGAGAAGCCAGTCTGAAAAGGATACACACTGTATGCTTCCAACTATATGACATTCTGAAAAAGGCAAAACTATGGAGACAGTAAAAAGATCAGTGGCTGCCAGGGGTTAGAGGAGGAAGGATGAACAGGTGGAGTACAGAAGATTTTTACGGAAGTGAAAATATTCTGTGAGATACTATAATGATGGATATTTTTCATTAAGCATTTATTCCAACTCATAGAATGTACACCACCAAGAGTGAACTATAATGTAAACATGGACTTTGGGTGATTATGATGTATCAATATAAGTTGATCAGTTGTAACATATGTACCACTCTGGTGGAGGATGTTGGTAATGGGGGAGGTTATTCATGTATGGAGCAGGGACTATACGGTAAATCTCTGTACCTTCCTTTCAATTTTTCTGTGAACCTAAAAATAGCCTTAAAGAAAATAATAAAGTAAAAAGTGTGAATGGAAGTGACATGTGGAAGCTTTAAAAGCCAGTGCATAATATACGATGTGCTCTCTGTGTTTCTGCCACAATAACTGGAGTGTTCCGCAGTGCTTTCTTATCCTGGTGCTGTAGACTGAAAGTGTGTATGCCTCTAAAATTCATATTTTGAAACCTAATCCCCAATGTGATGGTATCTGGCAGTGGGTTTCTAGGGTGGTGATTAGGTCATGAAAGTAGAGCCCTCATGAATGGGATTAGTGCCCTTATAAAAGAGACCCCAGAGAGCTCCCTTGCCATGTTAGGGCACAGCAATAAGACTGCAGTCTATGAACAAGGAGGCAGGTTCTCACAGGGCACTGAGTCTATCAATATCTTGATCTTAGACTTCCCAGCCTCCAGAACTGTGAGAAACAAATGTTTGCTGTTTAAGCCACCCAGTCTATGGTATTTTTGGTATAGCAGCCCAAACTGACTAAAAAGAGAGTGAGGGCCACAAAGGAGAGATTCTAACCACCCTGTAATTCATATTCAGCACAAAAGAGTAAGAAACCTTGTTGTTTTAAGCTCCTGACATGTGGGGGCTATTTGTTATTATAGCATCATCTACCTCTCCCTATTGATGTAATGAGTACATAAATATTTTACACGACAGACCCAATAGTATACTATGGTTAAATTCTCCAAACCTCTTAAACGTCTCTACATTATCTTCAGCCCTGTGCTCAAAGGAAATAGCTTTCCCATTTTATATCCTATCAATTGCTTAAAATTATGCTGTAAATTAGTCTCTATTTTCAGTTATCTGTCTCATACAATTATGGTCTTAATTGTACTTACCATTAATGCCATATATAAATGTTTGGTTTTCCTTAGGAGTGGTGATCTTTAACAGGTGATGGCAAAGAAAGCAGAAGGTGGACTCCAAATTCATAGATATCATATGATATGAACAGGGAACAAGACTAATAGGGAAATTAACATAAGAAGGAGTAATGTTCACCTACTTTTTTGAGAAAGGATGAAAAAAAACAAACAAAAGGGGTCTGAAAAATATATGTGCACTATAGGAAAGTTAGTATTCAGGGAATAACCTCAGTTAAATTAGAAGTAACTTCATCTCTTGAGAGTCCTAGATGGGGGCAAAGTATAATAAGAGGTATCCTTAATTATACAGATATTTACTGAGCAGTTATTATACCAAGGCTTATAGAGAAGTAAATTATGTCTAAGTTAGCTCCTCTCTAATAGGTGGGAACATCCTCTAAAAGGGAATACAGTAAAGAGAATAACAGTATAATAAAAACTGCAAAAGAAGTACACGTGCCTCCTAAAATTCTGTTTCATTATGGAAGATAGACAACTTTTAAAAAGTAAAGGCAGGAGAGACCTTCAAGATGGCGGAGAAGTAAGATGTGGAGATCACCTTCCTCTCCATAAATACATCAGAAATACACCTACATGTGGAACAACTCCTACAGAACACCTATTGAACGCTGGCAGAAGACCTCAGACTTCCCAAAAGGCAAGAAACTCCCCACGTACCTGGGCAGGGGAAAAGAAAAAAGAAAAAACAGAGACAAAAGAATAGGGACAGGACCTGCACCTCCGGGAGGGAGCTGTGAAGGAGGAAAAGTTTCCACACACTAGGAAGCCCCTTCACTGGTGGGGATGGGGGGTGGTGGGGAGAAAGCTTCAGAGCCACGGAGGAGAGTGCAGCAATAGGGGTGCAGAGGGCAAAGCAGAGAGATTCCTGCACAGAGGATCGGTGCCGACCAACACTCACCAGACTGAGAAGCTTGTCTGCTCACCCGCCAGGACGGGCGGGGGCTGGGAGCTGAGGCTCGGGCTTCGGAGGACAGATCCCAGGGAGAGGACTGGGGTTGGCTGCGTGAACACAGCCTGAAGGGGGTTAGTGCACCACAGATAGCTGGGAGGGAGTCCAGGGAAACGTCTGGAACTGCCAAAGAGGCAAGAGACCATTGTTTTGGGGTGCACGAGGAGAGGGGATTCAGAGCACCGCCTAAATGAGCTCCAGAGATGGGCACGAGCTGTGGCTATCAGCGCGGACCCCACACACGGGCATGAGATGCTAAGGCTGCTGCTACAGCCACCAAGAAGCCAGTGTGCAAGCACAGGTCACTATCCACACCTCCCCTCCCAGGAACCTGTGCAGCCTGCCACTGCCAGGGTCCCGTGATCCAGGGACAACTCCCCCAGGAGAAAACACAGTGCGCCTCAGGCTGGTGCAACATCATGCTAGCCTCTGCTGCCGCAGGCTCAGCCCACAATCCATACCCCTCCCTCCCCTGGACCTGAGTGAGCCAGAGCCCCCGAATCAGCTGCTCCTTTAAGCCCGTCCTGTCTGAGCGAAGAACACATGCCTTCAGGTGACCTACATGCAGAGGCGGGTCCAATTCCAAAGCTGAACACCAGGAGCTGTGCGAACACAGAAGAGAAAGGGAAATTTCTCCCAGCAGCCCCAGGAGCAGCAGATTAAATCTCCACAATCAACTTGATGTACCCTGCACCTTTGGAATACCTGAATAGACAACGAATCATCCCAAAATTGAGGCGGTGCACTTTGGGAGCAACTTTAGACTTGGGGTTTGCTTTCTGCATCTAATTTGTTTTTGGTTATATGTTTATCTTAGTTTAGTATTTAGAGTTTATTATCATTGGTAGATGTCTATTGATTTGGTTTCTCTCTTCCTTTTATATATATATATATATATATATATATATATATATATATATATATACACACTTTTTTCCTATTTCTCTTTTTGTGAGTGTGTAGGTGTATGCTTCTTTGTGTGATTTTGTCTGTATAGCTTCGCTTTTACCATTTGTCCTAGGGCTCTGTCTGTCCATTTTTTCTTTGTTTTTTGTTTTTAGTATAGTTCTTAGTGCTGGTTATCATTGGTGGATCTTTTGTTTTGTTTTGTTGCTCTCTTCTTTCTTTCTTCCTTTGGTTTTTTTTCTCCTCTTTTTTATTACTTTATAATTTTAATAATTTTTTAAATTTTTTATTATGTTATTTTATTTTATTTATTTATTTTCTTTCTTTCTTTTTCCTCTCTTTTCTTCTGAGCCGTGTGGCTGACAGGGTCTTGGTGCTCCAGCCAGAGGTCAGGCCTGTGCCTCTGAGGTGGGAAAACTGAGTTCAGGACATTGGTCCACCAGAGACTTCCCGGCTGCCTGTAATATCAAACGGCAAAAGCTCTCCCAGAGATCTCCATTTCAACGCTAACACCCAGCTTCACTCAAGGACCAGCAAGCTACAGTGCTGGACACCCTATGACAAACAACTAGCAAGACAGGAACACAACCCCACCCATTAGCAGAGAGGCTGCCTAAAATCAGAATAAGGTTACAGACACCACAAAACACACAACCGGACGTGGTCCTGCCCACCAGAAATACAAGATCCAGCCTCATCCACCAGAAGAGAGGCACCAGTCCCCTCCACCAGGAAGCCTACACAAGCCACTGAGCCAACCTTACCCACTGGGGGCAGACACCAAAAACAACGGGAACTATGAACTTGCAGCCTGCAAAAAGGAGATGCCAAACACAGTAAGTTAAACAAAATGAGAAGACAGAGACACACACAGCAGATGAAGGATCAAGGTAAAAACCCACCAGACCAAACAAATGAAGAAGAAATAGGCAGTCTACCTGAAAAAGAATTCAGAGTAATGACAGTAAAGATGATCCAAAATCTTGGAAATAGAATGGAGAAAATACAAGAAACATTTAACAAGGACGTGGAAGAACTAAAAAGCAAATAATGATGAACAACACAATCAATGAAATAAAAATTCTCTAGAAGGAACCAATAGCAGGATAACTGAGGCAGAAGAATGGATAAGTGACCTGGAAGATAAAATAGTGGAAATAACTACTGCAGAGCAGAATAAAGAAAAAAGAATGAAAAGAATTGAGGACAGTCTCAGAGACCTCTGGGACAACATTAAATGCACCAACATTTGAATTATAGGGGACCCAAAAGAAGAAGAGAAAAAGAAAGGGACTAAGGAAATATTTGAAGAGATTATAGTTGAAAACTACCCTAACATGGGAAAAGAAATAGTCAATCAACTCCAGGAAGTGCAGAGAGTCCCATACAGGATAAATCCAAGGAGAAACACACCAAGACACATATTAATCAAACTATCAAAAATTAAATACAAAGAAGAAGTATTAAAAGCAGCAAGGGAGGGGCTTCCCTGGTGGCGCAGTGGTTGAGAATCTGCCTGCCAATGCAGGGGACACGGGTTCGAGCCCTGATCTGGGAGGATCCCACATGCCGCGGAGCAACTAGGCCCGTGAGCCACAACTACTGAGCCTGCGCGTCTAGAGCCTGTGCTCCACAACAAGAGAGGCCGCGATAGTGGGAGGCCCGCGCACCGCGATGAAGAGTGGCCCGCGCTTGCCACAACTAGAGAAAACCCTCGCACAGAAACGAAGACCCAACACAGCCACAAATAAATAAATAAATAAAACAAAATAAGGTACCACTTACTTTAAAAAAAAAAAAAAAAAGCAGCAAGGGAAAAGCAACAAATAACATACAAGGGAATCCCCATAGGTTAACAGCTGATCTTTCAGCAGAAACTCAGCAAGCCAGAAGGGAGTGGCAGAACATATTTAAAGTGATGAAAGGGAAAAACCTACAACCAAGATTACTCTACCCAGCAAGGATCTCATTCAAATTTGATGGAGAAATTAAAACCTTTACAGACAAGCAAAAGCTAAGAGAATTCAGCACCACCAAACCAGCTTTACAACAAATGCTAAAGGAACTTCTCTAGGTAGGAAACACAAGAGAAGGAAAAGGCCTACAATAACAAACTGAAAACAATTAAGAACATGGTAAGAGGAACACACATATCGATAATTACCTTAAATGTACATGGATTAAATGCTCCAACCAAAAGACATAGACTGGCTGAATGGATACAAGAACAAGAGACCCACTATATAAATGCTATCTACAAGAGACCCACTTCAGACCTAGGGACACATACAGACTGAAAGTGAGGGGATGGAAAAAGATATTCCATGCAAATGGAAATTTAAAAAAAGCTGGAGGAGAAATTCTCATATCAGAAAAAATACACTTTAAAATAAAGACTATTACAAGACACAAACAAGGACACTGCATAATGATCAAGGGATCAATCCAAGAAGAAGATATAACAACTGTAAATATTTATGCACCCAACATAGGAGCACATCAATACATAAGGCAACTGCTAACAGCCATAAAAGGGGAAATCGACAGCAACACAATCATAGTAGGGAACTTTAACACCTCACTTTCACCAATGGACAGATCATCCCAAATGAAAATAAATAAGGAAACACAAGCTTTAAATGACACAGTAAACAAAATGCACTTAATTGATATTTACAGGACATTCCATCCAAAAACAACAGAATATACTTTCTTCTCAAGTGCTCATGGAACATTCTCCAGGATAGATCATAACTTGGGTCACAAATCAAGCCTTGGCAAATTTAAGAAAACTGAAATCGTATCAAGTATCTTTTTGGACCACAACGCTATGAGACTAGATATCAATTAGAGGAAAACAACTGTAAAAAAATACAAACACATGGAGGCTAAACAATACACTACTAATAATCAAGAGGTCACTGAAGAAATCAAAGAGGAAATCAAAAAATACCTAGAAACAAATGACAATGAGAACACGACGATGCAAAACCTATGGGATGCAGCAAAAGCAGTTCTAAGAGGGAAGTTTAGAGCAATACAATCCTACCTCAAGAAACAAGAAACATCTCAAATAAACAACCTAACCTTACACATAAAGCAATTAGAGAAAGAAGAACCAAAAAACCCCAAAGTTAGCAGAAGGAAAGGAATCTAAAGATCACGTCAGAAATAAATGAAAAAGAAATGAAGGAAACAATAGCAAAGATCAATAAAACTAAAAGCTGGTTCTTTGAGAAGAGAAAACAAAATTGATAAACCATTAGCCAGACTCATCAAGAAAAAAAGGGAGAAGACTCAAATCAATAGAATTAGAAACGAAAAAGGAGAAGGAACAACTGACACTGCAGAAATACAACAGATCATGAGAGATTACTACAAGCAACTATATGCCAATAAAATGGACAACCTGGAAGAAATGGACAAATTCTTAGAAAAGCACAACCTTCCGAGACTGAACCAGGAAGAAATAGAAAATATAAACAGACCAATCACAAGCACTGAAATTGAGACTGTGATTAAAAATCTTCCAACAAACAGAAGCCCAGGACCAGATGGCTTCACAGGCGAATTCTACCAAATATTTAGAGAAGAGCTAACACCTATCCTTCTCAAACTCTTCCAAAATATAGCAGAGGGAGGAACACTCCCAAACTCATTCTATGAGGCCACCATCACCGTGATACCAAAACCAGACAAAGATATCACAAAAAAGAGAACTACAGGCCAATAACACTGATGAACATAGTTGCAAAATTCCTCAACAAAATACTAGCAAACAGAATCCAACAGCACATTAAAAGGATCATACATCATGATCAAGTGGGGTTTATCCCACGAATGTAAGAATTCTTCAATATATGCAAATTAATCAATGTGATACACCATGTAAGAAACTGAAGGAGAAAAACCATATGATCATCTCAATAGATGCAGAAAAAGCTTTCGACAAAATTCAACACCCATTTATGATAAAAACCCTCCAGAATGTAGGCATAGAGGGAACTTATCCGAACATAATAAAGGCCATATGTGACAAACCCACAGCCAACATCGTTCTCAATGGTGAAAAACTGAAACCATTTCCTCTAAGATCAGGAACAAGACAAGGTTGTCCACTCTCACCACGATTATTCAACAGAGTTTTGGAATTTTTACCCTCAGCAATCAGAGAGGAAAAAGAAATAAAAGGAATCCAAATAGGAAAAGAAGAAATAAAGCTGTCACTGTTTGCAGATGACATGATACTATATATATAGAATCCTAAAGATGCTACCAGAAAACTACTAGAGCTAATCAATGAGTTCGGTAAAGTAGCAGGATACAAAATTAATGCATAGTAATCTCTTGCATTCCTATACACTAATGATGAAAAATCTGAAAGACACTGATGAAAGAAATTAAAGATGATACAAACAGATGGAGAGATATACCATGTTCTTGAATTGGAAAAATCAACATTGTGAAAATGACTATACTACCCAACTCAATCTACAGATTCAGTGCAATCCCTATCAAACTATCAATGGCACTTTTCGCAGAACTAGAACAAAAACTTTCACAATTTGTATGGAAACACAAAAGACCCCTAATAGCCAAAGCCATCTTGAGAACGAAAAATGGAGCTGGAGGAATCAAGCTCCCAGACTTCAGAATACACTACAAAGCTACAGTAATCAAGACAGGATGGTACTGGCACAAAAACAGAAATATAGATCAATGGAACAGGATAGAAAGTGCAGAGGTAAACCCACGCACAGATGGTCACCTTATTTTTGATAAAGGAGGCAAGAATATACAATGGAGAAAAGACAGCCTCTTCAATAAGTGGCGCTGGGAAAACTGGACAGCCACATGTAAAAGAATGAAATTAGAACACTCCCTAACTCCATACACAAAAATAAACTCAAAATGGATTAAAGACCTAAATGTAAGGCCAGACACTCTAAAACTCTTAGAGGAAAACATAGGCAGAACACTCTATGACATAAATCACAGCAAGATCCCTTTTGACCCACCTCCTAGAGAAAGGAAATAAGAACAAAAATAAACAAATGGGACCTAATGAAACTTAAAAGCTTTTGCACAGCAAAGGAAAACACAAACAAGACGACAAGACAACCCTCAGAATGAGAGAAAATATTTGTATATGAAGCAACAGACATATGATTAATATCTGAAATTTACAAGCAGCTCATGCAGCTCAATATCAAAAAAACAAACAACCCATTCCAAAAATGGGCCAAAGACCTAAGCACACATTTCTCCAAAGACGATATACATATTGCCAACAAACACATGAAAGGATGCTCAACATCACTAATCATTAGAGAAATGCAAATCAAAACTACAATGAGTTATCACCTCATACCATTCAGAATGGCCATCATCAAGAATCTACAAACAAAAAATGCTGGAGAGGGTGTGGAGAAAAGGGAACCCTCTTGCACTGGTGGTGGGAATGTAAATTGATACAGCCACTATGGAGAACAGTGTGGAGGTTCCTTAAAAAACTAAAAATAGAACTACCATACGACCCAGCAATCCCACTACTGGGCATATTCCCTGAGAAAACCATAATTCAAAAAGAGTCATGTACCACAATGTTCATTGCATCTCTAATTAAAATATCCAGGACATGGAAGCAGCCTAAGTGTCCATCAACAGATGAATGGATAAAGAAGATGTGGCACATATATACAATGGAATATTACTCAGTCATAAAAAGAAAGGAAATTGAGTTATTTGTAGTGAGGTGGATGGACCTAGAGTCTGTCATACAGAGTGAAGTAAGTCAGAAAGAGAAAAACAAATACCATATGCCAACACATATATATGGAATCTAAAAAAAAAATGGTTCTGAAAAACCTAGGGGCAGGACAGTAATAAAGATGCAGACGTAGAGAATGGACTTCAGGACACGGAGAGGGGAAGGGTAAGCTGGCACGAAGTGAGAGAGTGCCATGGACTTATATATACTACCAAATGTAAAATCGATAGCTGGTGGGAAGCAGCTGCATAGCACAGGGAGATTAGCTCGGTGCTTTGTGACCACCTAGAGGGGTGGGATAGGGAGGGTGGGAGGGAGACGCAAAAGAGAGGAGATATGGGGATATATGTATATGTATAGCTGATTCACTTTGTTATAAAGCAGAAACTAACACACGATTGCAAAGCAATTATACTCCACTAAAGATGTTAAAAAAAGAAAAAGTAAAGGCCAGCCTACATGATTAAAATGACATTTTATCAAGAGAATGACATGAGAAGCAAGATGTCTTAGTAATCCAACCAGGAGTACCTTTTTTTTTTTTTTTATTGCTAGCTTTATGTATTTCTGAACTGAAAGTAACTTTTTTATGACTATAAAAATAACAAATGTTCATATAGTGTTTCAGCAATACATAATTTATCCAGTACTTTTAAGTGAAGAACAGGAAATGTAAGTACTCAATAGTCTACCATCCTTAATAATGGCACTATTTATTGAGTGTTCTCTGTGCCAGCTACAGTAGGTGATTTACATGAACTATTTCCTTTATATAAGGACCCCTAATGCTACCAGTTATACTATCCAGTCTTGTGACCCCCATTTTGCTGATAGGGAACTAAGGTTGAGAGAAGTTAAGTAATTTTTGCCCAAGGCTGTGGAACTGGTAGCATCAAGGGTTCCTGTATAGAATTCAGGGCATCTTCAAACCTGACAAGAAACCCAGATTTTTTAATTTCATTGACCTCTAGCTGACATTTAGTCTTTCTTCGTCATAAATGTAAGCAATGAGCTACATTATTATTGTTGTACCATAGACTTTTTCACCAATAGAAATCACATGTATATTCATATCACATTACAATTGCTGCACAGATTTCTCCAAATATTGCTTACACTCATCACTGCTTTGAAATGACAATAGTTATTAGATGTGCTTCTAGATCTCATGGTTTGTATATTACTATATAATCACATTTAAAAATATTTTGATAACTTTATTTTAATACAATTGGCCTGCTTTGTAATGCTACGTATTTTATTTTAGACATTTAGAAACATTGAAAAAGGGGTCTTCAGGCTTCACCAGACTGCCAAAGGGACACATGGCACAAAAATGGTAGGGGCCCCTTGGTAGGGAGTGAGCTGAAATGCACACCCAGGTGGTCTGACTCCAGAGCTTGGGCTCAGGCTTGTGACAATTCTGCCATTCTGCCTGCCTTTGGACTCGTGTTCACATTTTGGTGAACATATTTTCAGCTTGCTCTCCAATTTGGAGAGAATTGATTAAGTGGTGATTAGGCAAACTCAGGGAAAAGTCAAGGAAACATTCCTAGGAACAGAAACCCTTCCCTCCTTCCTCCTGTTCTCAAGGAGGCAGGGGGAATCGGGGCTTGCCATTATCTGGGCCTCTGGGGTGAATTGGGGGAGCAGTTTCAAGGACACCAAGGAACTGTACCCCTGGGAGTGGGATAGGTCATAGACCAAGTTGACCTACAAGTGTAAAGACAACAGAGACATTCTCAAACAGAAAAAAACCCCAGAGATACTACACTTGTGAACTCTTGGGGAAAAAATAAAACCAGATTGCTTAATGATAAAGTCCAGTCACTCAAAAGATTGGAAAGGACTGGGTGCAGTGCTCGATTTTGTTTGTTTGTTTGAATTTTATTTATTTATTCATTTTTTTATACAGCAGCTTATTAGTTATCTATTTTATACATCTTAGTGTATATATGTCAATCCCAATCTCCCAATTCATCACACCACCACCACCACCAGGAGTACCTATTTTTAAGTTCAGTGAATTTCAAAGCAACACACATTTCTTGAAAAGCTGCTATGTGTACATTGTTTCAAAATGTTTGTCATCATCTCAAATACCACATATTCCCCTACTCACAGATTTAGAGAAACTTATTGCTTAAAAAATCTTAAGCCAGGCCTTCAATACTGTGTAGTAAAAGAATCCTTCATGCCTCTCTCTATTCAGCTACAGTTGGCCTGTGAACAACACGGGGATTAGGGTTGCCCATTCCCCACGAAGTCAGAAATCCCACCGTAACTTAGAGTCCACCCTCAGTAGCCAAGCTTCTTCCATATCCTCGGTTCCACGTTTCAGATCCAACCAATCACCGATCACATACTACTGTAGCATTTACCATTGAAAAGATCTGCGTATAAGTGGACCCATGTTGTTCAAGGGTCAACTGTATTATAATTTCACAATATGTTTCAATACACTGACCAAAACAAAGGTAGCCATCCCAAACAAGTTATTTAATGAATTCTACCTCTATGCCTCAACTGCTGCTGTCCTTCACTTAGTGTCACCTGGGAAAACCCTCTTATTATTTTCTTTTTCTTCCACTAATCTTTTTCCCTGATATACTTCAAAACCATGTTCCAAACATTTGTCTACTGGAATGTCTTGCTTAATTAACTCCAAGCCAATTCTGGTCCCTGTTTTATTATGGATTGCATCATTACCTATAAAATAATTCAATTTCATTGCTACAAGAAAACATGTTATAGGTGAAGAAACTAAAGCCTAGAAATGAGCAGAGGTTTGCCCAAGACCAAAGTTATCCCCAACAATCCAATGAAATACGTATTATTGTAATTTTTATTTTTATTATTTTACATATGAAAATTTTGAGATAGAGGGGGCCTAAATAACTTTTCCAAGATCACACAGTGGCTAACCTGGGATTTAAGCCCAGGTAATCAAGCTCCAAGGCTTATGCTTATAACCACACCTCTCTAGAGGGATATTTTGTACCCAAATAAACCAGACTATCTATCTATCTATCTCTAAATTAGTGTGGACTCTTTCAAGGCAGTCAACTTGGAATATTACACACTTATGCCAATGATACTGATATTCTACCAGAATATTTTCAGACTTGAGCTTCTGGAATTAACATGAGAATATCTGGTGCATTCTTTTGAATATTCTCAACAAGAGCAAACTCTTTTCCTATGTAGACAATTTCTATTTGGAACTAATCAATAGTCAGTCACAGCAGGGCTAACAAGTGAGATGGCTAATTAAACTTTATAAAATCTTGTTCAATAGAAAATGTACTAGAAATATAGAATAATAAGACATTTTTGAAGGAATGATTCATACGCTTTCCATACTAAGAGTTCCAGAAACATCTTGAGTAAGGCTAGCATTCCATAAATGCCTAAACAGATGCTAACGTGTGTGCTTTCTTAGCATTCGCTTCCTCTTCTTCCAGCAATATTCCCTAATTTATTTGGAGACACTGCACTTCATGTGATGTTGGTGATGCGCTTTGCTGGAATCCAGCAATGGGCATGTGACCTAGCATTAAGCAAGGTGAGCACCCATTCAATGGCCTCATGATTGGTTCAGAGGTGAACACATGGCTGAAGCTTGTCTAGTCAGAGTGACTCAGTCTCAGCACTCTTGCAACCACTCCCAACATGGAGTTGTGAGGCGGGGAGACTGTGGCTGGAGAGCCAGCTTGCTCACAGACATTGAACCTGAATATGAAACCAAAACATGGAGAGAAGCAGGGTCCAGCTAAGGGATTAAGAGAGACTAAGTCCTTAGAACTTAGTTTGAATCCCTGTATCAAACTAAGCTTGAAACCAACTGCACCTCAGGACTAGATTCCATTTTCTGTCACTTGCAGAAAGTTTTAACTAATATATATTTTGAGGTGACTATATAAAAAGATACCATTCACTAGCTGTGAATCATTCACCCCTAGTGACTACAGTATTATTTGTATGCACAGTAGGGATTTAGTATAAGTCTATTATAATGTACTTCTGGAAATATTTTAGACCAAAGCATTCTGTTTTTACTCAAATGCCTGAAAATGTCTGACTTGCATGAGTTTAATCTCAGAGTCATAATTCATTTAGCATTATCTTTATTCTATGAGGGTGAGACCAGAGGGGTAGGGAAAGAGCAGAAAACATTTTATTCATATATTTTATAAATTATACACAATAAATTAATCTTACATACAAGGATACAATACCAATGCCTTTTAAAAATTATCTTTAAATTTACAAGTGAGAGCTATAACTAAAATACTCAAATATCGCTAAATTGTTGATTTTGAAAGTCAATTTATCTGGAGAATCTGGGACAGGGTTAAGCATTTTAATCTGATTTTATGGATATGATCTGAAAGTCACTCATAATTGAGGCTGATCCTTTGTATCTTGCAAGACTAAATTATATACAACCAGTCA
Organism: Balaenoptera musculus; assembly: GCF_009873245.2. NCBI lineage: Eukaryota > Metazoa > Chordata > Mammalia > Artiodactyla > Balaenopteridae > Balaenoptera > Balaenoptera musculus. The sequence continues at coordinate 28,688,656 of NC_045791.1, read as the reverse complement.
TTTTAAAGTGATACAAATCCAAATTAAATAAGGCAGATAAAATAATACACAATAAACTAGAATTATTATTATATTATGTGAAATATAATCTGTAACGTCAAAATAGCCAATATCTCTTCAAGGCTAGGTCTATCATCCAATTGCTACCCAAAAAGTACCAAATTTACTTAAATATACTGTTGTTTCTTATTCAAACTTTTGTAGATTTCTTCATCACCACCTCTAGTGATGAAAGTTGCACTGCCCTGTGATATTTAAGCTACATTAAATTTAATTTTCACACATTCACTTGAGTTATATTAACACAGATCTTTTTCCTGAATTTTGTTCCTATTCCTTCAAAAAAAATGTGTTCAAGACAGTAGTTTTCAAATAGAAACACAATTTGACCAAGGAACAAACTGATTGATTATGAATGATTCCAAATTATATATATTTATATATATATACATCAAGGCATATGTATGTATATATATATATGTATATAGAGAGAGAGATGGCAGTGAGTAGGTCTCTCAGCAAAAAGAACCAACTGATAAGCTTTTCTCTAAGAAATATCATTTTCCCTACCATTAAATGTCATATTCTCTTCTACTCAAAAAACATACCACAGTTATTAAGTGAAATTCCCAGATATCATAGGGTGGAACAAAGTTTCCAAAGACAAACATTTCTTGGGTTGGCAAAGATAGCAGTTAAAAAAAAAAAAGCCACAGAGGTAACTGGTAAATATATATTTTGGTAACAACAAGAATATTGGAAGGTATACAATTTCAGATGTACTGCTTTCGATATCCTAGTTTTTCCCTTATCTTATATGAAATATATCACTCATAGCAGAGCAATATTTAGATCTCCTCAATTTTCAATTATTCAGCCACCTTTCTTATCACCTCCCCATTTTGCAAAGCACAAAACCCATCCGCTTTCTCCCCAGATCCCTCATTTCTGGATTAATCTGTACTCTTGACAGACACAAACTATTTGGGAGTTTGTGTTAATAGGCACCTGACATCATTTTCATAAGTTTCTTTTGATACTACCTTTTAATTAACAGGATGGAGACCGAATAAGCCTGTTGGATGTTTCAACAAAATAAAAAGGAATATATTATACACCCACAAAAGTACATTGATTATGTCTACAAAGATATATAATTAAAAAGTACAAATCAAGGACTGCTATTTTACACTTGACTTCAGTTATTGTGAACACTTGTGGTCTAGTAGCACTCATTGTCAAGGATATGATTTTATGTGTTTAGAGTAAATCTGCTGTAAGCAATTTTATAGTTTAATGAAAATAATTATAGTTTAAGTAGTATGAAGTATATCTGATGCTACTTCCCCAAAATAAGCTATGATATAAATTATCATGATTTATTATGGTTATTCTTCTGGCTATGTTTGGAGTGGATTCTAGAAACTAACGATGATTCTAAAATTGCAAAAAAAAGCATGTCAGGCTATTTTTCCTCAGATCTCATCTTTAATTTCTCTATAAAATTGAAACAATTTCCACCGTGGTACAGTATGTGCTACTGTGAAGATGGCATGATTGAGCTGTCAATTTGACAGCTTACTTTAATTTACACCATTTGGTCAAAGAATACATTTTTCAGTCTTTTTGAATATATCATATGCCACTGTTGCTACTTGCTCTTCATTTTTTAGCCTGTCAAACAGTAGTGCTATGCTCTAATGCAAAGCCATGTATATACCTATTTAAACTCCTTATAGTAGCTCCAACTGCAGTGTCTTTTTCAGGTATGTTTTAACTTCTTATCAAAAGTCAGAATAATAGATACTTTTCTTTTTTAAATTGAAAGTGTTTTCAGGCCTACCCATAAGTTATAGACACCTGAATCCAACCAACTGCTCCTTTGAGGGATTAAAAAAATTTTCAATAGCATGTAGTCATTCCATGAGCTACTAGATGTTTGGAAGCAAGGCTCAAAAAACTCTACGCTGAGTAAAGAATCTGATTAGAAAACTCATGGCTCAGTTCCAAACTTCCAAGCTCTTCATTCCACAAATCCCATCAACTCATTCTTCCAACAGACATTTACTGAGAGCCAGCCAGATGTCTGACTGTGAGCTAGACACTGGCAAAAGTGATCAAGCCTAGATAGCAGATGAACTATTGAATATTAGGCTGGCAATGATAGTAGACACAAGGTTCTACTGGGGCACAAGGAAAGACATCTGATGCACTACAGGAAGATTAAATCCCAATGCCACAGACCAAGCCTGTACCTAAACAGACTCAATATGTCCAAAGGAGCAAATAGTAAGTTAAAAAATATATTTTCAGATAACAAAACTTGAAATATCATTCCTTCTCATTATCACTTGGAGCATCTTTTGCCCCTTGAATTTCATTGTTAGAGCAAGGTCAGTCTATATTGCCTTAAGGTTATGGAAACATTATGGGTCTTTTAGAAAACTCTCTCCTATTTTTTCCTAAATTTGACGCCAAAGCTTATTTGAGGGTGTAAATTGCTGCTCCTTAAGGACTTACTTAATAGTCATTCGAAACACCTTATTAAAGAAGTCAGCCATTCTTCATCACTGAGGTCTGTCTTGGTTGACTGTGATGATCACATTCACTGTAAACACATGAAATTAGGAGCATGCGTATACAGAGCCTCTTAAACCCAACTGCTTAGAGAAATTTTTTTTTAAAAAAACCTTTATTTTCTCACCACTCAGACTTCATACATAACAGGAAAATTATTTTTTAATTTATGTCTTAAAATGAATACATATCAAAATATTTACATTAGGGGTTGGTTATTTTTGTCTGCCACTGTTTCTTGTTAGGAGCGGCATTTGTTGGATTTTGATGCTCACTAATTTTATCAGCATAGGTTTGAAGTTACATAGACCTGGCTTCTAATTCAGGTCCCATTACTTTTACCTGTTATATGATTGCAACTAAATTATTTAACCATTTGAGGCTTTGGTTTCCCAATTTGTAAAATGGAGGCAATATTTCTTACCCGAAAGACTGTGGTGAGAATTAATTATATAACAAAGTGCCTAGAAATGGCTCTCTGTCATTAATAAGTTGTTCATAATATTTGATCCTATTGGATACCAATTACCAAACAGGAGATAGGAAACAGTCATTTTCTAGATAAGTCATGGCCTGGGCAGGTCTATTTAGCTAACTGTATGCCAGAGGGGAAACAATTAACTACTGGTTTTCTTTTATTAAGCCAACATTTTCTGATTACTAACAGCATCTATTTTGCCACCATTAGTACCTTGATTCACTACATACAGCGAATGACAATAATATCATAAGGATTATCTGGGAAGCTTTCAAGGAACTCAAATTCCTGGGTCCTATCTTAAACCCATCAAATAAAAATCTTTTGAGGTGAGGCTGAGATATCTATGTTTGAAATTGCTTCCTAGGTGATTCTGATGCTCAACTAAGTTTAGGAAACACTGCATTAAATGACCTAAGTCAAGGTTAAGTACAGTAGTGCAAGTAATACCTTCCTGTTTAACCTACTTCTAAGACTTCAGTACAAAAGACTGACCTCGATCTAACTGAAGAGCAATTAACTCCTATCTGTCTTTATTCATCCACATAAAAAAGGGCAGCGAAAGATAACACTGGGTCAGTTAAGTACCCTTTTCACAATGCTCTTCTTAATGCGCTATTTTTTTATGTCAATTTGCCATCATCTTAAACCTTAGAAGCATTTTTCCAAAAAAAAAAATTTAGAATGTGGAAGTTAAACATACCTTAGTTCATGGGTGCTCGGCCCTCTTTATGCACTGCTACCATTTCAGAAGCTTTTGAAATACTGATGCTTGGAACCCACCTCCAGATTCTGATTTAATTGGTCTGGGGGCTGTCCAGGTGTTTAAAATTTCCTAGTGATGCTAGGGCGGGGCCCAGACAAAATCACTGCTGCTGTGATTGACAACTCACCTTGAGGATGATTGACTTCTCTGGCGTACTTTTCCTCCATCCATCAGGGTGGTTTCCAAACTCCGTGGTCCTCAGACCCACTGAGGAACTTCACAACACTAGAGATTCCCAAGAAGCCAAATCAGCAGCTATGAAATAGAGTCTTGGAAAGTGTATTATTTAAAATTCCCCAGGTAATTTTAATAATAACGATAATAATTACTACTATCCACTAGGCAATTAGGTGCTAGGCAATATTCTAATCTTTTTGCATATATTGATTAATTTAATCTTCAATAAAACCAGTGAGTGAAAGGGTCATTGACCTCCTTTCACAGTGATAAAACTGAGGAACAGAGAAGGTAAGTAACTCATCCCACACCACACAGAGAGTAAGAGACAGATCCAAGGTTTGAACCCAGGCCATGATATACCAGAGACATGTTCTTAATTAATTTATTTTTTACAGCAGCCTTATGAGGTAGATGCACATTATTCTCATTTTATTGGGTGAGGAAATCCACATGGAAGAAGGCAATTATTTAAAAAGAACTTAAAAACCAATATAGTTAAATTATAAGCAGAGCTACTGATTAATTATACTTGCCATTAAACACCTGTAACCTCTATCCTCTTTTTAGGTGAACTTATTTCACTGCCAATCCCTTTTTGCAGACTCTAAAATCTTCCCAGCCATGAAGGCCAAATGTTAACAGTTGGAGCTGGCCATTTTCTAGATGAACTTTTTTACTGCTTTTCTTTGCTAGATTGGTTGCCTTTTGTACATACAGATAATGTCTCTGGCATTGAGCTAGCTGGTATAGCTGGTATGGTCCTTCAGTCCCTTTGAATATTTGTTGATGTCCAGTTTTAAAAAAACTTGTTCTCTCTCTTTGAATGTATATGTTGGCATATCACAGGCTAGGAGGCAGACCTCTTGGAACAATGGGCTAGACAGACATCATATTTATGTTTTTATTTTCTAACACCTAGTGCAGTTCAGGGACAGTAGTGAAATAACACGTAAAACACTGACCACTTTAAACTGGTTTTGCTTCTTTAAAACAGGTTGTTGATTAATCAAACCTGGAGTTATTTTACAGAGACATCACTACACATAAGCAAGATAGGAATATGTGTCTCCAGGATGACCTCAGAACAAGAATCTTCAGTCTACAGAACTCAAAGAATAGAAATGTTGACACCAGAGCTCTTTACAAAGCAAGTCCTTCAATAAGAAAAATCTGGCTTTCAGGAGCCCAAGTAGCTTGATTACTGATTCAAGACCAGCCAGTCAGCTTCCAAGTATGAAATACTCCTAACTCCTTAAATTTCACCCTGAACCCTGGATAGGAGAGAAATTTGATCCCTGCCTCCTGTCTCCCTGCCAGTGGACCTCACAATAAAGGTCTTTCTTTTCTCAAAAGCCAGTGCCATAGTATTGGCTTCTGTGCACCTCGGGTAGTGATCCCTTCCTAACAGTAGCACTTAACGATCTTTGTTGATTGAATTAATAAGATTATGAAGCCAGGAAACCATGTCTCTTGAGCTTCACCAACTAGCAGACTTGAACTTCTCTGTGCTATTCTGTGCTCTAATTTATTTATCAAGGTAGCATGTTCCCTTAGGACATATATTCTTCCCTAACGAAACCACCCCTGCATGGCCCTAAATTAATGTTTATGTCAGGAGGATCATTTTCTCTGGAATTTCTGGCCATTTTCATTACAACAATTACTAGCCAATCAATTACAATACTGTGTGTGCCACTTTTGGTTTCTCAAGGACTCTAATGCTATGTTGTCCAGTATGGTACCCCCAGCCATACAGAGTTACTGAGCCCTTGACATGTGACTAGCTCAAAATGAGACATGTTGTAAGTGAAAATACACACTGAATTTTGTACAGTATGAGAAAAATGTAACGTATTAATAGTAACTTTATCATATCTTGAAATAAAAAAAGGTACATGTGGTAAAATATATTATTGTAATTAATTCCACCTGTTTCCTTTTACTCTGCATGCAACTAGAAAACTTAAAATTATATATGAGGCTTGCATCTGTGGCTCGCATATATCTATTGGAGAACGTTTGTCTACAGTCTCAATGATTATTCTGGCAGCTCCTGCATTTTGACTGTGCCTCATATAGCTGGGTGACCTTATACAACTTACCTAATTTCTCTATTCCTCAGTTACTTAACATGTCCAATCATACTATTTTCTAGGTTTGCTGTAGGAATGACATGCTAGGATGCTTTCGAATTCCCGATACAGGACCAGGTTTCTTAATTACTTCTTCATACCACCACCCTCTCACCCATCCAACCCCAAATGCAGTCACTACTTGGAAGCAAAGGATGATGCAGCCATTCTTCTCCATGAGAAAAGGGACAACACATCCTCAATGAAAATGCATTTGAAAAATTTTAATCCTTCAACTTTACCTGCCCACTTTAGAGAGGGACCATTTACAAACTTCTTCAAAGTTTAAAATTGGATATATGCCAGTTTACTCAAATTTCCAGTTACTAAATAACTGGTGATCAGGTGATCCTATCAATAATGATCAATCCAAGTGTGCTGAGGAAGCATAAATTAAACTGAAATCAATCCATCAATCAGTTAAGTTCCTGCAGCATCTTTAGGCTAGGGAATTTAAAATAAATAAATGAAAAGCAAATTATCACTTTAAAATTATTATAATAATAATTATTATTATGTTAAGTTTACTGAAGCAAAGATGTCATTACTTCTAATCAAGTGACAGGACTAATTTTAGGATAAAGTATGGTTAAGCACTTGACAAAAATAATTTAAATTTATTTGTAATCTTATTCATGTGATTTTCTCTTCACCAGAAGTTTTCTCATCTGTATAACTCAAAGTAAAATTTCATACTTCTGATAAGTGCTGTCACTTATGATGTTTAATATTAAAATCTTAATGGGAATGTGTGAAATTCTACATTTTTATAGGTTTTTTCACATCAACGAGAAAACTGAATTACCATAAGCACACATACACACTAAAGGTATATTTAGAAAACACCTGAAAATTAGAACCCATATGTCTATAATCTTTAAAATGGATCTGGGTAAAATATCCATTAGGAGTAAAATCTGTCATTGGTTGCCAGGTTATATGGTGGGAAGTGGGGCTAGTGATGCAGGGTAGGGCGACTGGTACTAAAAAATAGTTATCTTGGAGCTTTACTCATATTTTTAATAAGTATTTTTAAACCAAGACATTTATGCCTGAGGAAATAAGGAGGTAAGTGAGTACTTCCCTCTCACTATCCCCCACAAAACAGGTATCAAATCATTCAAGGCCGTAAGATCCTCATGTTTTCATTTCAGTATTTGGTGCATAATGTGTTCACATGCTGGAGTTAATTGACTGGCATAACTTTATAATGAAATAATGCAAAGACTATTTAGCAAACTCAGTTATTTCTATATTTATCGAAGATGGTCTCCATGTGTTATTCAGTTGCAAGCAATTATTACAGGAACAATAATTCATGTACCAAAACTGTCTGTTTAATTCAGAAGGGCAGCAATTTGGACTTTGTTAAAAAGACACCTATGAACTTTTTAGGAGTTGCAGTCTGATAAATATATAAAGGAAATGTGGTTTACATATGGCTAAAGAGTAAAGAACAATCCCCACATAGGACTCTAGTGCAAAAGTGAGTACCTAAAACATCAAATTAGCTTAAAATACCAACAATGCTACCAGATGACTGAGAAAAAGAGGAAAGAGACAGCAGGAATCTGTCTTTTCATTTTCTATAAGCACAGGTAAAATAACCTGGTCTACTTACTCAACAACTTTTGAATTGCCAATTTATTTTCTAATAGGTATGTGATGAAATTTTGAGAGCTATTAAATACTTCTCTGGTAATTGAAAGATCAATACAGGTCTCCTTAAATCTCATATGCTGTAGGGTGCATAAATTTGCTAATTTCACAGATTTATTAGTGTTTAAATAGGAATAATTAAAATAGCATTCTAAACCCACAAGTCTAAACAAAAAAAATTGAGAGGAGGAAATGAGTATATGGGAAAGTTCAAGGATTTGGGATAATGAAAGAACACATCAAAACTTTTCTCTATCTTAAAGAATGTCATTAATACCATTGAAAGCACATCAGGCACTTCTGTGTTGCCTGATATCAATCATGAAATCCCCAAATACTCCAAAGACCCTCCTAGCAGTACTTTCAACCCATCAGAAACTACCAAGTAATGGGACTTTTCTGAGAAAGGCTGTCTTCATGTGATTTCCAACTCTGTTTCAATACCAAATAGACCTGAATGCTTATCCGATCTAATCAAAACTGCCAAGAACTCTGAATTCTACCCATCTGTCACTAGGTTATTGGTTCAAGACAATATTAAGAAAAAGAACAAGAGGCAAAATCAGTTGGAAAAAAAGTTTTTCAACTTTCAATCCCTTTTCTTTATTGTCTATTGAGCAGCAAGCTACGTGCTTCCAAACTGGCTTGAAGTTGAATCCCAAGTTTCAAATCAACCACCCTCCGTCAGGAATTAGTTACCACACACACACACACACAAAATTATCTGAACTACTTTACATTACTCACTCATCTCTCTTCTCTTTTCTCGTTTGTCCTATCTTGTCTACTCCCCTCCCTTCCTTTCTTCTCCTATCCAGGGTCTTTGGTGAAAGAAATGCCAAAAACAAGCATAAGGGAACTTGCAGGAGTATAAGATCTCTACCAATTTAGGCTGTTTCACTAAAAGAAAAGACAGGGAATTTGTATACAGTTAAAACAAAGTTTCATAAGAAGTATGCCATTTGTATTTGCAGGGCTTCTTGATTATAATGTTCTTTTATCTCACCTTGTGTCATTAAAATACAGGACATCGGCAATAAAACTAAAAGTAAATATGCACATATCCTTATCCATGTAGGGAAGCAATAAATCTCCCTCACTGATAGCAGCTGTACTGCAGCTATCATTTGAATAGTGCAGCTGCCACAACAATATCAAATTTTATAGTTAAAAAACCATCAAAACTTTAATGTCAAAGTGGAGGTAGATATATATTGCACTATAAATAAGCATCCTCTAATGAAGAAATGAATCATATTTTTTTTTCCATTGAATAGCATATATCTTACCTACTGCAATCTGTCATAATAGAACTCATTATACTCGAATGTCTATAATACAAAATTCTGATTTATACTAATTAGGTTGGCTTTCATTGAGACATATGAGAACTTGAAAGCCCCTGCCTGAGAGGTGAACTTTACCTCGTTCTTTAAAAAAAAAAAATTTTTTTTTCCATTTCTTTCTTCAAAACATAAGCATAATGGATATTTGGAGGGATTTGCTGCTCTTTTCCTTCCATATAGTTTAAACTTCTGTGTTTGATTGGCAGAGGTGAAAGGTACATGCAGTTTGGAGAAACTCAATTTGGCAAATGTTTAAACCTAAAATTACTAGCTCTAGAGCAGGCTTATTCAGAGCCATGTGATCTCAATCTAAAGATGGCGTCATGAGGATTCTCTGGTCTCTCGCTCAACGCCTTGCAGGATGTGGTTTTGAGCTGGACACTAAGCTGCCAATACAAAAGTTGTGTCTCCATACACATTTTGAAGAGGCCAGCTTCCTCTGAGGGGGAAAAATAGGTTGTGGATATATAAATATACCCAAAAAACTTTGAGGCATTTTTATATAGATTTTTGAAAAGGCAAAGTTGTTCCTAGTCCACTAGCTGGTCAGTTGATATCAAAGATGATGCTTAAATGATATGGAGAAAAAAGTGAGACTCTACAGCTCAGCTTCTGGAATGTGTCAAATCTCTCCATTAATAAGCAAAGACAGTTTATCTTAACCAGTCTTAAAATTCTGATAAAGGAGCCCACCACATCTTCAGAAGTCTTGCATTTTACAGTTCTTTTGTGTGCCTGTCACATTATGCTATGTCAGGTGGTACGTGGCAATACCAAAGTGACATATTTTAATTGCCTCCTTCATTCTCTGTGCCATAAATGGTACCTTTGGCATCGGAGAAGCCACTTGAAGTAAAGTATCCCTCACACCACGGAGTATGAATATTTTGCTCATGGCATTGCTATCTGAAATACAGACAAACCAGCACAAACACTGCTACAAATGAAGCAGTAAATGTATGATCTATAAGCACCAGGAGAGCCTGTAAATGAAGTTCCATTTCTAGGCTTTCATCAACTTGCCAGTTCGACGGTGTTACTGTAAGAAAGTCATGCAGAACTAAAAAGTGACGTTGGTGTATTTCATATATCATGTCTCTTTGGCAGAGTATGTCCAAAGGTAGCAACTAGGAGCACTTATTGTAATGGGTGCATTGCAGCAAGAATAAACTTGGTGAATTGGACTAATACCAAGTTCAATTTGGTACTGGTCTAAATAGTCTAAGATGTATGTTGGAACATTTGGGACATTGAACATATGGGACAGGCCATTTAAAAAAATATTTATTAAATTCCCATTAAGTCTAGAGCCCCCAGTATATTATAAGTATTAGGTATTTATATAGACATAAATAATGTTCAGCATTTCCTCAAGGCCTACAGGCATAGAAAAAGATATTTCCATATGCATGCATAATAAGATGGTGAGTGTTTTAAGTACAACATATTCCTGATTCTCAGAGAAGTGATTAATTGAAGAACACCAGGGCATTTTACTAGAGTATCAAACATTTTCACTTGATTGCCAAAATCATGATAAAAGGGAATGCTATATATTCCTCATTTTGCAGATGGAAAACTGAGACTAATCTCTGCCACTTGGATTATGGAAGGACTGAAGATGAGTGGGTTTTCAATACTCAGAGATGGTGAAAGTGATTTTAGTCTTAGAGATCAGCATGAATGGAGGCCTACAGTCATGAAAACACTAGGCATATTTGAACAAAAGTAAATGATCTTGTGTCCTGGTGCACAAGTATAGCAGAGGGAAAAAGAGAACAAAGGTGATACAGTAAAGCCCCAGGCTGTAATGTTAGCTGCTGATTAATCCATTTAGAAATGGAGTAATCGTCCCTAAAAAACTAAATGTATAGTTACCATATGATCCAGCAATCCCACTCCTGGGTATATACCCAGAAAAGACGAAAACTCTAATTCAAAGATACATGCACCCCAATGTTCATAGCAGCACTATTTACCAAAGCCAAGACATGGAAGCAAACTAAATGCCCTTCAACAAATGAACAGATAAAGAAGATGTGGTGTGTATATATATATATATATGTATATGTATATATAATGGAATACTACTCAGCCATAAAAAGAATGGAATAATGCCATTTGCAGCAACATGGATGGACCTAGAGATTATCATACTAAGTAAAGTAAGTCAGACAAAGACAAATATCATGAAGTTCCACTTATATGTTGAATCTAAAAATATAATACCAATGAACTTATTTACAAAACAGATTCACAGACATGAAAAACAAACTTACAGTTACTGAAGGGGAAAGGGGTGGGAGGGATAAATTAGGACTTTAGGATTAACATATACACAATACTATATATAAAACAGATAAACAACAAGCACCTACTATATGGCACAGGGAACTATGTTTAATATCTTGTAATAACCTATAATGGAAAAGAATCTGAAAAAGAATATATAGGTGTGTGTGTGTATGTATGCATATATATGTATATATGTAACTGAATTACTTTGCTGTACACCTGAAACTAACACAACATTGTAAATCAACTATACTTAATTTTTTTTTAAAAATTAAAATTTAAAAAAAAGAAATGGAGTCATGGTCTAAATGGAAAATACGTACAATTGTGGAGGTGGAGGGAAGCAGTCAGTTCAGCTACTATGACATACCATAAACTGGGTTGTTTAAATAACAAAAATTTATTTCTCAGAGTATGGAAGCTGGAAGTCCAAGATCAGAGTGCCAGCACAGTCAGGTTCTGGTGAGAGCCCTCTTCCTGATTTGTAAATGATTGCCTTCTCACTATGTCTTCACAGGGTGGAGAGAGACATCATCTCTCTCATGCCTCTTCTTATAAGGCCACTAATCCTGCTCATGAGGGCTCCACCCTCATGACCTAATTACTTTCCAAAGGCCCCACCTCCTAATACCATCACACTGGGGATTAGGGTTTTGACATACGAATTCTGGGGGAGATACAAACGTTCAGTCTACTGCAGGGCAGAAGTAAAAATATGGTATTAGGACCTGTAACTTGATAAATTGCAAAATACATCTCTCCCTCCTGTCTTGTTCCTGAGATCTGTTCCTACTTCTGCATATAAATTACTAGGTACAACTGTATTTTCTATGAAATGAAACATTTGAAAGAGAAATGCCAATATATGCATTCTTGTGTGCATATATTATATATATATTTCTGTTATCTTAACTCTGGGTTAGGAAAGTGGCCCTTCTGAACCAGAGCACACTGTCCCACAAAGAATAAACACAAAAATGAGTGACTATGAGTGTCTCTGTGCCATCCTAAGATAATAAGCACCTTTGAAGGGGTATTCATTTTTTCAGGCCCCAGAGGCACCATGTACTGCCAGGAGACAATAATATTTCTACTTATCCCCAGGATACCTGGGATAATCTACTCACTATGCAAAAATATTGTTGAGAGCTTGAGATAAAAAGGAGTCATAAACAACAAATCTACAGAGGAGAGCTCTCTGCAACCTTATAAGCAAAAAAGATTCTGGGTCCTGGAAGAGATTTGCTCTCTGTATTTTGATAACTTAATAGTCAGTGTGGTCACAACTCTGAAAAAAGTCTGATCTTCCATGGACTGAACTGCTTATCCATAAACAGTCTCAGAGAGTCTTGATGGAGATAAGAATGAGGTGTGCTAAGGAAATCTCCGTGTTGTGAAGACAGGGAGTGGGTGGCCGTTTCTAACCTCTAGTAAATCATCTAATTCATTAAAAATTCTGGCCCATTGTCAGAGAGCCCGGTGTGATAAATCTTTTCATTCCCCAACTTACTTTTATGAGAAATGCCATAGCGTGGCAGCAAATATATCCAATAACTATTGCCAGATAATGACAAATCTCTGATACCTTTTGTCACATTATAGTCTATGCTGCTAGTTTCGTATTTACAAGCAAATTGTTACCTCAAAATATGAAACACTGGCATTTAGAGAAATACAGAAATTACTCACTTCCCTGGAATTCTGCATGACAAATTAGTACTATGCTTTAACTCTAATAAATGTAGCTGTAACCGAGTTTTCATAAACATTCTTGAGATGTTCTTCTGGAGTAGCTTTATTTTGGCACCCTACTTTTCCTGCTTAAACAAATGAAAAGGTTGGCTGATATTGTCAAAATACAGCACTTCTGGTGAACCAAGAGCCATTTATTAAAATAATGTATTGATGCGGTGTCATAAAACACAAAATCACATTTCTACAGGAAAAACCTATTACCCTAAGCCAAGATTATTTTATTTTAAAAGAAAAATTATTGCAGTTGTGGATTCTGAAAGTAATATGATATGGTTCAGACCTCCGCCTTTCGGAGGCTAACCAGGGGGCTTTTAATGCACAGTGATATGTAAAAGAGATATTTGTGTAATTAAGAAGTCTTCTTGTCTTCATAGAAATGCATTAACTGGAAGTAGATTCGGGATATCTTATGACTCAGAATAACTAACTTAAGGACACAAATATGATTTATCACAGTTGTGGAAAGGGTTTAAACTAACACATAGGCAAATGTGACAACAACTAACACACCACACACACAGACACACACACACACACACACACACCCCTCCTGGAGGGTCAGGGCTCTCCAGAGCTGACCATTTTCCTGACATCGTCTTAATCTTGTCCTTTGTCACAGCACTGCACTTTTTGCTCTAAAGGTTTCAGCACTAAAAAGTGGGGAGGTGAAGCCACAGTTCAATTCAATTTATTTTTATATTGCCTCTCATACAAAGTCTCTCAAAACGCTTTACAGTAAGAGATAAAATAATCTTATAACACTTGCCCATATTTGAAACAGCAGCACTCACCCAGACAGCAAGGGGGTAAAGCCATGCACAGTCATGGGTCAAAGTCCCTGGCGAAGCACCCCTCATTTAGAAGCCATATAAATGAACATTTCAGCAGAGTGACGTGGCCATAGACCATTACTCGACAAGACCCACTTTCTCAAGGGACAAGTAAGAGGCTTCATTTTTCTATTCAAATAAAGCATTATCTCTCCTCAACCTGCGGTGATCTCAACTGGTGACCAGTTTCCTCTCACATGCAAAACTAAAGAGCCAAAGCACAGGAACATGTTTTCTTTCTATTGTTGCCAATTACTTTAATCACACATGATTTATGGCTTCCTGGAAAGCAGTTATTCTGGGGTACCTCTTTTAGTTGTCTGTGTTCCACATTTTGGCCACAAGAGGTAAAGGAGAAAGGCTGGTGGAAAGACGAAAATGAGTAGGCTCTCGTTCAGTCAACCTACAGCACAGAAAAAATGCTTACACTTGAAGCTTGAAAACTCGGAATGAATCAATGGCACTCTGGGGCAGGAAGAAGGAATAAGGGAGGATAATGGAGAAAGAAATTTTGCTAGATAAGGCAGCCCAAATTAAATAATAATTCCCATTGTAAAACAACAAGAACAACGAATGTCTGGAAAGGATAATGAGGAAGCCAATCCTGGCAAAAGAAAATTAGGTCAAATCGATATATCAGGTTTGTGTAGCACTTTTAACTTACAAAAGGGTTTTTCTGGACTTGATGTAAAGAAATTGGAGATGTTACTAGTCTCTGAGAGTGACTGAGTTATCCAGCATCGGAAGAAAGTGCAGTCCGCAGTTAAAAGCTACCACGTTTGCAAAGATGTTCTTTTACAAAGCAAATAACGGTTTGAAGCCCCAGTGAAAGTAATTCTCAAAAAAGAAGCTTTTCTCCCAACCCCCACTACACCTCACGTACTTTTTCAAGTATTGAGACAAAACACTCTCTATAAAAAACATTTTTTTTCAAAAAGTACAAAAATTCAAAGAAGCCTCTGGCTCCAGGAGAATTCACAGTATTCATATCAGTAAATGATCCAAAATGTATTTGTTTAGGAAGCATGTTTCTAGTAGGATATGAACCTTTTCTACCCTCTACTTCTTTAATAGAATCACATCTTTATAATACATAATAACAAAACAGAATATATTGTAACTCATTTCTTGACCTTTTAATATTCCTGTCACTGATTGTCAGAGTTGAGAACTACTCTCTATCCTGAGGTGATGGATTATTTAATTAACCATTGACCTTTTCCCAACATTTGTTGACAATGAGCATAGTCCCATGAAAGCTGTCTGCTTTGGATATTGGTCAATTCTGCATTTTCTGTTTATCAATAGGAGAATGCCATTTTTTGTAACTCAGATCAAGTAACCAGAATTACTTCTGCCATTTATTTGTCCAAACCTATTTTCAAATGAATTCATGTCTGTTTCCTTTTGACTATCTATTAGAAAAGAACAATAGGTTTAGTATACCTTTTTAAAACAAATTCCATGTCAACAAGTATGGCTGATAGAATTTAACTGAATCAACCTACAGAAAAATCATGTTTTCTAGTAATGGATCTTTTGAAAAAAGCTGCAGCAACTTTTTTCTTATGATGTACTCCTCTCCAGGTCTCCAGTTGAATCCAACTTTTTCTAGGGAATAAGCTCCTTCAGGAAAATGAAGCAGACCCTTCCAATAGTTATTTGTAAATTCCCTTCATTACTGAGGAAAATGTTCCTGCATTTTTTCAAGGGCTATATTCTTCATAGAAGGTAAAAAAAAAAAAAAATTGTGGAAGATTCTGGCTAATTAAACAGTAAAATTAGAATCTTTTGTTGGAATGACTGGCTTCTTAATACACATAGTAAATAGCATCTTTGTGAGCCCCAGCAGTCCCACACCTATCCACTTTCTTCTGGACAGGCTTTTCATCTTGGATGCCACAGTGAGGGAGGCTAAGAGTATTGCAAGCCCAAGCCTGAGTTCTCATCAAGAATGTTCCATTTCTGCAGACACCTCTGCTCCCAAGATCAAGTAACGTGGTACTTCAGACAGGGGAAATTTTTCAGAGAATCCGAATTGGCCTCCTTTCTCTGTTGGCATTATTACTGTATGTTCATGTCTCAAAGATTTTTTTGAGTTCTCAAAGTTTGATTGAGGGCATATCATTGTGTAAAAGGGTTTGGATCCAGACCGTCCTGAACCCCAGGATCTTAGTTCTTTTTCTTTCTGGATGATACTGTGCACCTTATTTATTTTCTTGGTGCCTCCATTTCCTCACCTAGGAAATGGGAATAAAAATACCCACCTCTCCCACTTACTGTGAAATGGGAAGAGATAATATCTGCAAAGCTCCTGGCAAATAGTAAAAGTCCAATAAGACAAAGCTGTTCTAATGTAATACTGAATTTTCCAGTTTGTCATGTGGACATGGCCATTATCTCTGCAGAGTGGAATTCAATATATTAGAGATGTTTCAGCAACAACTGAAGTCCATTTCCATCTCCCTGGAGTCTACAGTGTTTAAAGACTTGATATTATGGAAGTATATTGTCTTCATTAATTTATGTTAATTTTTAATGTTAGTGTGGCAGTATGGTATAATATATACAAAAGCCTGCATGTATGTGTGTGTGTGCTTATACACACAGGTGCACATTGCACACACACAGATACTGCAGGGAGAAAGAGTTTGGATCCTAAGAAAGCAGATTTTCATTAAAGCCTAAACCTGGGACATAATATAAAGCATTAATTGTAATAGGGGCCATTTTTTTTGCTTGACAAGGAAAGAAAAAGAATTCTTAAAATGAAGCTGTTTGGAAATTAGCAAAAACATAATATATTTACTGATCATATTTTATGAAAATGTGACTGAAAGTAAACGATAGAGCTTTACAATTATGTCCAGTGAAACAGCACATGCAAGCTACGTTTGTACTGTTTTCTTATAGATCTGTTAACCATGTTATTTCCTCTGGCATCTATCAATTTCCCTTCGAAGTCAAAGAGTTTATCTCCTGTTAGTACAGAACCACATGGGCATATCATCTGATATCTAGATGGTTAAGTTGTACGTTTGATACATGGGTGACATTAATGTAATATTATGATGGATATCTATTAGCACGTACATCACCGAAACACGGACTCTCTAACGTCTTTGACAGCGGCTGCCCTTTCCATGTCAGTGTCAATCCACACCAGAATCACAAGAATGAACAAACGTGACAGGAGAGGCTGTACCAATTATAGATGAAGGGATACTGTCTACTCCCACCATTTGATGTGATTTATTTGGCAGTCCTTATGCATTTGTAGGCAGCAGATTGTAGCTGTTTATGAAGTGACAAATGGTACTCAATGACATTGAATGACTTCTCTAATCAATTTAACTTGTCTAAAAAGTGGTCATGAATTGTAGTGTCCGTCGAATGTGAGTAGATACAGAAAACTTTCAACTTTCTGCACTAAAAACATATATTCCAAATATATACCCAAAAGAGTGAAAAGAATAAATAATAAAATTAGTTTATTTTAATAATTATCTTTCAAAGGAGCTAAAAAAATACCATGTTTTATAAGCTTTTTACTCAAGGAGTTTTTTTAAGTAGTATTTTTTTTGTTGATTTGAGAGAGATGCTTTTTTTCTTGGTCAGTTTTATTTGTGAGAAGGGGGAGCACACAGTTAACTACATAAATGCATAATTCTCTGGTGGAAAGGGAAAATAATTTAACTAGGATTGTCAGTGAAATGATTGAGGCCGCTATTATACAGAAAGCCTTTGGGCTTATGATTCCAAATATTGACTAAAGTTTTCAATTTTTATTTAGTCTATTTAAACAAAACTATTTTAGTCTAAGTGATTTTATTGATGAATTTATTTGAATTAATTATAACTTTAAAAAATTATCCATTACGCACAGGTTTGGTCACATAAGCCGAAGTCGTTTCCCTTACACACTGCAGAAATGTATACCCTTTAAAACTTACATGTATTTTAAATAAGACTTTCACCTCACACATATAACTAGTATAATGGAATAAAGTCATAGGCTAGGCTAACCTTACATAAGTGTATTTAGGTATTTATTTCAATTTATTAGATGTAGATAGTCTTTTACATACTTGATTCAAACCACTACTGCTATAAGCCAAGAATGATTTTTTCCTATCTCTGAATTATTCAAATTTATTAAACAATATTTCACATTTGTTTGACACCATGTCAAACTCAGGACTCCTAAAGCACGGCTGCAGCTTTGGAACTGTTATGCTTTCTCGGACTTTAATCATTTTTGGCAAGGCTCCATTTCCTGTCAGAAAGTGAAACAGCTTTGGAATGTCATTTTCACGAAAGAAAACAGAGAGAATCCGAGAGGAAGTTCTCCTCCACTCCAGATCCCCTAAGATACTCAAACACGCTCACAGGAGGGCTGGAATACATCAAACATTAGCAGAGGGAAAAGGACACAATTTTCCCACATTAAAATACATGGATAAAGTTGAACTTCTGCTAAAAATAGTTCCCATGACTAATCCTATTAAGTTTAAAAAATTGGGCAGTATCTTCCTTGAAGCAGAATTTCTCTCTGCCATCACACTGTGCTGCTGCCCACCCCCCCCCCGCCCCCGAAAGCCAGCAGCCCCTCAATGTTAGGCCCTCATCTTTCCCTTTGTAATGACATTAGGAGAAAGGGAACAGAGAAAAAGATTGGACAGTGCCTTTTATTCAGGTCTCAAATATCAAAGAAAACCAAAAATAAGATAAACAGATCAAAATTATCTCAGAATACCAAAAATTCTGAAGAGCAATATACTGTCCTTATACATCTGCAATGTTTTCCCACTCACTCAATGTCCCCAGGGAGCAATGAGATTGCAGAAAGCAAACTAAGATGACTCTGAGCTATGCCACTTCAAAGCCTAGACAATGTTGGATGCAAAAACTGAGCAGCAAATGGAAAAATTCTATACTGTTTTGGAAATGGAAGCCCCTGATTTTTGCCTCATATGACAACCATATGACCTGGACAGGAATGAGGAGGGGATGAAAACGGATCACTGAAAATGCCCAGCAAAGCTGAAAGATCCTGAACCAAGTACATATGTTGTTGTCTAAGAGAGAGGAAGCCATCAGTGTTCCCACCCTCTTCAGCTCACACTGATAATCAATGCTACTTTGGTCTTCCAGAAGGGGAGATATGGGAATATAAAGTAGTCACTGTAGAAGGAGTCATTAGGTACCATGATATCGGCATATGTTAGCTAAGTGATTAGCAATGGTGAGGTTCAGCTGCAATGAAACCTAAACCCAGCTGATGCCATTAACACGCCGGATCTAATGAACTCCATAGACCACATTAAAGCAGAGAAAGCAAAACAATTGGAGAATGGCTTTTAAAGAAATCATCAGTCCAAAAAAGGAGGGGGGATATATGTCATTTGAGAAACCTTAGTGGGACCACTGGACAGTCACTTACTTTAAGCATTTGTTTTAAAGGACAGGCAGGTAACCCATCCCTAATTATGAGGAGATATTTTAGAAATTATTTGTGCTTTTCATCTTTCTAGTTTTGCATTAGTATGTAGAAAATGAATTAACCAACTGATTCAGAGTTTTCCACTTTGTCACCATAGTGTGCCAATGCCTGAAAGCTACATTCGTCATAAAGAAAAGATCTTTTGTTATGGTTTCTAAATCAAAGTATACATGTTTAAGCTAATCTGTAATTCACACCCACTCAAGCATTGGTCTTATTCTGTATAATGCACTTCATTGAAAAGTGTGACCTAGAACTCTATCAACAATGTAGTTCTGTCCAGAGAGGATTCGTTCACCTTCACGCTAACCAAGTTTTTCAGTTTGCCTTGCATGTTTAAAAGGTTCTAGCTTAATAGTTACCAAAGCAATTAAAAGGGAAAATCTTCAAGTTTACCAAAGGAATGTAACTCTCAGGGTAAGAGGCAGTGCAGTGAGTAGTAAAGCATGTGGGTGCAGGAGCCCCAAGGCCTGGGTTTAACTCTCAGCTCTGCTACTTACTAATTCTAAAGTGGTAATTTTCGCAGCAATGTTGGGTCAGAAGAAAAAGAAAGACTATAAAGAGTTAAGATAGACAAGGAATGACTGAAAGCAGCAAAAAAGTGGTTTTTCTTCCCTTTTGAGCATCAATCTTATAATTCCCACAATGCCAAACTTAATGTTGTTAGTCAGTCAGTTAGTGAATTTGGGCCGTGGTCTTCTGTGGATATACATGGCTTGCCTCTGCCTGAACCATCAAACAACAAAGCTGAATCACTATCCCCTGGGGACCAGCAGGATCCAAAAGGCTATGAATTCAAACTTTCAGAAACTTTGTACAAAGCCTGTATGTCAACACACAGAAACAATTAGGAAGGATAAGCCATTGCTCTATAAAGCAGAATCATCCCACATCTAGAAAGGTTGCAATTTTATAAGCCATTTATAAAAGTTTCAGGGCAACATGACCCAAGCTCAGAGAACTTCAGGTTTCTCTTTAAAGAGCCAAATTACAATAGATATTTTGATTTTAAAATTTAAAATAAGTGAAGGGATTGTCATTTTGCAACAGGGGGTATAGGCCAGATCTTAGCACATGCGGGCTTATATAAAAATATAAGAAAATATAAGCCCATTTCCCTAGCCTTAGGGGTTTGAGCCACGATTCAGATTCCTGTGTTCTAATTCTGCTTGGCCACTGACTGATGGTGTAAGTCTGTACTAAATCTCTCTTGCCTCAATGTTCCTTCATGTAAAATTGGGACAATAATCATGGCTACCTCATGGGGTTATTGTAAGAACGAAATGAGAAAATACATATTAAGCACTTAACACACTGCCTGGTACACACAAAGCAACCCCAATAAACATCAGTTATTGTAATTTGTTGTGCTAGATATTATTGTAGATGTGTATCATATTATGTGAAACTCTCTTAATTCCAGATTCCTGGGAACCAGTTCCCCTTCTCTTGTGCCTATATGCTCATCAGCTAACCTCTGTACAAATTCTAGCATGAAAGATTCTTCTCCTCAGGTCCTCCTCAATTCCTCCACACCAGTAATGACCCTAAATCTTAGGAATCCAGTTCAACCATCACTTCTTCTTCCTCTCTGCTACCTGCTCTGTCCTGCTTCTCTTCTCTATAGCACTAAGTTCTTTGGTCATTGACTGCGAATCTCAGTGTTCCTAAATTCAATAGTGAGGCCTTGAAACCTAAGAGAACTTTTTCGACAGCGTAAACATATCTGGATTTATTGGCCAGCTGAGTCCACCAGCAGATGATTCCAACTGTCCACTGACTTTTCATGGTTACTTTTGTGTTGACTTCTTTGCAAACCCAGCACTGCCAGCCTAAACCTAGATTTCTGAAGAATGCCTGTAGGGGAAGAGTCACCACAGATCGACTCTGATGAACAGCTTGCTGCAGCTCTAATGGTGAGACATATAAAAGGCATCATACATTAAATTTAATGTTGCCTCATTAGCCTTAATTAGATTCCTACATTACACCAGGATTATGGTTTCTCCGTGTTTATGATTTCTCCTAAAATGAATCTAGCCCAGATAATACTTTGGTGTACTTTTTAAACCTTTGAATAAAAATCTCCACTAATGGATTAATATTAATAATAAATATTCTTGATCTTATAAAAATAATAGCAAAGAAAGGGAAACTAAATTAGTGTATTTCTAGAAGTTTCATGTCATGCATAAATCCTATAAAGGAAGTCCTGTAACTTAGGAATAAACTTAAAAACTGTAAACATTTCCTCACTAAGAAAAGTAATTGGTCTATTATTCCCTTTATTCCCCATTCTATCATTATGCATAATATGTAATATGTTTTTTTTCAATTAAAGAATAGTTGCTTCCTGCCTCCTCTCCCCATTTCATAGTTTAGCTTCTGCTTTTATTGGCATTTACTGTGACGACATATCATATTCAGTATTATCATATAGCTATTAAAGTATTAAGGAACTTGAGAAACCATAGAGCGCAATCCTTTTTTAATTATAAAGAAATTGTGGCCCACAAGTTTTAGAGACTCATGGAGAACATAGAGGTAATGGTGAATCCTTGACCTGAAGCCAGGTTTTCTGGCTCACAACTCATCATACATATGATCAACTCCCTAATGTATCTGAGAATATATTTTACTGCCACGTTCCAAATGCACACTGCAATGCAGGCCTCCAACTCCTGACTCTGAGTTCACATGTTCATGCAGCTGCCATACCTAAACAGATTCTGAAATACCTGTTGCTTGGCTGCAATTTTACCGGCAATCACACGCTCATAAAAAGAAAAACCAAAGAAAATATACTGTAAATCAGGTCTGTTAAGAAGACTTCTTCAGTTCTCTGTCACTGGATAGTGAAAGGGTTAGTGGTGTAGAAGCCTTAAAAGCCTACATCTCATTTATATGTATATGCTAGTAATTAAAGGATTATAACAGACATTAAACAACAAATTAAGGACTTCATTCCTACTGTAGACTCAGGACTAACTAGTTTTGACTCCTGTTAAAAATGGACATAATTTCTTCTTCTTGCCACTCTGGGTTCCCCACTGCCCTCCAGCATTTGGTGAAATCTGGCCAATGCCATGGCAGAGCAAAGTCTCATCTAGGAGGAAAATATCAAGATTTAGGGGCTAAAGAAGGAAAGGAGAGAGTGACGAGGAGAGAAGAATTCAGAATCAAACAATATTCTTGTGCAACTTGGAAACACCAGCTTAGCATGGAAAACATTTCAAATTTGCCAGCCCCTTGAAACTGTGAGCATGAGGAACAGATAGCCATGGGAAAGCTGGAAGGCTTGGAAAGAGCCAGTGAACACTGAGAAGTCAAAGAACATTTTAGGCCAAATAGCTTTTGGTCAATATGTATATATTCATTTCTGTAATCTACATATTTTGGAAATGAAGACCTATTTGCCAAACCAGCAAAGGTACCTATATGTTCACCCAGGGATTATACACAATTATCATGAGTCATTTTCCATCATTTATGCTAACTAGTTGTTAATTTAATGACTCCTCATAACAACCCCCTGGATAGTACATATTCTAAAGCCTGAAGTTCCTACAAAATTATAAAACCACTTCCAAATCAATTCCAACATTTGAAAGTTAAACAAATTACATTTTGGTGAATAGAACTTTTGACTACACAGTTGCATATTCAGGTAAAGTGAGGTCTGAACGTTTTCTGAACTAGAGAAAGAAATTTAAAGAAGATAAAGACATATGTGATATAACTGTTTATGACTTAAAGTTATGTAATTTATGATATAATTACAGCATTTTTATTGTGCATATTTTAGAAGAATACAAACTTTTAAAAGTTAAGCATTAAATACTCAAAAAAAAATGATATCCCATGAAATTTTAACAAATTTATAGTGGGAGATCCAATTCTAATAGCCGTGTAATGAAATGGACAGTAGTTTTGCTATTAAACTTTTGGTTTAGTAGCAAACTATCAAACCACCCACGAAATGTCAAAATAGTCTATACACCTCAGAGTTAGAGGTGTCTGACTCTCCACGATTTATGGTAACATTATTTATAATGTATTTTCTGCTCATTTCAGTCCAGTGCTGTACCTTTTATAAACCTACTGATTAATATCAAACAGTGAACAAATCTGACAAGCAGGATTACCAATCTAACAAAACTGTTTATAGTGTGAATGAAAAAAGCACACTATTTCCAGGCAATGTACTTAATAATAAAATCCTGTTTTACTTAAGTGGTGAAGGGATTATTTAACTGTCAAAGTTCCTTTAACTGTTAAGAGTTGCCACATTAAAGATACACTATTCAAAAGCACCAGCAGAATATTTCATGCCAGTTTATTCATCGTTATCATATTTCATCTTTAAATATAGTAAAATTGATGCGTATAAAAATTTTAAAAGTTCAACTTGTTGAAATTAAATTAGCTCCCCCTAAGGCATTTTTATGGTAGAGATAAACAAAGATTTAATTATATTCTTATACAGATTTATCTCACTTTCTGTAAATATTATACAATTTTTGTCAAGCAGTATGATATCAATATATATCATGGATTGTATTTGAACATTTTTCTTTAGAAACAGAATTTTCATATCATAAGATTCATAACTTCTGTGAGATATTTTGCAAAACGCTTTCTTTAATTTTGACAAACGTGCTAGTCTATTTCTTTAGTTACATAGATAGCACTATAAAACTACAGTTTATAGAAAGTAGTTTTTAATTCCATAAGACTACCAGAACATCAGCAACAAATAAAATAATTCATATTACTAGAATCAATTATTGGAAACAAATACATTTGATAGATGAATGAAGAGTTGAATAAAGTTAGTCTAAAACTTTTTAAGACTATAAAATTCCCAAAACAAACAGGAAAAAGAATTACCCAGAAGGCTATTCCCATGATGATTCCAAATTGTGTTTTTGTTAGTATAAGACAGGAAATTATTAAACTTAATTTTAACATGACAATTTCCTTTAAATTATTTTTAATTAGATTAAATATTACATCTGTGGAAAGAACAATAGTTTTACAGAGTCCAAAACACGGACTTTCATTTCACATCTACATGTTCATCTTGAGCCTATGTTCTTGGAAATCATAAGAGAAAAGTTTCTAAAAACTTATATAGTAATAAACAAAGAATATAAGAAAATGAAATTGTAGCACCTAATTCATTTTCCCCCAAAGTGAATAAAATAATGTTGGCAAGGAGTAACATCACCAAAAATGGTGAAGAAAGAAGCTCCATGGATCCTTTCCCCTGTGGAAGCAACCATTAAGCTGGCAAAAACTTACAGAATTAACTGTTTTGAAACTCTGGATGCTAACAGAAAACCTTACAACAATCAGAGAAGTGATTAATGTACAAAGAAGCTACTACATTTTAGCATTTAAGGAAATTCCAATCAGGTCACTGCTGACTACTGAGATAATGGAACAGAGACTTCAGTGACCACACATAACAAAGGATACAGTCTTTGCAAGAGTAGTTTGGAAACATTACTAAACAAATGAACAACTGTAGTCCGCAACAAGTCACAACAGCAAACTCTGGGGAAGGATTAAAATCTGATTTCCAGGGACTTCCCTGGTGGTCCAGTGGGTAAAACTCCACGCTCCCAAGGGGGCCCAGGTTCAATCCCTGGTTGGGGAACTAGATCCTGCATGCATGCCACAACTAAGAGTTCACATGCGACAACTAAGAAGTCCGCATGCTGCAACTAAGAGTCCGCATGCCACAACTAAGAAACCCACATGCCACAACTAAAAGATCCCATGTGCTGCAACTAAGACTTGGCACAGCCAAAATAAATAAATAAACTTTTTAAAAAAAATCTAATTTCCAGAGTTACCACCTTATAATATGCAAAATGCCCAGTTTATAAGAAAACATTATGAGATATGCAAAGAAATAGGAAAGTATGAATTATTCACAGGATGAAAAGAATTTGGCAGACGCCATACCTGGGACACCCCAGAGATTAAACGTACTAGACAGAGAGACTTTAAATCAACTGTCTTCAATATGCTCAAAGCGTTAAAGAAACCCATGGTCAAATAATTAAAGAGGAAACGATGGATCAACAAATAGAGAAAATCAACAAAGAGATGAACATAAGTAGGATTCAAATAGAAATTCTGAGGCTATAAAATGTAATTGTGAAATGTAATATTCACTAGAGGGGTTCAACACAGATTTGAGCAGGCAGAAGAATCACTAAACTTGAAGATATGCCAATTGAATTTACCTAGCCTGATGAACAGAGAGAGAACAGAATGAAGGGACAATGATCAGATCCTAAAATACCAGTGGGCTACCATCAAGTACATCAATATACACAATATGGTAGTCCCAGAAGAAGAAGAGAGGGAGAGAGAAAGGGACAGAGAGAATATTTAAAGAAATAATGGTTAAAAAAGAACCCTGAATTTGGTGAAAGAAATTAATCTACACATCCAAGAAACTCTACTAACTCTAACTAGGAGAAACACAAAGAGATCCACACAGAGACACATTATAATCAAACTGTTGAAAGACAAAGAAAAACTCTTGAAAGCATCAAGACAGAGATATGGCTGGTCTTGTATAATTGATCTTCAATAAGTTTAACAGCCAATTTCTCATCAGAAACCATGGAGGCCACAAGGCAGGAGAATGACATATTAAAGTGATTAAAAGGAAAAAGAAAACCATGTCAACCAAGAATCCTATGTCTGGCAAAACTATTCTTGAAAAATGAAGCAGAATTGAGACGTTTCTAGATAAACAGAAGCTGAGGGGAACAGAAGCTACAAGAAATGTCAAAGTGGTCTTTTCAGGCTGAAGTTAAAAGACATTAGACAGCAACTCAAAGCCATACAAAGAAATAACATCAGTAAATGTAACTTCATAGGAAAATATAAAAGCCAGCATTATTTTGTTTTTGGTTTACAACTTCTTTTTTTATATGATGTAAAAGATAAATGCATAAAATAATAATTATAACTCTAAGTTAATGGGTATATGACGTAAAAAGATATATTGTGACAATAACAACCTAAAATGGTGGTGGGAGATAGAACTGTAAAGAAGAAGAGTTTTTTTATACTATTGAAGCTAAATTGCCATCAATTCAAACTAAATTGTTAGATATTTAGAAGATTAATTGTATTCTCAAGAGTAGCCACTAAGAAAATAACAAAAGGAAATACAGAAAAGGAAGTGAGGAGGGAATTAGAATACTAGAAAAAAACAGCTAAACAGAGAAGAAGGCAGAATAGAGGTACTGAGAAACAAAAACATATAAGGCATGTAAAAGATAAATTAAGAATATCAGAAGCATGTACTTCCTTATAAGTATTCACTTTAAATGTACATGAAATTAACTCACTAATTAAATGACAGGAATTGGCATAATGAATTAATTAGAAAAAAACCATGATCCACCTATTTGCTACTTACAAAAGACTCACTTTAAATCCAAAGACACAAATATGTTGAAAGTAAAATGATAGAAAAACATATTATATACAAGTCGTCACCAAAAGAGAGCAGGAGTATCTATACTAATATCAGAAAAAGTAGACTTTAAGTCAAAGATTGTTACAAGAGACAAAGAAGCACTTTACATATTTATAAAAAAAAGCCAGTATATCAAGAAGATAAAACAACTGTGGGCATTGCTACAATATAGCAGAATGTATGAGACCCACATTTCTCTATTGAAAACACAACATTAGCTATCATTTCCCTGATGTTAGCCCCTAAATTGCCAGCTTAAACCACTTTAAAATATTTTCTGTTTGTGTAGATTTCCAAGAGGAAGACCGTTTATAGAAGCAGCATTTCTTTGTTTTGTCTTGTTTTGTTTCTCAAGTCTTAATTTGCTTCACCTTCACTTTAGAAGCATCACCTTGCCCCACATAATCCTCTAGCCTAGAGGATTACCTACTAGATTGGTAATCCACCTAAAAGAATAGATTGACTTTGACAATCTGGGTTTTCCTTAATTCATGATTTTGTGATTGTTTTAAAATTACCTTAATTGGGAAATATACCACAATACTTGTCACATTTACTAATTGTGATCTTTGTACACTTATATTGCTTTGATAACCATAGAACTAACCTACACACATTTTTAGTATTATTCATTTAGCAAGTATTTTATATTTATTAGTAGAATACTCACAAGTGAATTAATCTGAAACAAATATATATGTAAATTAGAGGATATAATTAAGTTGTTGATGAAATACTCCACCTCAATTGAATTGTCAATTTAAAGAATTACTGAGTAAAAATTACTTGCAGTGAAGTTCACCTTCACTTAAAGTTTGAAGTTTGCTTCATTGTTCCTTGTCATTTTGTAATAGATTCATGGAAATTATATCACAATTTCCTCAAACTTCTTGGACAGGTTACCTTATATTTTTTCATTATTTCTTTTCTTTAAGCATACCCATTAAAAGCTCTTGTACATGACTAAAAGAAGAATAAAATCCACAACCCCCCACGTCACATTCCTTTAGAAAATACTATAATTTAAATTTGAAAAAGGAAGCCTAAGTTTTTCAGTTCTAATTCCCGAATGTCTGGATTCCCTTCTCCCTTTCAGTGGAATATACACTTGACATTTATAATTTACCAGGTTCAGGGGTCGCAAATGACATATATTGATTTGTTCTTATGCTTATCTTGAACAATGTCAATTTTATAACCTTGAACAGTAATATAGACTACATGAAAATCATATCATGGTGAGTTAGGATTGGAGTGAGGAGAAAAGCCGGGAAGAAGACATCTGACATGCATTATTGTTGTAATCTCCCCAACTCTTATCACAATATCAACTAGTATTCCAGAACTGAGCAGCTGCTGGGCCCAGCAGGCATGTCACTTCTGCAGGTATAAAAGATCTGTGTACCTCAGGGAGAAAAAGTGGTTAGAGAAGGCTGGTTGCCCAGAATAAAGAGAAGCCAAGAGTTGCTAAACTGAGTTCTCCCTACCACTGAGACTACAAGTCCAAACTTCTGAGAAGACTAGGAACGAAGAGGCTTGGATTTGCTGCCCTAAAGGAGAACAGCATTCACCAGCAGAACACCACAAGCTTGCAAATGTGGACTACAAAGCCTTCCATCATGGGGGGGATTGCCACTGCACAGGGCTACCAAAAATTAAGCTGGCACCACAGGGTATGGAGAACAATAAGCCGGTCCTCAGGGACTAGCAGCTAGAGGGAAAAAAGTAGAACACTTAGACTAGGCAGTCCCTGGTAAAACAGGACTGAGGATGGAGATTGATGAATTTACCTGCCACAAAACCAACTCTAAGTGTACATGAAATGATTCAATTACAAAATTAAGAAAAAACAACCCAAATAGAAAACATGGTTATCAAATTTTGAGGTACAATATATACATTGAAGATGAATATGTTACTGATGAGACTTGACTAATTTTCCTGAAAAATTAAGTAGAGGAAATACCCCAAAATACAGAACAAAAATACAAAAACCTAAAAACCATGAAGAAAGAGCTAACAAACTTACAGGACTTCCCCAGGAGATATAACATACCAGTAATGCTTTATAAAATAAACTCCATATGAATTAAAGATTTGAGTAAAATATAAAACAATAAAAATCATAGGAAAAAATTCAGAACGTCATGCATTTTACCTAGCGTTTGTTAGGCCAAAAGATTAGAAGGGGGGAAAGAGAAAATACTTGACTATGCAAACTTATCTTAAGTAATACAGCAAAAGGTAGCATAAATAAAGCCAACATGCACATGTTAGACCTGGAAAAAAATATCTGCAAAGATTATGAAAAGTTGTAGGGAAATGACCAGAATGTAGCAGCTATAAACTGATGAGAAAAGTATAAGAACCTTATGTATAGTAGTTATCTATTGCTGCAAAACAAATTGTCTCCCAAATTTAGGAACTTAAAATAACAAACATCCATTTCCTCAGAGTTTCTGTGGGTCAGGGAGTGAGGAGTGCCTTAGCTAGGTTCTTTCATTCTAAATCTCTCATAAAGTTGCAGTTAAGCTGTTGGTCACTATGAACTCATGAAGTCTCAATTAGGAAGAAGAGAGCTGCTTTCAAGTTTACTTACATGGTTTTCAGCAGGCTTCCTTCCCTGGTCACATGGGCCTCTCCATAGCGCTGCCTCATGACTTTGCAGATGACTTCCCATAGGGTAAACAACTCAAAGTGAGCAAGAGCGTACTCAACAAGAAAGAATGCAGCCTTTTTTTAACCTTATCTCAGAAGTGATGTCCCATTGTTTCTTCTGTATTCTACCAGTTAGAAGCTGATAACTAAATCCAGTGCACAAAGTGAAAAGTTTACACAAGGACAGGAATGTCATGAGGCAGGGATTATTGAAGACATCTTAGAGGATACTCCCACCCCTATTATGAAAACACACGTAAAGGATTAGTAGGCAGTTTACACAAGAATGAATCCAAATGGAAATATATATATATACATTTTATTTTTCAAACTGCCAATTATGGAAATGCATATTAAAGTATTTAGTAATGAGATATCACTTTGCATCCATCAGAATGGCAAACTCTTAAAAAAGTAAGTGTAATTCCTCTAGAAATTTTAATTTTTATGATTAAAATTAAAATATACATATATACTTCAACCAGGAATTCCACTTCTTCTAATCTATCCTGTAGAAATAAAATCAAGAGTATTTAGAAGTATGTGTGACAAGGCATTATTTGTAATAGCTGAAACTGAGGTTGGTTGGGAGTGGGATGAATGACTATTAATAGGAACAATGGCTCCTATTAATAAATTGTGGTTCATCTTTACCATGGAGTAATATGTAACTTTTAAAAATAACTAGTTAGAGCTGTACCAGTTGTCTTGGCGGGATTTTGGTAAAACGCTATGCAAAGAAATAAACATAATGTGATTTCATTGTTATAAAATAAAAATAGTATCTATTGATTGATCAATTATATAATTATATATATACCTTATATATGTAATTTTATCAGAAGGGAAAAACATATGGAGAAAAAGAGAAATATATTAAGAAGTAAATACCAGGTTGTTTACAAGTCAAAAAAATAAAAAATAAAAAATCTGCATGATAGATAGAGAAATAGCTATTAAATATATATATACATATATATGTCAATAAGATGGATACATACGTAGATACATAGATACCTAAATGCATGGATAGACAGACATCTATGCATCTATGTATCTATCTATACATATATTTGTGTGAATGTACATATATACATATAGAAATAGATGAAAGGACAAAAATAAATCAAGAATGTTTCACTCTTACAAGATCCTTAGAAGCTAAAAAGAAACAAACAAAAAAGTTGCTGTTTCTACCACACTGTCTTTAAGGTGGCTCTTCCTTGTGAGCAACCGTCTTAAGCAGGAGAGTTCAAACTATAAATCACACATGGACAGACATAGACATGCCATCAGAGCTAGTACATACTGGGTGGGAGAAGCACCTCCAAGTAATATGGGTGAGAGACCTGTGGCACACAGGCATAGATCTGAGCACACTACCCTTTTACCAGACAATTGTTACCCACAATTTCGTACATTCATTTATGCTAAATCACTCCAATGTGTTTGGCTTATGAGCTGATAGCATTTGTCATTTTATGTCTCTATGATTTTTAGAGTAAACCACGCTTAATATACAGGAAAATTATTAGAGTTGGAAAGTGTACTACTCTGTTAGGTAAATAAGAAAGATAACACAAAAGGAAGGTCTTTCAAATATGTAATTGTTGCTTTGTCTCCAGAAAAGTAAAGTGCATTTAAATTGCAGGTAAGAGAAACCAAGATTATCTGCACTGCAAAGCACAGATCTTCACATTCTAACCACAAATAAAATAAGAGCTAAAGTCTTGTGCTTCCATAGATAGTATCAATTAGCGAATGAATTTTGCGGCACTTAAGGTATAATTTCAAAAAAGTTTATTTACAAAGCATGTGGGAGTTTTAAAAATAAATAAAGGTGAAAGACTATTTCTAAATAGCAATCTAACCTCAGAAAACTTTCCCTGACCACAGTCAAATTCAGATCATCTTATCTATCTTTGGAGAGAGGTTTTTTAAACCAACAATTCTCACAATGCTGTGAAACACCAAGAAACAAACAATATTTTAGTATCCTACTTGCCAGTAAAAAAGAAGAGTTCTGTCTTCACATATTTCAAACTCCCATTGACTCAAATGAAAAGGGCCTTTTTACTGGTGCTATTGTGGAAGCAATCCCTCAGCCTCAATTCATTCTTGAACAATCTTAAATGCTTTTACATCACACTACCTTCTTTCAATATGGCCTGTTTACAAAAGAAACAGAGTATGGTAACCAATTCCTGAATCCTTCTCAAAGACAAAACACTCTGCACAGCTTCCCTTACACTTGACACTGCACTATACTGCCTCCATTGATGATGGGCCACACCTAACACTTTCCCATAGACTGCAATTTCGCTCTAATTACTGTTACTTCACACTGCTGATGAATGGAACAGCTAAAGTTTATATGCGTACTAAACACCACTTCCTATAATTTCATTCATCAGAAAGGTTTACAGAGTTGTTAAGGAAGAGTAAAATGAATAACTATTGACCATGTAAAAAACTCCATTATGCAGGTCACTAGTAAAAGAAAAGTTCTAGGAGATAAATTTAACCCAAAGAAAACTACTTCCTAAGTGAAAGCAAAGATAAGTAGTTCATAAAAACCTTAAAAACTCAAAGACATATCCATAAATGACTAGGATATTTAGAAGCAAAGGCTGAGTCATTCATGGAGTGAGAAAAACTATCAGTTCTAAATTAAAAATTGTATATGGTTAACACAAGTGTTAAGGGAAAAAGTGATTTGTGGTACATCAAAATGGAAGATGAATTTTTAAATAGTCTAATTTTTTTTTTTTTTTTAAAGCCTTGCAGCTTGCAGGATCTTAGTTCCCTGACCAGAGACTGACCCTGTGCCCTTGGCATTGAAAGTGCCAAGTCCTAGCCACTGGGCTACCAGGGAATTCCCAATATTGTCTAATTTTTAAAATATAGGAATCTAAAGCCTTAAAATTGTAAAATATACAAAGAAAGTTTCCTTGTTCAGAAAAAAAAACTGTCATTTTAATTTTTAGGTTGGAAGAAATCCCAAGATGCTGAAAACTGAGACTTAGAAATGATAAAGTTATTAAAGACGTCACACAGCTAACAAATGACAGAACAAAGATTCAAGCCCTGCTCTGCATTACATGCTCTTAAACACTCTACCACGTTGCTCTAACTTTTGGGTCCTGCTAACAAATACCTTGCAATATAGTGGGAAGATAGGATACGGCTATTAATTTGTATTTATGAATAAAGGAAGAATAATAGTTTAGAAGAGTTTTAAGGTTTTAAGGCTGGATGACTGGGAGAATTATAGTGTCATTAAGGGCTGGCCCTCTGCTTCCCCAAATTCTGGCAGTCACTCGTCTATTCTCTAGGCATGAGACTAGGAGTTATCTTTCTGGGAAATATACCAACCCAAGAGAAGAAGACCCAAAGATTCTGACAACAAATGTTCCCCAATGAAATGCCCCAGCCAGATAACCTTACAGAGGGAACCACAGTCAACCAACCCATTCACATACTCAAAGCCTCCTAGAAAATTTTTACTGTCCCATTCTTAAGTATTCTCAGATAATTAAGAATATCTCAGCATCTAAAGAAATGTGCAAACAAGAGTAAGAAAGACTGAAGTAACCAAAAAGAAGGGAGACACCACCATTTGAGAAAACATATTTTATGCAAGAGGAAAAAAAATCCTCCCCAAAGAGCTTGAATTAATATTCTCAAAGAGGTAAAAGGAGGTATTGCATTTATGAAACAAGAATAAGTAGCTATTATAAAGGAATATTCAGAGAAAAAGTACTCTTAAAAATTAAAAATATGAAAGCCAAAATTGAAACTCAAAGAAGTATCAAAGACAAGGTTAAGGAAACCTCTCAGAAAATAAAGAAAAGGACAGAAAATAAGGGAGAAAAATAAGAAACCTAGAGAGTCAGTCCAGGTGGTCCACAATGGACTTGACCAAATAATTGGAGTTTAAAAGAGAGACAGACAGACAGACAGACAGAGAGGGAGGGAGAACAAAGGGGAATAAAGCATCCAAAAAGTAATTCAAGAAAATATTCATCAATGGAAGACATGAGCTTCCAGATTGAAAGAATGCTAAATGCTCATGATAAAAGATGTCATTAAATACACAGCAAGTAAACCACCATGAAATATCAGAATATAGAGAGCAAAGGGAAACTCTTACAAGCTTCTAGGAAGAAAAAACAAAGAAGAAATTTAAATAACTTTGGATCAACAGCAACACTGAAAAATAAAAGAAAGCAGAAAGAAACTGTCAAAATTCAAAAATAAAGTGATTTATCCAACCTAGAATTTTATTCCAACATACTGCTCACATAAATAAAAACATTTTCATGAATACTCTCAAACACCATTTTCCTTCATGTATTTCTTCTTAGAAAGCTCTTAGAGGATGTCCTTAACCAAAATGCGGGAATATATTGGCTGAGAAAAAGGAACTCAAAACACATCTGAGATGGGCAAAACAGTGATATGGGCAAAGGGTATCTCCTATGCATCAAGCACAGAGGTAACCTGCCTAAACTGGAAGAGGTCAGAAGCCACTAAGAGAGAGAGGTGACACTAAGAACATTCCTGGAGTGTGAGTAGCCCGGCTGTAGAGAGCAGGATGGTTCCTCTGTGCATGTATGGCTGGGGAGCTGGGATAGGAGGTACAACAGCATAAAGTTTGCAATGAAAACTTAGCAGTCTCAGCTCAACTGTAATGGGAACAATCATCTGAGGTCAGCCTCATGAGATTTACAGGGTAATACTATGATTGCATCATCTTCATACGATGGGGAATTGGCAAGCACATCCTAGTAACAGGTGGATTGGATTGCTTAGCCACCAGCTACCAGACCTGATTTGGGAACATGACAAAGATGATTTCACTTCATCTGCCCAGCAGCCCTATGAGGGAGGTACTTTAACCCTATCTGTGGCCATGTGGCTGACAGGTCTTGGTGCTCTGGCCTGGTGTCAGGCCTGAGCCTCAGAGGTGGGAGAGCCAAGTTCAGGACATTGGACCACCAGAGACCTCCCGGCCCCTCATAATATCAATTGGAGAGAGCTCTCCCAGAGATCTCCATCTCAACGCAAAGACCCAGCTCCACCCAAAGGCCAGCAAGCTCCAGTGCTGGATGCCCCATGCTAATCAACTAGCAAGACAGGAACACAACCTCACCCATTAGCAGAGAGGCTGCCTAAAATCATACTAAGTTCAGGGACATCCCAAAACACAACACCGGACATGGCCCTGCCCACCAGAAGGCAAGATCCAGCCTCATCCACCAGAACACAGGCACCAGGCCTCTCCACCAGGAAGCCTACACAACTCAATGAACCAACCATAGCCACTGGGGGCAGACACCAAAAACAATGGGAACTATGAACCTGCAGCCTGCGAAAAGGAGACCCCAAACACAGTGAATTAACACAAAATGAGAAGAGAGAGAAATATGCAGCAGATGAAGGAGCAAGGTTAAAAACCCACAAGACCAAACAAATGAAGAGGAAATAGGCAGTTTACCTTAAAAAGAATTTAGAGTAATGATAGTAAAGATGATTCAGAATCTTAGAAATAGAATGGAGAAAATACAAGAAACGTTTAACAAGGACCTAGAAGACCTAGAGGGCAAAGAAACAATAAGGAACAACACAAGAAATGAAATTAAAAATACTCAAGAAGGAATCAATAGCAGAATAACTGAGAGAGAAGAATGGAAAAGTGACCTGGAAAATAAAATAGTGGAAATAACACTCACAGAGCAGAATAAAAAAAAAAGAATGAAAAGAATTGAGGACAGGCTCAGAGACCTCTGGGACAACATTAAACGCAACAACATCTGAATTATAGGGGTCCCAAAATAAGAAGAGAAAAAGAAAGGGACTGAGAAAATATTTGAAGAGATTATAGTTGAAAACTTCTCTAACAAGGGAAAGGAAATAATCAAGTCCAGGACGCACAGAGATTCCCATACAGGATAAATCCAAGGAGAAATAGGCCAAAACACATATTAACCAAACTATCAAAAATTAAATATAAAGAAAAAATATTAAAAGCAGCAAGGGAGAAGAAACAAATAACATACCAGGGAATCCTCATAAGGTTAACAGCTGATCTTTCAGCAGAAACTCAGCAAGCCAGAAGGGAGTGGCAGGACATATTTAAAGTGATGAAAGGGAAAAACCTACAACCAAGATTACCCTACCCAGCAAGGATCTCATTCAGATTCGACAGAGATATTAAAACCTTTACAGACAAGCAAAAGCTAAGAGAATTCAGCACCACCAAACCAGCTTTACAACAAATGCTAAAGGAACTTCTCTAGGTAGGAAACACAAGAGAAGGCAAAGACCTACAATAACAAACTCAAAACAATTAAGAACATGGTAAGAGGAACATACATATCGATAATTA
Source organism: Balaenoptera musculus (assembly GCF_009873245.2). NCBI lineage: Eukaryota > Metazoa > Chordata > Mammalia > Artiodactyla > Balaenopteridae > Balaenoptera > Balaenoptera musculus. Next base: position 28,652,576 of record NC_045791.1, on the reverse strand, counting down.
CCTTAAATGTACATGGATTAAATGCTCCAACCAAAAGACATAGACTGGCTGAATGGATAGAAGAACAAGACCCGTATATATGCTATCTACAAGAGACCCACTTCAGACCTAGGGACACATACAGACTGAAAGTGAGGGGATGGAAAAAGATATTCCATGCAAATGGAAACTTAAAAAAAGCTGGAGGAGAAATTCTCATATCAGAAAAAATACACTTTAAAATAAAGACTATTACAAGACACAAACAAGGACACTGCATAATGATCAAGGGATCAATCCAAGAAGAAGATATAACAATTGTAAATATTTATGCATCCAACATAGGAGCACCTCAATACATAAGGCAAACGCTAACAGCCATAAAAGGGGAAATCGACAGCAGCACAATCATAGTAGGGGACTTTAACACCTCACTTTCACCAATGGACAGATCATCCCAAATGAAAATAAATAAGGAAACACAAGCTTTAAATGACACAGTAAACAAGATGCACTTAATTGATATTTACAGGACATTCCATCCAAAAACAACAGAATATACTTTCTTCTCAAGTGCTCATGGAACATTCTCCAGGATAGATCATAACTTGGGTCACAAATCAAGCCTTGGTAAATTTAAGAAAACTGAAATCATATCAAGTATCTTTTCGGACCACAATGCTATGAGACTAGATATCAATTAGAGGAAAACAACTGTAAAAAAATACAAACACATGGAGGTTAAACAATACACTACTAAATAACCAAGAGATCACTGAAGAAATCAAAGAGGAAATCAAAAAATACCTAGAAACAAAAGACAATGAGAACACAATGACGCAAAACCTATGGGATGCAGCAAAAGCAGTTCTAAGAGGGAAGTTTAGAGCAACACAATCCTACCTCAAGAAACAAGAAACATCTCAAATAAACAACCTAACCTTACACATACAGCAATTAGAGAAAGAAGAACCAAAAAAACCCAAAGTTAGCAGAAGGAAAGGAATCTAAAGATCACATCAGAAATAAATGAAAAAGAAATGAAGTAAACAATAGCAAAGATCAATAAAACTAAAAGCTGGTTCTTTGAGAAGATAAACAAAATTGATAAACCATTAGCCAGACTCATCAAGAAAAAAAGGGAGAAGACTCAAATCAATAGAATTAGAATCGAAAAAGGAGAAGTAACAATTGACACTGCAGAAATACAATGGATCATGAGAGATTACTACAAGCAACTATATGGCAATAAAATGGACAACCTGGAAGAAATGGACAAATTCTTAGAAAAGCACAACCTTCCGAGACTGAACCAGGAAGAAATAGAAAATATAAACAGACCAATCACAAGCACTGAAATTGAGACTGTGATTAAAAATCTTCCAACAAACAGAAGCCCAGGACCAGATGGCTTCACAGGCGAATGGTATCAAACATTTAGAGAAGAGCTAACACCTATCCTTCTCAAACTCTTCCAAAATATAGCAGAGAGAGGAACACTCCTAAACTAATTCTATGAGGCCACCATCACCCTGATACCAAAACCAGACAAAGATATCACAAAAAAGAAAACTACAGGCCAATAACACCGATGAACATAGTTGTAAAATTCCTCAACAAAATACTAGCAAACAGAATCCAACAGCACATTAAAAGGATCATACATCATGATCAAGTGGGGTTTATCCCAGGAATGTAAGAATTCTTCAATATATGCAAATCAATCAATGTGATACACCATATAAGAAACTGAAGGAGAAAAACCATATGATCATCTCAATAGATGCAGAAAAAGCTTTTGACAAAATTCAACACCCATTTATGATAAAAACTCTCCAGAATGTAGGTATAGAGGGAACCTACCTCAACATAATAAAGGCCATATATGACAAACCCACAGACAACATCGTTCTCAATGGTGAAAAACTGAAACCATTTCCATTAAGATCGGGAACAAGACAAGGTTGCCCACTCTCACCACTATTATTCAACAGAGTTTTGGAAGTTTTAGCCACAGCCATCAGAGAAGAAAAAGAAAGAAAAGGAATCCAAATTGGAAAAGAAGTAAAACTGTCACTGATTGCATATGACATGATATTATACACAAAGAATCCTAAAGATGCTACCAGAAAACTACTAGAGCTAATCAATGAATTTGGTAAAGTAGCAGGATACAAAATTAATGCACAGAAATCTCTTGCATTCCTATACACTAATGATGAAAAATCTGAAAGAGAAATTAGGAAGCACTCCCATTTACCATTGCAACAAATAGAATAAAATACCGAGGAATAAATCTGTCTAAGGAGACAAAAGACCTGTATGCAGAAAACTATATGACACTGATGAAAGAAATTAAAGATGATACAAACAGTTGGAGAGATATACCATGTTCTTGGATTGGAAGAATCAACATCGTGAAAATGACTATACTACCAAAGCAATCTACAGATTCAATGCAATCCCTATCAAACTACCAATGGCATTTTTCACAGAAATAGAACAAAAAATTTCATAATTTGTATGGAAACACAAAAGATCCCGAATATTCAAAGCAATCTTGAGAAAGAAAACGGAAATCGAGGAATCAGGCTCCCAGATTTCAGACTATACTACAAGCCTACAGTAATCAAGACAGTATGGTACTGGCACAAAAACAGAAATATAGATTAATGGAACAGGATAGAAAGCCCAGAGATAAAACCACACACATATGGTCACCTTACCTTTGATAGAAGAGGCAAGAATATACAATGGAGAAAAGACAGCCTCTTCAATAAATGATGCTGGGAAAACTGGACAGCTACATGTAAAAGAATGAAATTAGAACACTCCCTAACAGCATATACAAAAATAAACTCAAAATGGATTAAAGACCTAAATGTAGGGCCAGACACTATAAATTCTTAGAGGAAAACATAGGCAGAACACTCTATGACATAAATCACAGCAAGATCCTTTTTGATCCACCTCCTAGAGAAATGGAAATAAAAACAAAAATAAACAAATAGGACCTAATGAAAATTAAAGTCTTTTGCACAGCAAAGGAAATCATAAACAAGATGAAAAGACAACCCTCAGAATGGGAGAAAATATTTGCAAACGAAGCAACTGACAAAGGATTAATCTCCAAAACATACAAGCAGCTCATGAAGCTCAATATCAAAAATCAAACAACCCAATCCAAAAATGGGCAGAAGTCCTAAATAGACATTTCTCCAAAGAAGATATACAGATTGCCAACAAACACATGGAAGAATGCTCAACATCACTGATCATTAGAGAAATGCAAATCAAAACTACAATTAGGTATCACCTCACGGCAGTCAGAATGGCCATCATGAAAAAATCTACAAACAAAAAATGCTGGAGAGGGTGTGGAGAAAAGAGAACCCTCCTGTACTCTTGGTGGGAATGTAAATTGATACATCCACTATGGAGAACAGTATGGAGGTCCCTTGAGAAACTAAAAATAGAACTACCATATGACCCAGAAATCCCACTATTGGGCATATACTCTGAGCAAACCATAATTCAAAAAGAGTCACATACCATAATGTTCATTGCAGCACTATTTACAATAGCCAGGACATGGAAGCAACCTAAGTGTCCATCAACAGATGAATGGATAAAGAAGATATGGCACATATACACAATGGAATATTACTCAACCATAAAAAGGAATGAAATTGAAATATTTGTAGTGAGGTGGATGGACCTAGAGTCTGTCATACAGAGTGAATAAGTCAGAAAGAGAAAAAGAAATACCATATGCTAACACGCATATATGGAATATAAAAAAAAAAAAAGGTTCTGAAGAAACTAGGGGTAGGACAGGAATAAAGACGCAGATGTAGAGAATGGACTTGAGGACACGGGGAGGGAGAAGGGTAAGCTGGGACGAAGTGAGAGAGTAACATTGACATATATACACTACCAAATGTAAAATAGATAGCTAGTGGGAAGCAGCCACATAGCACAGGGAGATCAGCTCAGTGGTTTGTCACCACCTAGAGGGGTGGGATTGGGAGGGGGGGAGGGAGACGCAAGACGGAGGGGATATGGGGATATATGGATACATATAGCTGATTCCCTTTGCTATACAGCAGAAACTAACACAACATTGTAAAACAATTATACTCCAAAAAAGATGTTAAAAAAAAAAAAGACATTAAAAAAAAAAAGAACATTCTTGATACTCTCAACATACTAGGAAGAGACTTCATCAACTGGAGATGAGTCTGGAATAGAAATAGTGGTAAGAATTTTTTAGTAGAAAAACTAAGCAGAAGAAAAAAAAGGAAGGGAGGAAGAATTATCATATATATGTAAATATTATGTATATATGGCTCAGATGTGGGTAGCATTTACATAACCATAATAATATAAACACTATATAGTGATCTGACTTAAAATATTATAAAATTTGAGAATAGGAGGATAAGAAGAACCAAGATTTTCATACGGGAGGAGAAGAATGATGGGGAAGAAAGACAGCTAAATCTCATTTTTCAGGGGTAACTGGGAAACAAGTACCTAGAGCTGAACATTTGAGAAATAAATAACTAGATATAGTTTAGAATACAGAGATAATAGAGTTGAAATTCATTATTTCTAGGAAAAGAAAGTGGGAAAGTGAAGAGCAACCTTAACGAACTTGAACTATTTGATGTTTTAACTATATACACCTATCTATCACTAAAAGCAATAAAAACTGGAGAAGAAGAGACCTAGAAATGGAAAGCCTCTCTTAGGAAGAATGATGTTGATTTGGATGTTCAACATCAGATGAGATGAGAGGAATGAGATCTGAGATGAGATCTGAGGAACGATAGATGAGATCTGAGGAATGAAAGAAAGAAGGTCAGTCTAGCAGAAGGGCACCTATCCAACTGCCAAAATGCTAATCTAAGTACTTTGCTGATATCTAGTCTTTTAGTTTGTTGTTGTTGTTGCTGTTTTCAGTGATTCTTATTTTTCTCAGTTTTAGACTTTTACCTGACCCAAATTTATTGCCAGCTCACCTTCCAAATCACTTAACAATGTAACTTTACCACCAGAAGTCATCTCAGTGTACCACCTTGTGCTAAAACAGGAACTGAGAATGGATTCTAACGCACCCATTTAAAAACTCTATTTTTAAACTCCTCATTAAATTTCTGCATTACAACTGGATAAGATGGATAACTAATTGCTTGTGCTAAACTAATAGCACCAATAAATGAAATATAAGCCCAGTTTATTACCATTTCAATTTATATAAGTCTTAAACCAAAATCTTGAGGGTACAAAATAGCTCCAATATCTCAGAAACTAGAACTGGTATAATATGAGTACTTAATCTTTATTTTAAAACACTCTAGGAAATTTAGAGTAACAACATTATTTCAACAGAGCAATTAGAAAGATATAATAAAATGTTATTTATTTGAGTTTAAAAAATGCATGTTCTTAATATTACTCCAAATACTTTTACAAACTCTTGCTGGATTCTGAAAACAATCCTCTGAGATACAGGATGCAAGACAGATGTTCCTCTGCCCACTTAGAAATGGGTTCCCACCCTTGTATGAGGTCCTTTGTTAGTTATGGGAGCCAGAAGAACCAGTGGTCTGACTTCCAGCCCAGAGTTGATGCTCTGGTTAAAAAATGGCCCTTTATCCAGATCTCTAACCAACATGCTTTCTTTATTCTCTAAAATATGCTATAAATTCAGAAAACAGGAATATAAAATGCATGTGGAGGGTACCCATTTTATTTTATGAAAAGCTATTACAATATTAATGGAGTAGTATAAATATTTAATAAAATCAACATAAAATATAAATTAATAAATAACTGTTCTATCCAGTGATTCCATTCTGAGGAATATCGTAGAATTACAAAGAAGACAAAAAACATAGATTAAGTGGGCCCAATATTTTACTTCATGTATTTAGTAAAGTCATGAGAGTTTAAATAGGTCCAAAACTAAATATTCTCCAGTTTTATAATTACTGAGTCTCAAAATGAATTATTTTTTTCTGGATAATAAATCTTTATATTCAGAACTTGCACTACTTTAAAGAAACTTAGAATTATGTGTAAAGATAGAAAATCAACAAAAGAAAAAATCATGTAAGTCACTGACTTAAGCATATTTGTGTCTTTCAGGGAAACTATAATTCATTGCAACCTTCTTTAACTCAGAATTGTATAAGATTCTTTACTTTAGCATGATTTTGAAATTTGTAAAATGAAAACATAAGAAAAATAGACTGATATATTTTGAAAGTAATAGCATTGATCTTTTCAGCAATTAATAGCCTACATTTCAACTTATTCTATCATATTGTGCTCTCCAGAAACAATTCAAGCTCTAAATACTTAGAATGCAAAGAACATTGAGGAATTAAACTGTAATGTAAAACAGAAAATATTTCAACAGTACATTTGAAGTGTGTTTGATGGACAGATGAAATAACAATTAATATTGTTAATTTCCCATATTTGAAATTACCCCCATACACATACACATGCCTAGGCATCTTTGATAGGTCTTTACTATGATTATTGCACAACAGAAATTATAAGAAACAAAACAGTAATATCAGTGAGAGAGAAATTCACAGAAAATACTGATTACATTTGATATGGTTTGAAAACTGGCTTTGAGTGAATATCTGCTTAGAGGAATGCTTGGAGAAAGAATGTCCTTGGGAACAATCATAAACAGAAAACACTATAGACTGGATTTACAAAGAAATAAATATATACATAGTCTATAAAGGCAATGTCTTGAGCGTTATGCTGGCAATTTTCCAGGAGCCCTGGGAACGTGCCTAATTTCCATCTAAATTTGCACACATCTTTATTGCAATCTCATACCCTGTGAAGATTTACTCACTCTCATGTCCTTTGGCACAAGGGGAGAAATGAGATATTTCTCTCTCTTTCAATCTCTCTCTCTCTTTTTCTCTCTCTCGACAGTCAGATCAGTGATGTTCTTGCAAGATCCATCAGGAGTCTATCTTGAATTCTCTGAGACCTCTCCTTAGCATCACTGATATTTAAAGAATTTTTAAAAACTCAGTCAATGCTTTAGTTATGAAATTTACTCCCAAATAATTTCCACATCGGAAATTAAGCTGTACAAATGAATCACTGAATAAAGCTACACCCCATCATAATACTCTGTAACTCATCCCACCTGTACATGTAAAACATGTATTGTCAAATAATTTTACGAGGTTGCTAACGCTGACATCCCTTCAAATGGACCACTTCCTGCACATCTATTTGAAAGCTTATTCTTCTCAGTTATTCTCATCTCCTCCCTTTCTATTGCCTCCTTCCTCTCAGAGTAAAAACATACTCAAATTCTAGAAAAACACATCCTCAGTTAAAACCCCCATTGAGTCACTGCTCTCTACCCTCACATTTACTGCCAAGTTTTTTTAAAATAGCGTAGGGTTTCTTTCTCTATTTCTTCTGCTCCTCTCATCCTCTTGTAATCTGTTTCTGCCCCACAAAGTATGGAAAGTACTTACTTAAAATGTCACCAAAAACCTTTGAGTCATCAAATTTAGGTGCCTCTTTTAACTCTTATTAATGGTGGTGATGATGATGATGATGATACTGGTAGCTGACTTCATTGATCACAAACTATGTGCCTGGCACTGTGCTAAGCATTTTGCATGTGTGTATTACACATTCATCCTCACAGCAACCTTTTCTTTAACAAGTTCTTTAACAGCTACTTGGAGAAATCTCAGCTTCAAGAACTGACTTGATTTTCCCCCAGTTGCCCAGTTCATAAGCACTTGGTCACTTTGCAGCATTTTGTATATTTTCCATGCTTATTAATAACCCATCATTTCTTTCTTGATGTGCTTTCATCTCTTGCCCTGTCCTATCTGACTTCCCTTCTGGCTCTAGGAGATGCTGCCTCATTTTCCTTCTCTTAAGTCCCTCTTCCATGCATCCTCACCCTCTCCAACACGTTATCCCTTCATAGCATTTTGATCATCTCCTTCTAAGAATGAATTCCAGGTTTAGGTTTCTGGCCAAGGCATTCCTCCTGACTTGGGGCACATGTGGCAATAGTGCCCTTCTTTTTCTCTCTTCCTGCCCACGAGCCTCTTGCTTTCTCTTACCCTTTTCATCTAGTCTATCTTACAAATCCATAGAATCTCCCTTTACGCTGTTCTTAAAATCAGTTTCCCCTCTTTTCACTTCCAGTTGTCCAAGTGAAGAATCACATTACTTCTGTGATTAATTGTAATTCTTTTCTGATAAGGGAAAAAATATAAACCAAAAATTTTGAATCAGAAATTCCTAAATTTGAACAAACCACATCTTGGGCATTTACTGTGTGCTCTTGAACAAATTGCCTTTCTATGTCTCAGTTTTCCCCTTGGTAAAATGGAAATAATACAGTGTGTGAGGATTAAATAAAATCATAGGCATAGATCAATAACATAATAACAATTCAGAAAAAAAGCTTCTATTATATTAACCTGAATTTTTGACTGCAGATTTTTCTCTAACCTGCTTGTCATAAAGTAATTCAAAAACTTTGCACAGTTTCTTTTTATGACTCAGTTCCCTTAAGCTTCCATGATTTTATCCCAAGCCTTCTACAGACTTTCTTTCTGTCTCCCATTCCTCCATTCCCTAAAGTCTCTGCAGTTCATCTACATGACTTCCCTTAAATAATTCTCCCTGCCTTTTCTTAAATAATTCTCTCTCTTTAATAAATTTTGACCCCAACATTCACAAATCAAAATTCAACTCACTCGTTTAGGATAGAGAAACTTTCAAACAATCAAAACTATTATTTCCTAGAATCATCCCAGTTAAGATTAATTTCCTTCTGTTGTGTCCATATCCCAGCCTAAAACTCTATTTGTTGAAATCTGCCCCCTTTTTGGTACTTTTTAGTTACATGTCTGTCTCTCCTCAGATAAGAAGACAGACATTGTTAGTTTCCTTTCTGTCCTCTCACTTTATCCAGTGGTTTGTACAGAATAAATGCTCAATACATATTACATAAATTTAAATAAAATATTTTCAGACAATATTCTCTATAAGTAATGACATGGAGGAAATTTCAACTTTCTTAATATCAGAATATCCTCCCAAGAAGAGCTAGTCTTTGTCTAAGGAATACTTTGCTGCACTCATCAGGATGAGGCACCCATCCACAGGGAACTTATTTGAAAAAACAACAGGTGATCTATAAATATTTTCTGAAGGGGGTTGGATCAGTCAGTTGCAGGCTTTGTGAGTGATTGGGGCATATGAACTTGAAAAAAGAGCTGAATTTCTTATGGCAAGAAAGTGGATTTGAGAGAAACAGAATTCCATACTGAGAGGAAATGAGGAAATGAGCTATCTTTCTGGGAAGAACAGAGATGTCTGATGGGCATTTTTTCCCATGTTGCTTGGTGCTGTCAATATACCTTTTCAACAGCCCCCCCCCATATGAAATTTTCAGTAAAATTCCATATTGCCTCCAAAGCACTGTGAAGTTCAAACGGGTTTGGGAGGGATGAGTTAATGGACTGAGACCTCCTTCAAAATGGACACAGGGCAAGAACTGAATAGGTCAACCATATCTGGATTATATTTATATAATATTACACTTCTGTAAAATCCCGTGTTTCCAGAGTATGGAGACATAATAATTTAGTATAATTATGACCGTGATCTCGGCCTTTTCTCACTTTATGCCCCAAATCCTGTATTTGCCTAGGTATCATTATGACATAACTACACATTTATGGAGAACCAGCAACAGATAGTATTGTATAGTACCAGTGGAAAAAAAAATAGTAGTGATAACAATACCTACTATTTTTACCAATAATATCTCCTACTGGCCATATGCCAAGCACTGTTCTAAGTTTAATATCTCACTTAATCCTACCTATAGCCCAATATTATGAGTATTCCCATTTTACAGGCTTAGAGGCTTAGAGAGGTTGAGTAACATGCCCATAGTCCCACGGCTAGTAAGAAACAAGGTCAGAGGTTAAGTCTGTTTGCATCTACTTTAATACAGATGTTCTCAACCAAAGTATTCACTGCTATTAAGGGATCCAAAGGTGTACAATGTATAAAACCTCTCCACCACCAAAATGCTTACAACTTATTTGGGCAGATTAAGCAAATATTCCTTAAAAGATAACCCAAAATAGTTCGGATTTGAGTTTCAAATTTCATTTTCCAAAATGGAAAATAGAAAGATACTGGAGACTTAAACATTTTGATTGACTCAAAGTCCAAATTCAGCAAGTATTTTCAACCAAGTGTGATGGGTCTGACCATCTTGAGATAAGAGGAACTCCAAATTAACACTGTGATGAGTAGTACTAAGTAAACCAAGTAGATTGGTTGCCTTGGTGAACCATGTATGGGCAATCCAAAAAAGTATCCAAAAATACTTCTAAAAAAACATTCTCTGGGTCTTTAAAAGAATCTCTACCTTATTTTCTTGGCCTTTTAATAAATCTCTCACTAGATTTAGAATACCTTTTTTCCCAAATGCCCACAAGCAAATACTGTACATAGTCTAATATAATTTTTAATTCCCTCTGCTGTTCTGGGTTAAATGACTACGATGTTTTCAGAATTTCATTTTTAGGTAGTCCTAAATTGTGAGCCAGTAAATTGTTGTGTTTCTACATGATGAAACTCTTAAGACAAACATCATAATTGTGTTTCTTTTCCTACTAAGAAACATCACAGTTTATTCTTGGGAATTATTTAGATGAAAGGAAATCTCTAGGAATTATGCAGAAGTGACATTAACACTGATGTTGTTCAAACAAGGGAAAACCAGAAATTTTGATTGGGAATTAAAACAAGAATTGCTCTCTGGACAGACTTATAAATTATATAAATAAAAATTAATTTAAATAAATATCAGATTTCTATGAGAACAAATAAGAAATTCAAAGTTAAGGTAAACATTAAATATTACTTCAGGATTAAAATAAAAGCCAATGATCTGAGATAAAGAGATTTCATTGTATATTGAATTTAAAAACAAATAATGCCCTCTTCTTCAATCTGTACCAACGTTAACTGCATGATGGAATTTAAATTTATGTGACAGATGTAAGTAAATTCACATTTTTGTGCCTTTCCATTTTGTTCCATAAGTGAAAATGTTTTTCATCTGAAGGAAATAAAAGTACTAGAACATAATACTGAAGGATGCTATCTTTTAAATGAGAAATCTTAGTGGTTTATATTAGGTTCCCAATATGTTGGTTTAGTATATCATTAGTTACATGATTAGGTAGGGGTTTTTTTAATCCTTTTTTTATGTACCCATTAGGCTAGTATGCCTTCTTTGGAGGTTAAGATACAAATTACCTAATTAAGTGTTACATTCCATGTAATAAAATCAAATATATGAAATCAATGCAGTACATAGTTATCCTGAATATTCCATTGCTTTGTTTTTTATAGAAAGAACAATTAAGTAACCATTTGACTGTTATTCTATCAAATTCTGCTTTTTATCCTTAATTTTAATCTAATTTATTTTAAAAATATACACTTTTATGTGGAAGACATGCACATTATATATGCATGTGAGAGAGAGATATCCCCCCTCGGGGGATATCAGGATATTTTGAGATTATTTTATGGGTATGAAGAATTGAAAACAAATGGTTTGCTTTATGTTAACATGAAAATTGTTTTTCATCATTTATTTGAAAGAGAATTAGATATTTTATAAGTGAAATTCTTATTGTGATCTACTTCTGAGAAACAGTCTAGTTTTTGTCTCAGGCTCCTACCCCATTCTCATCATTATACCTTCTCCATTTATTTCTTGTTCCAAAACTGCATCAAATAGCTTTAAATGAAATCTTTGAGCCGATCACAACTGTGTACTTCTTGGTAAGGCACTTTGTAACCACAATTCTGTTATAACTAATCAGTTTATCCAGAATGATCATCTTTTTAGTTATTAACTCCACAGATAAAGGTATACCTGCTTTATATCAGATTCTGTTCCAGATTCTGGAGATAGAGCAGTGTACCAAACATAAAAATCTTTGTTCTCATGCATCCCAATCTCTAATTGCAATTGTTTCCTTTGAGTTGGTAAAATAAGCAAGCCAAACCTGAATCCTCATTCCCAGTAACCAGGCTGGACCTAAGTGTGTCAACATAAAGTAGATTTTAAGCTCTTCACGGTCATTTGAAGGGCTTCTATTAATTTTGAAAATATATGGGAAGGGTTTAAGAAAACATTTGCTTTGTTTGGGTGGCTTAGAGACAGTAGGCTCCTGGCATAAGAATGAAGAATGGTAAAAGGGACTCAAGGATCCTGACCCATTACTGAAGACCCAGAGTTAAAGAAATTTGGCAGCAGAGAACAAGGTGACTGGAACCAAAGATTATAGAGAGAAATTGATGCCAATAACCACAAGGGAGATGTCTCCAGGAACAAAGCAGAAGTATGGGTTGGTTGTTCTAGCTCTATGAGATGGCCTCGGAGATATCAGGAAGGACTGGTTCTAACAGTGTGGAGAGAAGACTGAAAGCTCATCATGTTCTGGCCCCTAAAGCATGGAGATTTACCTTGGGAAACAATTACTGAGTATCTATAGGGATGTGAAGTAAGACAACTATAGCTCTGGAACCTCAGCACATATCACCACTGTGAGCTGTGCAGGGGCCTTGACAAATGGGGCCTAACCAAATGGCAGGTAGTAGCCTCAGACTTTGCAGTTTTCTCAGCAACAAACTTTGGGAAGCAAGATATCCAAACCACATCACTTCTATATCAGCCAAGACCCTGAGCTTCTTGAACAATTCGGGAGGTAGGAAGAGACCTCTCCCGACAGTAGACTTCCTGCTAATAAGCACGTGTGGAGGTGGAGTGATGTACTGAAAAAGAAAATTATTACCAGACAATATCTGGGATATTGAAATAGTACACTCAGGTTGAATTAAATTAATATCTAATCATATTTGTCTTTTTTTTTTTACATTCTTTATATTTGCCCTTAACATTCAGGATGAGAAAATTTAAACAACAACAACAACAAAAATGCTTCAATTCTAAATTTGCAAGGAAACATCTGATTTTAAACGGAAGGAGGTTTATAACAACTCTTCTTCCTGACCCTATAAATATAAATCAAGATGAAAAAAAAAAGCAAAAACAAAAAAAATATGTGCTTCTTTCAGGCTGTACTCAACTTTCTGTTGCATTTTACAATTACTCCCCACTGTGCTATCCTCAGAGGTGATAAAGGAGAGCTGTTTATTACTAGACTTTTCCTAACCTCCATCTTCTTATTCCGTTGGGTCCATATAATTGAAGGTTGTGATTGTGTCTTAACCGAAATAAAGCTTATATGGAATATCTAAGTTCAATAAGGAAGCTTAAACACAACCACACCACTTTTAGATAGAGTGGACAAAACGTTTGCTTCCGAGAACCTCTAAATGTCAGACAGGTAAGACCATCTAAGATAAACTCTTTAACCCAGATTTCATGACCCTGCAGGATCTGGTCCCACCTGCACCCCATTTCACTCCACCCCCCTGCACAGCCTTGACTTCAGGTACTTTGGTCTTCATTCAGGCCTTTATACACATCATGCTGCTTTATGCTACAAAACCTTTCTCCACTTTATCACCTCTCCAAGAAAACGTCTTCCTTCTCCTTTCATTAGTTAACTCATCTTTCAGATCTTAAACCAACTGTCGTTTCCTAGAGTCAGATCCAACCGCCTATTTCATGTTTTTATGGTGGGAGGACCTCCTGTTGCAGTTTCTATTTTGCACTGTGATTATACTTTAATGCCTACCCCCACCCCCCCAAGATTGTAAGTTCCAAGAGAGCTGCTAACTTCTCAGTTTTCTTACTTTCTGTTGTGTATCTATGCCTAGGACAAGGTAGATATTTAATTAATATTTACTCAGTGACTGAATGAATGAAGGAGGTGAACATCTGATAACCTGTAATAATTGTGTCTACTAAAACAAAATCTAATGTAAAGTGAATAAATGCAAATTCCAACATTTATATACATAAAATCAACCACAAAAGTACGGAATGAGGTGCATGAAACTTAAGAACAGATCATACAAATGTATATTTCAGTATTCTACTTAATTACAATTTCCCTATGAATCAACAATATGACATGTTTACCTCAAAACAGAATCACTAGGAAGATAGTGCCCAAAATCATAGAATAGATTTTCCCTTTATACTTCAAATTGATCAAACTGTATCAAGAAAACTGTGGAATACTATTTTTATAGGAATGCAAATAAATTGGAGCATATTCAGAGAAAAGAAATTGCCATGATGAGATTGGGAAGCCATTACAATGACTGAAAAGAGCTATTTTGTATTTGCTTATTCATTCATTCACTCATTTAATTCATTCAATGAATACGATTGAGTATATCATACCAAGAGGAAATCTGGGCAGTTGAATGCACAAGCAAAATAGACAATGATCCCTGCCTCGTGTAGCTTACATTCTTTAAGGAATGATAAACAATAAATATAATAAAGAAGTAAATCATCTAGTATATTAGAAGGTGATAAGCACTATGGGGAAAAATGTTGAATGATTAAAGGGGATCTAGGCACTAGGGTGGAAAGAGAATGAGCTAACAGAAACATTAATACTGTAATGAGGGTTGGACTTATTGAGTGGTGATATTTGATCAAAGAATGGAAGGAAGTAAGGGATATAAGATATTCCCCCCAAATGAATGTCTGGGGGAAAATGTTTGAGGCAGAGAAACCACTCAAGTGAATGCCCTACTTCAAGATGGATATTGCCTGGCATGTTGGAGGGACAGTAACAAGCCAGTATGGCTGAGGCAGAGGGAGTCAGTGGAAGAGTGCAGGAGAGGCGACCTGAGAAGCAGAGGAGGCCAGGTCAAGGCCTTCAAAGACATGGCATGGGTATTGGTGTTTACTCTAACATGAGTAGCCAAATGAGACTGGATAAAATTCTGCATATTAAAATGAACCAAACTGCAGAAATTATAAAATGACAAAATTTAACTCTATTTGAATATTATTACTAAGAATTAACAACATAAAAAATAGAATGGGCGATCTCATCATGGACAAAATTATTTTTTTAATTCATCACTTTATTAAAATGGATCTTGAATGTACATGCTTTAATTCATGTCCATTCTATTGATAGAAAAATGGAGACAGAAGACAAGAAATACAAGTGATATGAGAGTTCAAGACCTCATAAATCTTTTTGTTTGTTTGTTTTGCTTTGTTTTATTTTATTTTAATTTTTTAAACATCTTTATTGGAGTATAATTGCTTTACAATGCTGTTTTAGTTTCTGCTGTATAACAAAGTGAATCAGCTATATGTATACATATATCCCCATATCTCTTCCCTCTTGCGTCTCCCTCCCACCCTCCCTACCCCACCCCTCTAGGTGGCCACAAAGCACCTTTGGTAGTATATATAAGTGCATGCCACTCTCTCACTTCGTCCCACCTTCCCCTTCCCCCTCCCCGTAAGACCTCATAAATCTTATTTCCATTTTCATTTTATCACATTCCAATGCAGATGGTCTCTCATGGTCCATCAGAACTTAGGGAAAAGTCCCCAAATAAAAGAATTTTAGTGCAGTTAGCATGTTTTAAATAATATACAACAATGTTTTAAAATATCATATTAAAATATATATCATATGCTTATAACACAAGCATATATAAAGTATATATGTACATATAAAATATAAATATATTATATAAATATTCAATTCTGTAAAGAACTATTAGTATATAATGTAATACTTTAAACATTATATCACAAACATTGTGACTGTATATCTTTCAAAACAACACAATTTACTTCTTACCATTTTTATCATCCTGTAGCATTTCCTGTTATATAATGAAAACAGTAAGATTTCTGGGGCACATATTCCTTCCTCATTCAGGAGATTTTAAAAAGTGAGATTTTAAAAATTATCCTTTAAAAATTTGTTAAATTATTTTTCAGTGTTCCATAATTTTTGTTGCTTTTTTTAGCTGAAAATAACTAGAGGAATTTAAGTTGACAAAAATGCACCTCAATACACTATTCTACTTTTTAAAAATAAAGCTACTCTGTTTATTTAAGCAGTGCATCCATCCTGCAAATACTTTATAAGGGAAACAATATACAAAGAAACACACACACACACACACACACATACACCCCTTCCTAAAAATGTTTCCATTACTCCTCAGAAGTCACCAAACGGCAAACCTAAATGATTAGACTAACTCATCCAGCTCACTAGTCAATTTAGGAAGAGAAAGGAGGTCTACAGAGTGAAGTAAGTGGACAGATTGGAGAACGAGGAGGGGGGTAATGTTTTCTGGAAGTAGCTCTTAGAAATCCTGTTCACAGCCTGGAACCGCATAAATTTTCTCTGCATATGTTATTGCTACCTTGGGGGCCATGATAGCATATGCATTTTGGGTTTAAAAAAATAGATATATGTACATGAATATGTGTGTTTAATGCATAAATATTATGATGACTTTTCTTTCATGGGACTCTGTAGTCCCTTCAGACTGTACTATAGTATGTACAGTAAATAAACAGTAATCCATTGAGAATGCATATATTTTTTGAGAAAACACAAGGTAGGGGTGAAAAAGGGCTGAATCTTATTGCTCAATTTAGAATAGCTCAGAAGTGAAAAATTATGAAGCAAAATAAACTCAGCAAGACAATACAGACATTTGGCGGTAACACTGACTCCAGCAGAAGAATCAATATGAATATATAAACTGGAACAAAGAATCTCAAAAAAGCAAGAAAATCACACTTTTGCATTAGTGTAACAGCTAGAAAAAATTTTAAAGCAAACTAACATATTGTTAAAATGCATTATGTAGCATGATTAGAAAAATATAACTGCTGGTCAGGTGACTTTAATAAAGCCAGTAAGTTTAGTTACTTGAACACCTGTAGGTTATTATTATGAAAAGAATGTTATCATTTGAGTATAAATTCAGCCCATGATGTATTTTGTTTTTCAGAGAAGATATATGTTCAATGTACTTAGTCTTAATATTCTTTGTATATGTGATAGAACAGGATGATAAAAGCAAATGATTATAATATATTTGGTTTCCCAGTAAGTTCCCTCAAACACAGAATGACAAATCTAATATGAATCCCCAGAAATTCAGTTGCTTCTAAGCTTCAGTATTCTGGAATACATAAAATAAATATATGATCAATGAAATGAAATATGACAAAATGTTTCATATTGATGTTTTCTTCTTTCAAAAAATGCCTTTTTGGTTAATGCCCCAAGTCACTTTTTCCATACATTTTCTTTTTCACAATGTATAGATTTCCTAGTTCTGATCTCAAGTTCAGGGAGCCTGGGGAGAAGTGGGAGATTTCTTCAAACCAGGGCTGTTCCTCAGCCTTTCACATGAGAAAATTGTTAGAAGCATTAAAGTATTTCTGACTATGCTGCATTCCTTTGTTCAGAGTGAGTTTTGGGAACACATCCTTTTCTCATTATATTTCCATAAAATATATTTGATCTATTCTATTCTTAGAATACCTCTGATGTGGTCTGTGAGTGGAGCACAGTATAAAAATATTTCTTTTTTATATGAGACAAAATGTTTCCATTTCTTAGACACATAAAAAAAAATCCGACTATATAGCACTCTAAGAAAGTAAAACTTGTTCAGTACATTTTCGTAGTGCTCAAAACAGACCACAAAGGCCCCCTATTCCTCTATTGTAGTTCAGAACCTCACCCAAGGCATGGAGCCCTCTGCAGAACAAAAGGAAATCAGGAAGAAAAAGGGGAGCCAGGAGGACTGGGAAAGATCTTGGATAACTCAACTAAGAAAGCAAGTTTATATTTAGAGGAAACAAAAGAAGTTAACCCTCTTTCTCTAAGACTAAATGAGTTTGACTAAATTTGTATCAGGAACAACATCATCAAACTTTTTAATAGTTTAATATGAATAGTTAACATTTCCTACTGGTGGTGAATAGTTGAAATGTTTGCTCGATTAATTCAATTTAGAAACCACTAGTAGCCAGACAAGTCTTTCTTGCAGTTTTCTACCACACACCCAGGGTACACAGCACCAGGCCACACATCTACAACCTGGCCTAGCTGACCTGTTTATTATTCCAGTAGCAAACAATTTTTTGAGAACATTTTCTTCAGAAGACTTGTCTTTGGCATTCCCTTATAAGAGAACAACTACTTAAATCTAGTTGTGTCAGGGACAAATGAAACTAAAAGTTAATCCTGAAGGACTGCCACCCACAAACTCAGTCCAAAACCAAAGACATAGAAGAAATCTACTGCTAACTCTCTTTGATTACTCATGTTATTGTGTATTTATAATTTTTATGGTTAATATAAGCACTATAAGGGCAAGAATTTGGTCTCTCTTATCACAGTGTTTAGCGTATCTAGAACAGGGCATGATACACAGCAGTTACTCAATAAATATTTGCCAAAAATATGAATAAATGAATGAGTAGGGAAAATGGACCTCATTCTCTGTTCACTTTATTGCTAAAAAGGAAATATACAAAGTGACAATAATTGGCCCAGTTAAACTGAGAACTTGCTGATTGTCCAAGAAGACCTTATCCTTCCCAGATGAGATAGTTGACTATATATTTGGGAAACAATTGCTCCTTGCAAAAGATACTATCATTACAGACATGTCTGAATTCTTTTTATAAGAGATAAGTGCAATGTTCCAAAAATTCTAAATATTTCTGTACTGGAGTGAAATACTGAATAGTGCTGCATTCTTAAGCTTTCATACAGCCTCCAGTGTTAAATCCCCCTACAGATTTAGCATTATCAGTATTACTGCTATTGATATTGAACCAACATAAGCAGACATATGTACAATCAGTTTTGCTGTAATGGGTTATATGCAAAAATCATGCAATAAAAACAACAGGACTTATGGGGGAAATGATTTGGGGGTACAACACTCAAAAACTTTTGTCAGTGAGTCATTAAGAAAAAAGAAACCTAATAAAAATGGTAGCAGAGTTTTACATATGATATATGTTTAAGAAATACATAAAAACTACAGTAAATGTCACTTTATCTTGAAAAAGACCTGAAGGTTACTTATGCTGGTGGCCTCAGAAGGGTTTAGCTCATGTCTTATTGTGAAGGGGGGAGAGGAGAGCTACATGAAATTAGACAGAAAGTTGTAATACTAGGTGTGGAAAGGTGTGGCTCATAACTCATGAGATGAACAAGGTAGCTGGTGAATATTTGAGGTATGTGCATGTGTGTATTTTGTGTATCTCCACGCAGTTCAATTCTACTGTGTGCAGTTTTCAATGTTCATTCACCTTGTATTTCTTGTAGACAAAATTGTGCATAAGTAAGTTCAAAATATGCATTATGCAAATTGTTCTCTAATATATTAATCATGTTGGAACAAATTCATGTTTCCAAAAAGAGTGTTATAGCAGAAATCCCTCTATCATCTTCCAATAGAATGAAAGAGAAACTATAACATAAATCTCAGCCCAATCAACACAGGACCATGCTAGCACAGTTTGCATTTGACTTTTACGCCCTAAATAAAATTTGTTTTATCTACATTTTAAACTTCTTAAGAGCAACAGATACTTAATAGCATATCCAGGAGGTCTTTCTCCAACTGCTTTTAATATAATAGGATTCAAGAAATATTGTTTGGTGAAAAAGCCAGAAGAACCATTGCAATATACCACTCCAAGTATGTAGTCTTTAACTGCTCAGGTAGCAGAGATAAAGTGTAGAAATTATAGTATAAGAAAAACACAATGTAAGGTCATCGTGGTTTTAAATGGAGTTTGGCATTTGAGAGCTCAAAATTGATATGCTCACATATGCATCTAGTAAATTACACCACAGCTACTCATCCAATAAAAAATAGGTGATGTTAAATTTCTATGATCCTACATAATATTGAAATTTACTAAATCATAATTTTGAGGTTCTCTTGAAAATTGAGTAATTTAGCCCAATATTTTTGCTTCTCTGCTGGCTATAAGTTAAACAGATATATAGATTTCTTTGATATACAGTTTCACTGGTTATTTTGACTCTTTAAGGATAGATCAGCAGTGGATTGCACAAGAATTAACTGTTTATTGAATACCACCAATACGTGAGTCACTGTTCAAAACCATACTCAGTATATTGTTTCAAAATCTGCTGCTCCTTTTGTATTACCTATTTCGGTTAATCATTTAGTTAATTAACAAATCAAATCTCACTTCCTGTATTGATATTTGTTGGCTGTATTTGTAGCTGTTGCTTAAACAACAAATTTATTTTTTCTTTCCTCCACAAGTTCTGTGCCAGTCAGCTGGGGTCGCTTTTCTGCTTTGTCATTATCCTCACTCCAAGGCTGAAAATAATAGAGCTACCACTGTCTGGAATATAGCTGGTCACAATGACAAAGCAAAATCACGCCTCTTAAAGTTTTTGCCCAGGAATAACACTTCTCTGCTCACATTTCATTGGTGGAAACATGTCATGTGGCCACCCCTAGTTACAAGTTGGGAGGGAATTTACTCTTCTGCTGGGGACTGTGAAGGTGAGAATGCTAAATTATTTGTGCAAAGTCATAGTAACATTCATAAACTTAATTTTCACTAAAGTCCTTTGTCTTTATTAAATTCTATGGTTATTTTTAAAAAAGGGCACTTTGCAGGTAATATATGAGATTTTTGAAATTAGTTGGATGATTTAGTTTGGAAAATTTTTTAATATGAAATTGATATTAAAGAAATGGACCATATCTTATCCTTCAAAGATCCATTATTAATCACGGTAAAAATTTCAGGAGATTAAAACCTGACACAAACTATCCAACCAGGATTTTAATGGTTAAAAGTGAAGAAAAGATTTTTTGTTTTGGTGTTGAATGCTATTTAGATAACACAGAAACACATGACCTAAATTATTTCAGTGGTCGCAGGAATTGTGCAGGATAAAAGAAAAGAAATATGTTTAGAAACTTGTAAATGCTAGGAAAGTTTTATAATCATTAAATAGCTAAGGTCTGATGTTAGCGGAAAAACACTGTATGATCTCCATTACCATGCCCTCATTCTAAATGTGCAAGCTCACATGTCAGCCATGGACTTGCCATGCCTGGTTAGATTTGTCTTCTTCAGTTACCACTCAGTTACTAACATAACCAGGCTCAGTGCCTCCTCCGCAGCATGGCTTGGCTGTCCCATGTAAAAGTGATCTGGTTTGTTTAAACAGAATATTTTCTTACTGTTCTCTTTGTTATTATATATCATAGCAGAGAGCTTCGAGTTAATAAACCAGCATTTCACCACTGCCCACATGTCAAAATAGGTCACAGAACCTTCAAGGGACCATCAAATCAAAAGGTCAGTAATATCACCATAGTTTGCGCCATACATTTTGGAGTATGACCACTCTGCCTTTTGGTTCACTGCCAATATATTCTGCCTTCTGTTAGTCTCATATTCATTGAATATTGATCGTCTCACTCCAACTTGATTAAAAACCTCTTTAGCCCAGAGACCAAGCTGTGCACTTCTCTGCATCAACTACCATACCTAATGTAGTACTGAGTATATAGCAAGTCCCTCGGAACTTCCTTGTCCTGGTGACATCTATTTAAAATGCAGGGAGGACAGAGGACTTATATTTCTTCATTCAAAAAACAATTTTTTTTAAGCAGCTGCCACATAGCCTGGACTGTATAAAGTTTTGGTAAACAACTGAAAACAAGCTACAAACCTCAGATCAGTAGCTCTCAATCAGGGTCAGTTTTGCCTCCTAGGGGATATTTGGCAATGTCTGGATAGCGTTTTGGTTTTCACAGTTGAGGCCGGGGTGCTGCTGGCATCTAGCCGGTAGAGGCGAAGAATGCTGCTAAACATCTTGCGATGCAAAGGACAGCCCCCCACAAGAAAGAATTATCAAACCCCAAATGTCAATTTGCCCAAGTTGAGATCCTGCCCTATAGTTTAATGGGTAATGTATAGTGTAATGTTTTTCAGAGAATGAAAAACAATTTTAATACAAACTGACTAATAATGATGTCTTCTTTTGCCACTATTCTCAAAGGCAGTGAGGTCAATATTTGTATCTCATTAAACAATGTAACATTGATAATGATAAATTCAGATGCAGACACATGACAAAAACTATATAAAGGAGTTACTAAGAAGACTTTTGTTATTGAGAAGACTTTTGAGGATGGAGATATAAACAGTTGTTTCCATTACTTTCTTAGACTAGAAGTAGCATTTCCTCATTAACAGAAATAAAGAAGATAATAATAGATAAGGTTAAGTTTAGAAAAGCTATATTTATACTCCAATTGTATTTCTGATACCCCGGTAACTGCCAGGGCTACTCCACAACTTGAGATCTAGTTAAGATTGGCTAAGGCTCAACTTCTTTTTACTCAAGGGTCTTGAGTAGAAAAATAATGTCCAATAATTTCTTATGTAATAATAAATATGTAATACAATAATAATATTTCAAATAAATAAGAAACATCCAGTTTATGTGCAAGGATTTTTTTTAATCAGGTAAAGATGAATCATAATAGGGCAGAACCATTGGAATTTTGCAAACTTTCTTGCTAGTACTCCAAAGGTCAGATTTTAAAAGCTGTGCTCAGTAATTTAATGCAAATTTGCATTTGTTTAACAGTAAAATCTTCACTATTAGAGGGGTAGCCTAGAGTTGGGGAACCTCATGGGCACAACCTAAATGTATCTAACCTTATTGGGCAACTGCCAAAAAGCAATGCCCCTTCATTTCTATTACTGCAAAACTTCAATAAAGTGTTAACTCTCTATGTCCATCAGGCCCTCAAATAATTACAGTAGTAAAAAGTTTAAGTATATCCATCACACCTATTTCCTACATGAAAGCTGCTAAGTCTAAGAAACCTAGTAATCTTTGTGTGTTGTTTCTGTTTCTGTCTCTCTCTTTCTCCCCCCTCTCTCCTTTGCATGTCTGTGTGTGTGTGTGTGTGTGTGTGTGTGTGTGTGTGTGTGTGTGTGTGTGTGTGTGTGTGTTTCTTGGAGAATACAGACACAGGGCACATCCTTCTCTTTGTATTTTTTTATTTTCTACCTCACCTAGGGTTGAATTAGCAAACTCCTCATCTCTCTGTCTTTGTATTTGTTAATCTGTTATTACATTTTACCCTGAGTCTTTTTTTGTTGTGTAGCTATATGTCTCTTTCACTCAATTGGCCACTCTTAAAAACTAAACAGATATTTTCCTTATTTTCGTAATTGAATTATTTTATATTTCATTTAAAATGTTTATGCATTCATTCACTTAATCATTTAACATATAATTATTGAATACCTATTGTATTCCTGGTTTATGTTGGAATTAGGAATATGACAATTAATAAAAACTAGATTTTCCATACCCTCACTGTGTATTATAGTCTTTGGAGAAGATAGACAAGTAACCTGGCAATGATATTTCAGTGTGATAAGCTCTTTGACAGCAGAAGTGGAGTTCCATGAGAACATGTAGAAGAGGCAACTAAGTCAGTCCTAAAGGGGTTGAGACTTGAGGAAACATGCCAGAGGTTTTGAAATCTAGACTTAAATATGAGGAATTAACCTAAATTACCTTTCTGGGCAATGGAAGAATAATGGCTATGCCGAGTGGTGGAAACAGCAGCCAAACAGTGACATGATCAGATGTGTATTTTTAAAATAGCTAGTGGAAGCAGCAGCATAGCACAGGGTGATCAGCCCAGTTCTTTGCAATGACCTAGAGGGGTGGGATAGGGAGGGTGGGAGGGAGGCTCAAGAGGGAGGGAATATGGGGACATGTGTATGCATACGGCTGATTCACTTTGTTGTGCAACAGAAACCAACACAGCATTGTGAAGCAATTATACTCCAATAAAGATGTATTAAAAGAAAAATATCACTCTCTTTTCCATACAATACTACAGTGGAGGCAGGATTAGAAGCAAAGAGACCAGCCAGGAGACTGTTGCAATTGTCCCTTGAAGAGGTGAAGTTGGCTTGCAATAGAAGAGAGACAGAAGAAATTGAAAGTATATTGTTAGTTGGAGATGAGGATGGGAGAGCTAAGGCTGATTCCACGGTCTCTGACTTGGTCAATTAGTAGATGATGGTACCATTCCTTGAGCTAGAGAGCACAGGAGAAGCAGGAACACAGAAGGCTGAGGGGCAGAAGCGGGAAAAAGAATAGGATGAGTTCAGTTTAGACCACATTCTATTTGAGTTACCTAACAGACTTCTTCATGGAGGCACCCAAGGGGAAGTTGGCTACATAGCCTGAAACACAACAAAGAATCAGGTACAGTAGATAAACTTTGGAGATGAGATTTTTTTTCTTAATGGATAAATACATTGTGCATATATTAAGCTAATTCCTTCCAATGTAGATTGAGAAGTAAAGAACCTCTTGTCCAGTCCTTGATATGCATCTTCAAAGGCTTTGGGCATTTTTGTCTTATCACCATACACTTAATTCCTTATTAGTGTCATTGTCAAAAGGTTGAATCAAAATAATTTTATTAATCTCTTACATTTGTAGAGTCCTTCACAGTTTACTACAGTTCTTTCCCATACAGCTCTGGACAAAGTCTCAAGTCTGTGAGCTGGCATTGGAGAAGCAGCCTGGGGCCAGGAAACTAGGACAGAACCACAGACCAGGAGTTCTAATGAGGTTGCTGCAAGTATTTATTCTGGGGTCACAGCCAGTGTTCAGAACCAGAAGTCACAGAGTTAACCAAGCCAAGGCCCAATATCCAAGCCAAGAGTCAGAGCCAAGGCCATGGGCAGAGCCAAGAAGCAGTCACAGGATTAGCACATCAGAACAAGCCCCAGAACTGCCGTTGAACCCATGGTCCTCCCTTAGGCCCTGTGTCCTTTGGAGGCATTCTCTCTCCACAGAATGGCACTCTCAGAGGTAAGCAATCCAAGAGGTGGGAATAGAGCAACTGAGGATTTCCTCTGCCTTTACAGGAACTTTGCTTTGGAGAGCACACTCACTACCTAAAGCATCTTAGGCACAGTCTGCACTTTCTTTTAAGACAGGTAAGGTTATTTTTTAAAGATAAACTTTGAGTATTATTTATGAATTTATTAAAACCCCTGAATATAGACAATCATTTTTTACATTAAATTAAAATCAATAAGAAAAAAATGCAATGATTCCAAATTCAACTGGATTTCTTTCAAAGAATCTTGAAAACAGAAAATCCCTATTTCTACTTGGAATACTTTCCTATGACATCCTATGATATGTCTTCCTTCATTCACCCTCTTTTATGGAACTTCAGTCATAATCCTTAGATTATTTTCTTTTCTCTTTTTCAGTTTTGATGGAGCCAAAAGACACTAAGATCTACCCAGGTTAAAAAAAAAAAACTAAACTTTTATAAATGTGTATTCTTAGAAATTTAGGAAATACATTGAAAAATACAAATACATTTGTATTGTCTTTTTAAATACAATTTTGAATCGATAATACATTCATATGGCTCAACAATTTTAAAAGTACATTTAAAAAATATACAGTGAAGTTTTCCTTCCCAGATCAGTCCCTCCTGCATTTCGTTGCACACCACTGCCCACAAAGGTAACAGTTGTCATGAATTTCTTGCTATCCCTTCAGAGCTTTGTAAAAGTACAAACAGGTATATGTTCTCATTTCTCCCCCTTCTAAGCAAAACATAGCACCCTATTGCTCTGAACCTTGCTTTTTTTCCACGTAAGTATGTGCAGAGATTTCTCATTTCTTTTTTGAGTTGCAAAGTATTCTATTGTACGTATTCTATTGTATAGGTGTCCCTTAGTTTATTTAACCAGTCTTTTATTCGAGACAATTTACATAGACACTTAGCTCGTTCTTTTACTATTACTATACAGCGATGAATAATCTGTTTATACATCATTTTGAATATATGCAAGAACATCCGTAGGAAAAATTACCAGAAGTGAATTTGATGAATTAGGAGATATTTGCATTAATGATTTTAATGGATACAGCAAAACAGCCTTCTGCAGTGTCATACAAATATCCACTTTCCTACAGCCTCACCAGCAGGTACTTTTAACAAACTGTTAGACTTTTGAAAACCCTAAGTGAAAAACTATGGTTCTCTATATAGTTTAATTAATTTTTCTCTGGTTGTGGGTGTTATCAAGCATCTTGTCATATATTTAAAGAGCCAAAGATGTATTTTCTTTTCATAATCTTTGTCTATATTTCTTTTAAATTGTTGGTATTTTTTAATCATTGATATCTAGAATACCTTTATGACACCAGTCCCTTTTCTACAATGTGAGTTTGTGAGTACTTGTCCCGAGTTTTGTTTATCTTTTGACTTTTATATATTGTTTTTGGCCATGAAAGATTTTTAAATTTTTATGTGTCAATTTACTGATCTGTATTTGGCTTCTAGAAAATCAATAAAATAAAACACATGAGTACTTCAACATTTTAAAATATATCTCACTTTCCCCAATTTAGCATCATACTTATTGGACTATACCAGATGTAGGAACAACACAAGAATGTTTAATATCAACAGTATGATTAAGGTTCAATGAATGGTACTGACACACAGAAATGAAAAAGAGAATAAAAATTGAGGCAAAAACATACCTAGACATAACCCCCAAAATTTGCAGGACCCATATAAAGAAATCTTATAAATGCTACTGAAGGACAAAAAAGAATTCTTGAACTAATGAAAAGACACACCATTACCTTGGACTAGAAGACATCATAAAACACCAATTTGCCACAGGTTAACTCATACATTTTATGTACCGTCCTCCAAAAATAACTTACCGGGTTTTCCTGTGTGTGTTTATGTTTGTTTGTTTTGTTTTTCTTGTTTTGTTTTAAAAACTAGGCAAGATAATTATAAAATCCAAATAGAAAAACAAATACATAAGAATAACCAGGAAAAACCTGATTCAGAAGAATAAAGGTAAATTAGCTCTACAATATGTTAAAGTATATTCTAAATCCTCAGTAATTAAATTAGTACATTAGGATCACATGAATATTAACAGACCAGTAAAAAATTATAATAAATCCCAAAATATTGAATACATACAGAAACTTAGTTTATGATAAAGATGACATCTCAAATCAATGGGTAAAGGTGAACTACTCCATTAATGCTGCTGGGACACCTGGATAATCATCTAAAACGAAATGTGGGATCCATACTTCATACATTCCAAGCACCGGGTAAATTCCAAATGAACCAACGTTAAGAGAGAGAGAGAAGCAAGGAAGAAAGAAAAGAAAAGAGAGAAAGGAAGGAAGTGAGGAATGAAGGAGGGGAGGGAGGGAAGGAGGACTAAAGCCTTAGGTGAACCTTGAGATGGGGCAAACTTCTAACTATCAGGCAAATATACATTTTAGTATTTTTATATGTTCTGTGTAATTCCAAAACCTTGCGAAATTTTTTTCTTGGATAATAAAATAACAGCCTGTGTCAAACCTCAAGCAGAGGTTTTTGAGAAAAAACGGAATAATCTCTTTTCTTTAAAGCAAAAAGATATGTATGAGAATATCAGAGGACTATAAACACAGAGAGGGAATGGGATTTTAAAGGGCCTCTGGTTGAAATACAAAAATTTTTTTTAAATTCTGAGCAATCTTTCAAGTTAAGTATGTTAAGCCCTTGTATATTTTTAAAAAGAACATGGATTATAGTGATTTATAGTCAGAAGACACAGGTTTGAGTTCCTTCTCTTACCAACCATGTAACCTTAGGGAAATTTCTTAATTTTTCTGACATTTAGTTTTCTAATTAACAAATGAAATTAATGGGATAATCCTTGTCAAAGTCAGCAAGTTATTGTTTTGATCAAATAATCTAACCTGAGAATACTCCGTAGTCTATAAAACCTACTCCATAATATGTAAAAACTATATAAATGTTCATTGTTACTTAATATGTTATATATCTAAGCACAACAGATATATATTTATTTTAATATAAGAAATTCAGATTAAGCATATGAAGATACTCTGTACAGCATCCTAGCAGTCTTGGGGTTTACAGAGTAGAAGTTAAAGCAAGTTTATTACTGTCTATGAAACTCCACTTTATTGATTTGAACATTATTATTTAAAATTAAACGGGATGAATATGTAGACAAATCATTATTCCAAATGGCATGTCGATGGATAGAAGCGGCAGCAGGTACCATGAGGTATTGAAGCAGAGGCATTTCCCTGTTGCCCATCACTGAAGCCAGTTCACATAGGGGGGCACATAACAGAGAGTCTTTGTGGGAGCACCTGAGCTACAGAAGAAGCAAAGAAGGCAGCCATCTTTCTATTCATTCTGAACTGCCACCCCTGTGTCCAAGTCTCTCCATCAAAAGCTTGCAAAGGGTCATGCTAATGGCAAAACAGAAAATGATGGCCTCTTTTCCCCTCTGGGTTTTAGTAACATAGAGGATGAAACTCTCATAGACACTATGTGTGTTGCATCCTGACAAGAAAAAAAAAACATTTTCAAATAAGGATACTGGGAAGAGGGAGTGGCTTTGGTTTTGATCTGGAATCTTAACTCTAAATAGGCAGGCAGGGCCAATTCAATCCAGGAAGCCCTACGTAACAATATCCAGGTGGGCTCTTTATTTCTGAAAAAGAAAATGACTTGCTGAGAATGATTAGTCCCACCATCTGAGATGAAAAATGTATATAGTTTACTCTATATACTTCCACGCTTAAATGACAGATATTGTCTTCTGATCCCATTGTCTGTTCTCAAGAACAAAATAAATAAAAAATAAAAAGCAAGCACTTCCCTTCTCCTACCCACCGCCCCTCCCAAAAAAGAAAATCTTTTGTGATCAAGAAAAATTTTTTCACCAAACTAGTCTAAATCTTTTCATTATGTTGCTCAGTTTTCATACCACAGAATTTGCTCTTTTCTCTAAGGTCCACATAACTAATTTTTGAAAATTCTTCTCCAGTGTTTATTTATTTGCCCAAAGGATGGCTTTTATCAATTGCATTATTTGAGTAATCGTCAGCAAAATTCTATATGGGACTAAACTTCACTGACTGTGCTTTATAGACTGTTCATGCCTATTTCCACCTAGAATGATTAGGTGTAGCTCTAACCTGAGGGTTCTGCCTCTTGGTTCCACCTACTGCCAGGGGTATGCTGGAGTCAGCTTGCACCACTTGCCAGAGCTGATAATGTCCATCTCTTCCCAGCCCTGAAACAAGTGACATCATGGTGGTAGCTTGAAGTTGGCCATGGCACAGATATTTACACCATGGAAATTGGTAAAAACTAAAAGCCAACTCCCCCCACTCAAGAAAGTCAGTCGTTAGTCATTTTTCCAGCATACCCAACTATCACTATGTTCTTTCCTGGGGAGCACTGTTCTCTAACCAGTATATAAAAGAGGAACCTTAAATATTTTGATAGGATGATTTGCATCCTACCTGCAATAAAAACTGAAAATGAGTGCTTACTGATACCAAAATACAGAAGTCATATTGAGCCAGGTATAAAACCATTTGACATCCCCCAGAAGCAGAACCTTGAGCTGTTAAATATATAATCACTTTATGGCACTACTGGGAACCTATTCTTGAAAGGCATTCATATTTCTTGCTGGTACAAACTGATTCCAGTCTTTTTTGTAGTGAGTATTTTTGTTTGTTTGTTTGCTTGTTTTTTACTTCTCCCATTGCACTAAGATCACCAGGGTTCAGTGGCAACTTACTGAGGCTGAATTCAATAGGCTGAATGAGTACAGCCAGCTATAAGAAGGTATCATAGTGTGAATATTTTCCATGCTCCCCTATTTGCAGCAAACCAAAAATTCAAATAAGTTGCAAGATTTAGAGTGTGGAAGATGGGGAGATGGAAGGAGGGACAGCTGCTGTTCAGTGATCAAGTCATGAATTAGGAACCATTGCTTTGGGGCAACAGTATAGGGGGAACGTTGGCACAAAAAGGATTCTATTTTTTCCCATACCTTACTTCCTTTCTCTGCTTACAGCAAATATGATTTTCAGCAAATATGGTGGTGGCATGGCCCAAAACACTTTTCCTCCCAGATGCCAGACAATTTGAAATCTTCTTTCAACAGATGTCCTATAGCATTTGTTGTGGGATGAATTGCATCCCCCCTAAAATTCTTACGTGGAGCCTTAGCCACCAGTAGCACCTCAGAATGTGACTACTTGAAAAGAAGACCTTTGATGAGATCATTAGATTAAAATGGGTTGTTAGTGTGAACCTTAATCCAATATGACTGGTCTCCTTATAAGAACAGGGGATTAAGATACAGACAACAACACACAGAGGCACCATGTGAAAGACAACAGAAGAAGACAGCCATTTGCAAGCCAAGGAGACAGGCCTCAGAATAAACAACCTTGATCTTGGACTTGTAGCCTCTAGAACTGTGAGAAAATGTTTTTGTAGTTTAAGTCACCCAGTCTGTGGTACTTTGTTATGGTAGCCCTAGCAATCTAATACAGCATTCCTCATTATTATGAACTGAATTTTGCACTGCCCCCAAATTCATATGTTGAAGCTTTAACCCCCAATGTGACTATATTTGGAGATAGGACCTTTACAGAGATAATTAAGTTTAAATGAAGTCCTATGGATAAGGTCCTAATCTGAAAGAACTGGTATCATAAGAAGATAAATAAACACCAGAAATTTCTCTTTTCCCACAGAGGAAAAGCTATGTGAGGACACAGCAAGGAGAAGTTGTCCTTCCAGACTCCAGAGATGTAACAACATAAATTTCTGTTATTTAAACCACCCAGTATGTGATATTTTGTTATGGCAGCCTAAGCAGATTGATACACTTTGTATAAGAATCATAGTACCCTGGTATCTCTGCATTAGTATCTTCCTTTGTATGTTTAACTGCTGCATTATTAAATGATGTAGTTACCTGTGAGGCTAAATTCAAAATGGAATCTGAGAAGAAAATAATGCCAGTTTGTTTTTCTAAAACTTCAAGTATATTTCAAATAAGAAATGAGTAAGAAAAAAGTTACATATAATACTTTACTACCCTATGGTTTTGGGCTTCTAAAAGGCTTCACTCCTAAAATTAGAAACAAATTAGAGAGATATTTAGTTACTGGTAGACAGTGACCCTAAAAGAGGCTACCTATTCTGCTCATGGGGCATAATTCTTCACTTAAGTCACCCAGCAACACAGTTATTTAGGAGGAAACATGAACACTTCTTGACCACTAGGTTATCATGTGGTCTACCAATATCAGAGTCATCCAAATGCATGATGAGTTCCTGTGATGTCCCCTTAGACTCTGCACTCTGGAAGACCCCCAACTGACGCAGCGCCTAGCACTGCAGAGGAACGTGGAAATAGATCTGTACTGTTTCTTCTTAGTCTTTCCATACTTATCCTCCTTCCTTTTCAATCCTGCTCTGTACTTTGGGAAGTGACCAGAATGGGTGGCATGAACAAATTACGCTTGCTCTGCAGCTTCTGTATGGGTTTACCAGCAGAGTATCCAAGGACTAGAGGAGACTGGGGCTAAGGTATTTATTCCCCCGGCTGCCCTCTTTGCCTTCCCTTCCCTTCAGATCCCTGAGGATTGATTTTGTTACTCTATTGCAGATCACAGTTCCAGTCAGCAGCCAAGAAAAAAAAAAAAAAAGGTTCTGAAGAACCTAGGGGCAGGACAGAAATAAAGACGCAGACGTAGAGAATGGACTTGAGGACCTGGGGAGGGGGAAGGGTAAGATGGGATGAAGTGAGAAAGTGGAAGGGACATACATACACTACCAAATGTAAAATAGATAGCTAGTGGGAAGCAGCCGCATAGTACAGGGAGATCAGCTTGGTGCTTTGTGACCACCTAGAGGGGTGGGATAGGGAGGGTGGGAGGGAGACGCAAGAGGGAGGAGATATGGGGATATATGTATACATATGGCTGATTCACTTTGTTATACAGCAGAAACTAACACACCATTGTAAAGCAATTATACTCCAATAAAGATGTTAAATAAATAAATAAATACCCTCTCTGAGCTCTGGTAACCTCTCTTTCTACATGTCTCTTTAGGCATAGGTTGTAAAGGCTCCCTTTTCTTTCTAGTGACTGGGTACTGCCCAATCCTTGCTCATTTCCCTAAACACTGCCCACAGCTTTGTAAAAAATCCTGAATTAATCAGTTTGAGTGAAACATCTTTTTTTTTTTTTTTTGGCCAGGACTCTGACAGGTGCAAGAGCCAGTGAGAGTCAAAGTGTAACTGAGCCATCTCACACACACACACACACACACACACACACACACACACACACCCCAACGCTTCTGCACACCCCACCCCAAATTACTACGTTCTAATATGTTCCCATCTCAAGGTCTTTGTGCTTAGTGTTTTCTCATCTGAAGACCTCTTTCCATTTTTCTTTACATGATTGGCTCCATCTCATAATTTCAGTTTCCTTTTCAGAGAGTCCCTTTCTGTATTAAAGAGGTCCTTCTCTTTCCTTGTAATTGCTCTGCTTCATTTCCTTCTAATATTTATCAAAATCTGAATCTATCTTTATACAGTTTCTATCACCCACTTCTACAGGCTCCAAGAGATTAGGGATCATGGCTGTATTACCACATCTCTAGTGCCACAACTCTGTCTCAGACATAGTAGGCTCTCACTAATTCTGTACACCCATTTGTCAGTCACTCCCTACTCCCTTCTCTTCACCCACACAAATACACACACCCACACATACTCTCTCCACCATGCACACATACCTTTAAGATTATTCACAAGTCATTTTTAATAGCTAATTTCTACAGGCTACTTTGGATGCTATTTTAATTGGATTACATATATAAGAATTGTTGAGGGGCAGGGCCACTGGGCATACAATCAGATTGCCCTAAACTTAGGTTTTTCAATCTCCCTAGAAATATCTTTGACTAAGGCAACAAGGCAATAAATTATTACTAACATGGAGTGTTTTGCTCCCAGGGAGGAACTTGGGCACTGGGGAGAAATAGTATCAATCATTGATTCATTAGGCCAATTTCTATTTCTTTAAATAAAAAGTGGTACATCAATAGAAAGTTTAAGGATAATGATGGAACACAATATTAAATGAAAGAAAAACGAAAGAGATGTGGATGAGATTTTAAAGACTTTGAAGTCCGCATGAGGAGGGATTTGGTCTTTTGCCTTCCACCTAGAATACATAATTAAGATGACTTTGGCTCCAATGGGGCACATGGGGACTGTAGAAGGTTTGAACATTTTAAGGATTTAGAACATGTCTACAATTGTCTCTGCCTTAATTACATAAGGGGAAAGCTTTTATTTTAACTCTGGCCAAGGAAACCCTAGTCATGAAACTGTTTTTATTTGACAAAATGTTTACTCTCACAGGAAAGAGGCAGGGCTGTGCACATTTGATGAGCCAACACTGAAGCGGTTATACATGAGCAGAGGGAGAGATTCAAGGGATGGGCATGGAAAAGTTGCCAAAATTATCATGACATCAAGGTCATAGATCAAATCCGTGACCTTCTTGCAAATCTTGGGAAATTCATGTTTACAAAATACATGGCACAATCATGAAACTTCTAAAGGCATTCTCCAAACAGTCATATATTCCAAACTGCTAAATTGTATATCACAATGAATAAAATGTTAATGTTTCAAAGACTTTGAAAGCAAACATGCTATATATGCAGATTT
Organism: Balaenoptera musculus; assembly: GCF_009873245.2. NCBI lineage: Eukaryota > Metazoa > Chordata > Mammalia > Artiodactyla > Balaenopteridae > Balaenoptera > Balaenoptera musculus. Next base: position 28,618,837 of record NC_045791.1, on the reverse strand, counting down.
CATTTATAGAGAAACCCTTGTCCTCAATCAACCGTGCATACCTTTTCTTTGCACAAATGTAGCCAAACTGCCAGACGGCTTAAAGATAAAGACAAACACTGAGAACAAAGCACAGCACTGGAGCTAAGAGAGATTTGATTCATGTTCTGAGGGTCCATGCCACTTTTGACTGCTATGGGATGTTTACTGTTCGTGAAGGACAGAGAGAGTGAACATTGATTATGAGCTCACTCCAGTCTCTCACACCCAATAAACTGTGCTGCATTTAGGAGGTCTGGTTGGGAATGGCTGAGACCATCCTATCAGTATGACTCCTCTGGAAGTTCTGAGATAATCTTGCATGGTCACAAATATTATTACTTGGTCAATAAAAACCTCATTTTGCAAGGCTAGATTGATGAAGATAAATAATACATGCACAATTAATGACTACGTTAAGAGTCTGGAATTCAGCAGTCTTGAGATCTAGCCTCAGCCTATCCCCTATTTTACTCTGAAATGCAGGATACTTAAGCTGTTTCCCTCAGTTCCCTGGTTCAATTTTATTTACTACTATGTACAAACCATTTTGCTAGAAGATGAGAAGTACCAAGGTGTATAAGAAATTCACCATGCAATAAAGACTCTAGGCCAGTCACAGTAATATAAATTAATACCTAGTGAATGAGAAACATTAGGATTAACATGTAAGGAATCACCAAGTTTTAAAGCTTAGTGAAAACAAAGGATTTGTATATCCAAACCCCCTGTGTTGAGCTCATGGAAGACAGTACAAGCTAAACATTTTTTTTCTCTTGATTTGTATTTATTGATTGTTCACATATGCTTGACCCTTTACTGAGGGCACAGTTTTTATCCTTATTCAAATGTAATTCCAATGAGGGCCAACTTGGATTTCTATGAGGTATAAACCATACCATTTCTGGCGGGAAGTAAAATATGACTGAAATTTTATAGTAAATAACACACCTACGCAACCTTGTCAACTGCTATTATGGCATGGCATTTAGAATTTCTTTCTCCTTTGACTTATATCCCCAACTGTATTATAAATTCTTAGAAGACAAAAGTCTGAGATATATACTTATGGGTTAAGAGTGCTTAGCACTGAAAATAAAACATACTGGATGCTCAAAATCCTTTTCCAGTGTTGGACTCTCACATGAACCTACATTCACCAATACAATTTCATCTTAATAAGATGAAAGCAAGAAAAAATGTTAAAGTAAATCAAAAGAAGTTTAATGAACATGAAGGGGAGATTGATTAAAAATTGAGAAACAGAAAGGCAAAGATCCTGAACTATGTCTATATGTACATCACTGAGTCCCCAGCTCCTTGAAGAGTGGCCCCCTTTAAATATTTATTCAGTGAGTTAATGAATTAATTGTTAGTGTCTCTCTAGGACAAAATATTGAGCTCAAAGGACCTGAGATATCAGGTAGTTAGGCCATATCCCATGAGAGGAATCGCATGATCTGTTTGGCTCAAAATAGCAATATGAAGTCATCCCAGCCATTATTCCCATATCTAGAACGAGAATGAGTGATGAAGGGAAGCAAATGAGGGAAAAGAATAAAATTCATGGAGGACTTACTATGTGTTAAGCGCTTTGCTAAGTCCTTTATACAAAAGGTCTTATTTCATTCTTAAACATTCTTATAAATTAGATACTATTATTCATTCTATAGAATTTTAAAAACTGAGTAATAACTATAATAAGCAGACTCGTTCAAGAGAAATAGGGAAAAGTGAAACAGTGTTGTTAAGTCAGAAATATAAAACATCAGAAATTAAATTATCCTTCAAAATGTTGACATGTTATTTTAACACTTTTACTAAAAGAACAATAAGCAAATGCTTACTTTAAAACGTATGAATATGTTTGCACACAAATGCACATTTCCATTGGATGATAAAACTAAAGTAACCTTTGTAAAAATATAGTGAACAAATCCAGAAAACCATTTTACCAAAAGCCTCCTATAAATGATCTCAGTTCTGTTTGGGAAGAAACTGTTCTCTAAGGAGAAATGAAATAAGTTTTAGTTTCAACATTCACTGCCTTTTTGTGCTGTTCATGAATAAATTGGACTAATTGTTGGATTTGAGAAGTGATGGTTTTATGGTACATGTTACTGGCCCCAAATTAGTGGTTGTTAAATTCGTCATCTTTAACCAAAGAGTTAGGCTGAATCTAGAAGAAAGAGGTATGCTTCTCAATGTGGAGTCCCCTAAGTTCTTTGCAATCCCCATGTGTATCTGCAACAGGTAACCCCAGTTATCAAGTTCGCAAACTTGAGACACTGAAAGAGTTTCACGTATCACATAACATTTCAATATTTAACACGTATTTTAAGCATATCAATTTCTGCATATAAAGAGTGACTAGCACATCATGCATTACAGTGTCATAGTAGTTCTGAGGAACAACGGCTTTCAATTTAAAGAAGAAAACACCCTCCAGCTGAAGAAAATTCTCACATTACAATATGTTTAAAAGAATCTATTCCAGTTGTGGTTGGTTGTCCATGAGAAATCTTTTTCATGGGGGAAAAAAAAATTGAACATTCCCATGTGAAAGTCTTTCTCACAAGAGAAAAACTGTACGTTGCATTTTATACAAACTAGGTGAATTCAAAATGATGGATCATTTCAAAAATATTCATTATACTATTTACTTACATAAATGTGGTTGTATAAAAAGTAAAAAAGGAATGCATTCACAATTGGTTTAAGTAATTTTCTCTTGGCAAACCACCATATAAAACAGGGGCGTCATGGCGCCACAGAATTCTGAATTGTGGTGGAGCGTCATCAGTACACATGGCATTAATCTTTGTCTCGTTGCAGGAGACACCCTTGCTTGCATGAGCAGGCTGCCTCTTAAATGTAAGATGGTATAATGCAACTCAGGTTTCAATAACACAATAAATAAGATCTATTTCTCTTTAGCCTTTCTCACCAATCACTTCCAAGCCCTCTTTGTTAAAGTGCTTCATTGTTTACACATTTTAATGTAAATAACAACTTCTTGGAGTGGAAGAGGGACTTTTCCAAAAGAGCATGGTAAAGGAAGAAACTCAAGAGGGTAATATCAAATTTTTTTTATTTAACATGTTAAGCAGTTGCAAGATTTTGGAAAAAAAAAAAAAGTTAGCATATGTATGTGAACATAGCATAATTACTTACTCCCCTTTCTTACTCATCTTTTAGCAAACAATATTTTGGAAATCTCACTGTTTTATATCACTTCCTGTTCCCCATGACAGGGGAACATTTAGCTGTCTTTAATGTCTTCTAATTAAATACTCAAAGCATTCTTAAAGTCTTCTTTTTCCAAATATAGCTATATTTTAAAATAACAGACTTTTCCAAATGCATTTTTCTATTGAACTGAGAAGATTTCAGAAACTGTCCCCACTGAATATAATGACTATTTAAGGAAACAAGCTATTTATGTGGAAATATTAAGAGGGATGATTTTGATAACCCACACTCGAGGCCAAAATAAGGATCATTGGGACTTTCACTGAAGAAGTTAATGGAGGCCAGGCCATTGGCAAATGACCTTGAAATCCCTCGATGTAGCCTCAAATTGGCTTCAGCACAAGCTTATTATTAATGCAGACAGCTAGTTTATACCATGAAAAGCACATGGTATCTCTCTCTGAAACCACAGCTGTCACTCAGGCACCCCCATATACAAATATAAGCATCAATGTGACAGCAGTTTTACATTTTTTATAAATATCACAAATTTATTAATCAGTATTTTATGTGTGCCTAAAAAAATAGAATAAGCAGGTAAATTCTAATTATATATGTATGTAGCAGCTTTATACATAAGAATTATCATATAAAGGTATTTAACTAAAACATTCTCTTACAATACTTGAATCAGATTTTAGACTGCATTTTCCTCTCTGATTTGTAACGTCCCAGAGACACATATCAAACATCTTTTATTTTAGATATCTCAACATGTAATAACTATATTCCTTAACATCTTTGAAAATTGATATGACATATTTCAGAACTTGCACACACACACACATAGACACACTCACTCACTCTACCCAGTCAGAAAGGAATTGTTTGCTCAGTTTGCAGATATGAAGTCATTAGGGACTGGGTTTTACTTTGGGAAATTTGAGTACCATGTATTGTTAATGTAAAATAAAGAAATAAAGCCTGGGAAGTTAGAAGATTATTTTTTTTGGAAATGCATGTTTAGAACTGAAAAAAAAAAAAAAAAGAAAAAACTCTCCTAATGGTAAAGCATTAACAAATACTTTTTCATATGAATAAAATCTGTAATCAGTTAGATAAGAGCAATGTGCCTTTTTTTGGCATTTAATCAAACAATGAAATCATATACACATTTCCTGACACAAAAGACAAATGATGTAATAATCTGAAGGAGTTTCTCTATCTCCTTGGAACTTTGCATACTTGACTTGTTTTCCATATTTTGTGACTTTAAATGGTGGGAAAATTATATTAAAATGCTTGTAGCAGTTCCTCTAAACTAGCATCCTTTTTGTTTTATTGTATTTAATATAAAAGCAGCAATTATTTGATTTCAAAGTTATGAAAATATGTACCTTATGAGAAAACAAGCAATTTAAGCTTTAATTGGTGTCATTTTTCACAGAACTGGCAAGATTCTTGCATCCCTGGCACGTTGTTTTTCTATAAAACTGCAGAACTGCCTTCAATGAATGTTTTACGAACACAAAAGTTGTTATATGAAGGTATATGCGTAGATGTCTGGAAATATAAGATTTCTGGTGGGAGTTATTTACAAAAGATGTATTTCATTTGTTACTGTGCGTGTAACAACTCCTATTATTCTAAATGTTTCTCTCTTCTCAATAAGACTGTTCTTAGCTCATGTCTATGAAACGTTGGGGCTTGTGTCTAAAGGAGAATAAAAGCAGTTGCTTTGATGAGGGAAAAACATAACACTTGTGAGAAAAGTAAAAAGAAATGATAATTTTAACTGAAAAGAAACCATACTGTAATATATTAAAAGGCTAATTCTGGTTTTAATCAGAAGAAAGACAATATGAAATATACACTGGAAGGCTTGCCTTACGTAAATTACATATATGAACCACAAAACTTTTCTATTTTTTGAAATGTTGGTTTACCATCAATACTTCGACTTATTCTGTTCAGATTACACATTTCCCATATTTTTCAAAATTACATTTTACTCTGAAGGACAAGAGTTCTATGTATTTATTGAGAAATTTCACGACCTTAGCATCTCTAAGGAGTTGAGTGGTTTCTATACCTGAGGAGGTCTGTGCTTGTTTATTGTTGTTTTAATGCAAATTCCCAGAGCTATCGGCAAGATTTCTTATTCAAAAGATCAGAATCAACGTAAAGAATCATATTTTTGAAAAAATGTCTAGATGGTGCCTATGACCAGCGAGATTTTTAGGCAAATTGCAGATTAGTGGACATTTTACAGGAAGTCCTTGTTGGGAAACTAGAGATTAGGATAGACAAGTATTCTTTATATTCTATTTACATCTTTGACTTTTGTTTTATGTTGGCAATATTTATTGATAACAATGATTAACATATACAGAGTGTTATTATATGTCAGGGACTGTGCTGACCACCTTACATGCTTGCAACCCAACAGTCCTATAAAACAGAGATAATCAATCTCTCCTCTTTAGAGATGAAGGAATGATTTGTTAGGGAGTAATTTACTGCAGTCACACAGCAAGTAATGAACAAGTAAAAAGTGGAATCCATGTCTGTGCGACTCTAAAGGTGAATTTCCTAACCTGTTCTATACTAGGAGATTCAAACATAAACACGACCATGAGTGTTTTGAAAGCCTTTTTCTGTTGGCTGCCCAAGTTAAGGATCAATGCTACTAGGACTGACGTGACCAAAACTACTGACATCTGCTCATTATTATCATTATTTGTTTGATTCCATTTTGATTCAAAATGAACCACCAAAACTGACTGAACTGCATCAGAACAAGCTTTCCCTTGTTACCGTTTTCTATGAATATCAATATTAAAAGTTTTAAATAGCAACTCAATGGGAAAAAAGTATATAAGATGTTCAATCCATGTCTAATTGCCACCTATTAACTCACCAATCCATGACTGCATTGAAACTACCAAAATATACCAAAGATACTGGCAGGGAAGTTTAAAAGATTTTTTTTCTGGGACCAACAAATTTATTTCCAAATGGATATCAAAGCACTGTGCATCATTGAGAGATGGCACTTTTGATGCTGAGAGTTTCCCATGATCCTTCTAATTTGGGTTACAGGTCCCTGCATGGTTTCTCCCAGAACTCTGGATTCACTCCTATCAGAACACTAGCCTGTGAACCCCTGAGGTGCAGGGCTCCTGATGTTTGTCTTTCTATCCCCAGATGGAGACATATTGTTGTTTTGGTTTTTTTTTTATTATTTTTTATTGAAGTAGAGTTGATTTACAATGTCATGTTAGTTTCAAGTATACAGCAAAGTGATTCAGTTTATATATATATATGTATGTTCTTTTTCAGATTCTTTTCCCTCATAGGTCACTACAAAATATTGAGAATAGTTCCCTGTGCTATACAGTAGGTCCTTGTTGGTAACCTATTTTGGAGGCATATTGTTATGGGCATAATCCAGGCCATGGTCAACAATTTTTTTCTATAAAGGACCAGATAATAAATATTTCAGGCCTTTAATACTATACAATATCTGTGGCAACTACTCAACTCTGCTGCTGTAATGAAAAAACAGGGATGGACAATACATAAGTAAATAGGTGTGGCTGTGTTCTAATAAAGCTTTATTCGTGCACACTAACATTTGAGTTTCAGGTAATTTTTATGTGATACAAAACAGTATTCTTGTTCTGATTTTTTTTCAACCATTTTAAAATGTAAAAACTATTTTTGGCTTATGGGCCGTACAAATACAGTCAGGGGGCCAAATTTGGCCAGTAAGCAATAGTTTGCCTACCCCTATTCTGGGCAATCAATACACATTTGTTGACTGGTTGAATGACTAGGTAATTGTGAGAAATTAGTCTCTGCTCAGGCTGAACACATGATGAGACTGCACATATGATAAAGGCAAGCTTGTGTCGTGACTTTCAATTTCCACTTTAGAAATCATCATAAAGGATAAGAAAAGTAATCCTGAGGTAGTAATTAGCAGGCAAACCAAAATGACACAGGGCCACATAACTGATATCAAACTAAAGATTTCTGGAAAAATCCAGGTTACATGTAGACTGACTCAACAAAAAACTATTGCAGTTCATCCTCACCAACAGGTAAGGACTTTTAGCTGCTTCTCTGGTCTCTTGCCCAGCATCCTGTTTCATCTGCCTTTGGGGACTGGGGAACATCTATTCCCACATCTCGCTTTCACTCTGCTCCTTACCCAGGCTCATATTAATTATTTAATTATTTGAGCACACCAGTTGCCTTCATTTTAAAACTCAGAGTTTATTCATTGAGCAGATCTGAAGTTTTTCACAGATAAGTTGCATTGTTGTACCCTGGCATTTTGTGTGTTTAGTTTGTCTGGGGGAAACATCTTACAGAACAGAGTCCGTCCAGGTAGATCTAGGATGCTACTCGCAGGGCTGGGTTAGTGACAAAAATGAGGGTGAGTCTTGAGGCACTGATAGAACTGGGCATACCCTGTCCTTGCCTGCCTTATGAAATCCCTAAACTCAGAGGAACAATCACCTTTCAGTCCCATGAATCCCTGAATATTAAGAATATTCAGCACTAAGACTTCACATTAATGGATTCCATCACTTTCTAGTATGGGTTTCTTAAAAGGCACAATACCCTTCCCTCTTCGGACATTGCTGAGATGCCTGAACTTCTAGGATACAGACAGTCAAGTCCCTGCCCTCTCCCTATTAGCCAAGCCAGGTCAATCCCATATGCTCACATGTCATCACTTCTCCTCTCCCACCAAAATCACTCAAAAGCAAGAGAATACATGAAGAGTTACTTGATTTATTAATTAGGGAAAATAATGTGCCTTACTTTAGAAGTTGTTCTTTGGATTTTATGAACTGGTATCTGACTGTTTACAAATATAACATTTAATCTCTGGCCTGAAATACTTGACTTCAAAAGGAAATGGTGGCTGGCATTATGATATAGAGGAATTCAATAGGGGATTCAAGAGTGCTTGTAGCAGTCATCATAATATGTGATCATAGATTCATTTGCTGAAGTACTTATTCATTGTTACCCTTCTAGACTGTGAGCCCCATAGGAGTGAGGACTGTGTCTCTACAGTAGTGTAAAACAGAGCCTGGTATACAACCAGCACTCAATTAAAATGTATTGACCAAATAAATGATTAAAGTGAGCAAGAGTTAGCTGACAAATGATCATAGTTGTTTACTTGTAACAGGAAATAAAAAGACACTTCCAGCCCTACTTATACCACAGTGCCATGTAAAACAGTTAAGTGTCTCTGCTTTAATTCAAGGTCTACTCTTGTCTAGCACATGTGTGTCAGCTTCTGCTTAACTAGTCCCTCATGTGATTTTGACCTTCTGCTTCACCCATCTCATATTCTACTTTCCTTACTGTAGCCCATATTACCTCACTGGCTTCTTCTCTTTTTATTTTTTTTACCTCTATCTTCAGGTACATCCATTGCTCTTCTAGGCCTAAATAATATCTCCTGCTCCCTGGGATAACACTTCCATGGTTTATGACACTAGTGAGGACATTACTAGTTTTCCCAATGGCCACTTCTTAAATAAAGAGGATGACATCTCTATCTATATACCTACATCTATCTATTTATCTATCTAATCTATATCACTCGCTTTAATGTTGAAATAATGCTGTCACATCGTGATACATGCCTAGATCCACCTGCTTCTGAGCATTGTCATGAAGTCCAAGGCTCCTGTAATCAGGAATACTGAGAAGTGGTGACTGAATTCCAGGGAGCTTATGAGTGTCTACACTAAGACGGCAGCCATAGAGGTATAAGGATATGAATACAAGATAGATTATAAAAGGAAAATACTATGATTTGTCAACAAAATGATTATGTTATGCAAAGGCAAATTAGTTAGGATGCTTGTAGTCAACTGTCAGAAACCCAAATTTAGCTACCTATACAAAAAGAAAATTTATTATAAAGGTACAAGGCTGTCTTGTGAAACCAAAGGCTAGAAATGTGGCTCAGCCTCAAGGAAAAGATGCAATCAAGGACTCACAAGTATGAAGTCTCTCTATCTTTCTCTCTCATCTCTCATCTCTCTTCTCTGCACATGTGTTCAATTCTTCCCTATTTTTCTGCTTTCCTCGGCTTCTTAGGCCATATGGCCTATTTTTATGACAGTAGAGAACCTGGTCCAACCACTTGAGGTTCCAAATCCAAATTTCTAGAAAGAGATTTCTTAGTCCAAGTGTTTATCCCTAGACTAAGCTGCAGCCACGTGGAAGAGGGTGGGTCAGTGGAGGAAAATTTCTGGAAAAGGTGCAAGGGTGGGGGCTACTTGACAAGCAATCTCATTAAGAGTGTACTACAAAAGGGTAAGGATGAGCTAAATATGCCTCCAAAACCCTTGATTTTAAGGTATGATGGAACTCCCCCTGTGAACAGACAAGGAAACAGGAAGGATCACAAGGGACAGAGGAGTAATTCTCTCCAACCCACGTCCAAGGTGTAGGAGAGTTCTGACATTGTTAGTTTACTCTAAGATATCAAAAGTTGTTGAATGAATTACTAGGCTTTGAGGTCCTCATCTCCTCCTCTATTCTAAATGAAGCTCAGAAAGGATGGAGAAACGAATATTAGCTAAGACTAAATAAATTTAACATTAGGTAAACCTAGTGAACTTCTGAAGGAGAATTTTATGTTAAGCTCAAACTAGACAATCAACAGATCTCATTTATTGGTTCCACCTTTATGTAGCATGTTCAGGCACAGTGCTAATGACTACAGGTGTCAAATTAATATGAGATCCCCTTCTCTAAAGAATCTCATGTCCAAATAAATATCTATGAAACAGTGTTAACTGCTGTGAGAGAATATATATATAATCAGAATTATGGGTTCCTGATGGAAGGTATTATAATTCAGCTGGACCATCAAGGAAGACTTCAGAGAGGAAGTAGTATTTCACTTGAGTCTTCAAAAATGAGTAGGAGTTCACCAAGTAGAGAAAGTGGAGGGAAGACATTCTGTGCAAATGGTGCTACAGAAACAATGTTTGACAATATCATGTTTTTTGTTCTGTTCACTCTGAGGACCAGACGCTCAATGAGGAATAATTAAATCTGGCTCACTTAAGGCCAGATATCAATCCACTTTATGAAGACACAAAGTAATAGATGAAAATGAATGGAACAAATTCATGGAAGTAGAAAAATACATACAATTGTCCAAATCATAATTCTCTGCAGCAATCTAAGTGATAGTCTAAATGCTTTGGGATGAATGCTAAAAGACTTATTCCTGTTCCAGGCTGGTCATCTCTGCTTCCACCTGTTCAATTACTTCTGAGCCTCCCGCTCTCATTGACCCTCACTAATATGCACTGGTCTTGTGTATCATTTCTTGTTATTTGTAAGAAAATTCTTATTCTTTGTGATGTTCATATTTCACTAAATACCACGTCTGCCATGGTATATTTAAGGAGGTCAGGTTTCCTCTAAGACATTCTGTAAATGATTTGGCCCTAAGGACAGCATCCTTCCTTTTGCACAGCTATGGCTCATCAGCTCTGAGTCTGTGTATTACATCTATTTGCTCAGGCCAATATTCTGCACGCCCCCTGGAGAAGGCAGACTCTTTTCCTTCTAGTATACGTTTTGTTCCTTGGTGCTATATGTGACAATGAGTTCCTAAACTGAAAACAAAACTCCCATTTGGCAGACATAGGGCTGCCTCCTCATTTCTGGTTAAATACTATTAAAAATCCTACCTGTCTGCTATATTTCAGCAGTGTAATTTGCCATTTCCCTCCTATAGTCATGTATCCTACCTAGAGGTATAGGAAAGTGATGCTTATACATGTTTTGTGGAAAAGTAAATAATTATAATTTTCTCTGAGTGATGTGAATGGCAGAGGAAGGGGAATGTTCTAGGAGGAGCAAGAGAATAAAAGGATATAAATGGTGATTTTCAACTATAGAAAAAAACTGAGGGTGATATGAGTCTTCAGACTATTTTTAACAAACATACAACCAGAGCTTACTAGAGCAAAAATTAGGTACAAACAAAGTAGAGGTATGATTTTTGCATGTGTGAATCCACAAAGAAAATAAATTTTTTAAATTTCAGAGATTTTTTAAATAATTTCTCTTTCAGAAGGGAGCATTCTCATTTTTCATTAGATTATCAATAGGGTAGGAGGAATAAATTTTAATTTTTACATTTACACTGTAACAGAACAAAATGAGAAAGAAACAATTAACCAAAATGTATTGAGCTGAGATTTGAAAGACTATGAAAAGCTTAGGGCTGGATTCTGTTTTCTTTTAATTTTTACAGTCATTCCTTTTCAATAATCACTGCCATGAATCTGTGTGCATCAAAAATTGAAATGCTGTGTATTTTCAAAGCACTAAAAATTCCTCAAAATAGCTCATGGTTCAAAATATGCATGATGATCATAATAGCCACCTATAAATACTGTAGATCTAACACGTGATAAATAAACATTATCAAATATTTGTATATTCACATTTGTATATATATATATATGGAGTGGAAAGGAGAGAAGACAGAGGGAGAATATTTCTGTTAATGCTTGCAACTAGTTGGCAAATATACATCTCACAATATTACTACATTGCATGGGACTTATGGGAATATGTATTTCTGTATTGTATACACACACATAAACATAGAAATTGGAATGTTCACATGTACACATGCATACATATTTTAAATAACATTTTAAATGCACTTTGAAAATACATATGCATACACATACTCACACACATTCTGAAATGCCATCATTCAACATAATTCATGATGTGTATTGAAATGTATCAAAGCAGAAACACATTCCAGAAAGAAATACTCACTGGTGCAATTAAATCATAAAGGGAGTTTAATTTGTTCGCTTAGTAGCTAAATGTTTTTTTCAACATTTTGGCCAGCAGTTTCTTTAATGAGAATGTACCTGGAATGAATTAAATTTGGTTATTATTTAAACTCATGAGTTAAAGTGTTTCTTCAGGGAGTGCACTTATGTTTTGATGCATTTCAATGAATATTGTTCTTGAAAATGCCTGTTTCAACTACTTGAAACTTGAAACCTGAAAATTCTCATAATAATCTGGTTTATGAAACTAATCACGAATATTTGTGGGATACATGGACATGATGTGCCTCTCAGTTTTTTTACATAACAACTTTATTAAGATATAATTCACATATACAATTTACCTATCTAAAGTATACAATTTAATGTTTTTTTTAGTATATTCACAGAGTTGTGCAACCAGCACTACAATTAACTTTAGGACATTTTCATCGCCCCCGAAAGAAGCCTTGTACCCATCAGAACTCATTCTGCATTTCCTCCTACCTCACCTGCCTGCTAGGCAACCTCTAATCTACTTTCTGTCTCTATGGATTTTTCCTATTCTGGACATTTCATATAAACAGAACCCAACAATATGAGGTATTTTGTGACAGGCTTCTTTCACTTGGAATACTGTTTTTAAGGTTTATCCATGGGGTGGCATGTATTGTAGTTCGTTTCTTTTTATTGCTGAATAATATTCCACTCTATGGATATATCACACTTTATTTGTCCATCCACCAGTTGATGGACATTTGGGTTGTTTCCACTTTTTGACTATCATGAATAATGCTGCTATGAACATCTGACTATAATTTTTTATGTGGACATATGTTTTCATTTCTTTTGGTATATACCTAGGGGTGGTATATAACCAATGGCTGGTAATATGGTAACTCTATGTTTAACCTTTTGAGAAACTACCAAATTGTTTTTCCATATTGGCTGCCCATTTACATTCTTACCAGCAGTGTATGAGGATTCCAACTTCTCCACGGGTAACTCACTTTGATGTCTACAGTCACTCCTCCTAATTCATCAAATCAATGCTTCTCTTAAATGCTAGACTCTGTGCTCTACTGTGTCTTTCTGATGGATGCATGTGAGCATAGCCATAACAGATGAGATATGAGCCCTGATTTACTACTGTTGTATGCATTGCCAAAGCATACAGACATACCAGCCCTCCGTCAAGCACACGACTAAAGCTATCCCAAGAACACTGTGTACACTGAGTTTTATCAACACTAAAATGAGGGAGCCTGGTCCAGAATGAACTAGGCCACTTCCACACTTGTCTGTGGAACTGATTGTTTCCATTTGAAACCTATTTGGTGGCACCTCCAGCTCCACGAGCAAGCTAGGTATGTAAGGAGGAGGCACAGATACTATTTTAGATCAACTTAATGTATCTTAAAAATACAAACCGTGAAACTGTTTAAACAATAGCCACTTGAGAAATGAATCAGTCTAGTGAGGGAAGATGATCCTATAGGTTGTTTAGATTCTTGAATAAGTACCCTCCTACATTCTCAGAAGAGACTCCAGTCTTTCACTGCTAGAGTAATTTTAGACACACTCTTACTCTTTCCTAAAATTATCATATGGCACATGTTTTAAAATTTGAATGAATTGTAATTTACTGGGTTATGTGAATGTTGCAAATTGTTTTGCTGTTTCCAAAACAACCTTGAATAGGATATAATAAGGGAAACACTAATAAAGTTTAATTATATTTAATTAACTGAATTGTTCACTTTTTCATATTTTTTCTGCATACTATAGGCACACAATCTCAGTGAAAAATTAGCATATATACCAACACTCACTATTGAAATACACTATTTAATAGTGAGGTTTTAGGGGGTTAATGCCACAAGAACAATAATAATGATGATAATAACAATAACATCCCTACATGCAAAGAACGTGCCAGGAAATATGCTAATTGTTTTACATATAACGTAAATTAATCTTCACAGCAACCCACTAAAGTGGGTGTCATTAATCTCTCCAATTTACAGATGAGAACATTGATCTTGAGAAGTTAAATTACTTACTCATCTTTTGTTATGCAGCAAGTGATGCTGAGCCAAGACTAGAACCCAGGTTTGTCTGATTCCAGGGTAACCTCCAGGCCATGCTGCCTCTAACAAAAAGGGCTTTAACCACTAAAACAAGTGACAGTTCTGTAATACATTTCCTATAGCTGCAATTCTCAGCATCTTTACTCCCCATTGAAAAGCCCATTATTTCAGTGGATCACTGGCAACAAAACACTGTCTGTGGATTAACAAAATAGTATATCTCTTACACGTATTAACTATTTCTTTAAGTATGTACAGTATTTATTGTTTAATAAAATACAAATTCATTATTGTTAAATTATACTAGCCTTACTATTACTTTGTAATATTTCAATCAACAGATAATGAAAATACAACTATCAATATGTTAGGATCTGAAAAATTACATTATATTGGAAAGGGAGCTTCATATATGAAAATGCTAATACCTATAAGAGCTAGAGAGTTTTCATAGCCTTAATGAATGAAATGTACTTCTAAGCATAGAGAAAGCAGTTACATATGCCCATTAACTGTAAAATGTTATGAAAAAACTATAAAATACAGCATGTGCTTGAAAATTACTTACTTAGTTGTTTCCATTTTGTAAATATGGGATCTAAAATACTAAAAGACTAATTTTCTTGGTGTTAACAGAAATAAGGAATCATTGTCATAACAAACAACTGTATCTTGACTATTCACTCAGAGTTCGGCTCCTGGAACATACTAGGAATTTAACCAATATCTTAAAATAAATGTGCAATTTGTGACCTGCATTCTGTGCTACCCTCCAGAGACCTTTTTACTTATTTTGCTAAAACTAAAATGTCTTTCTGGTTTGCTAAATTTAGAGCAGCAATCTTAGCATTGTCCTTAATTAAAATTCAATAAAACCCCTCAATTTAAAAGTTATCATGGTCAAAACTGTGGGTGAGCTACAGAATCCAGAGATAAAGGCAGTTAAAATGGATTTAGCCACCTGTGAGGTATAATCATCATGCTGAAATGCATGGCCCAGAGTGTTTTCACTGCTATTATAAAATGAAACACACACGAAAAAGTAAAGGAAGCATTCAGATATGACAATTAATAAATAATTATCACAAAATTAGCAGTAAATAAGGAATTGCTTATTAATCCAGTGTTACCTAATATTCAAAAACAGATTCAAAATCATGTCTTAGAAAACCCATGAGTTTATCAATCATACACATATAAAAATGCTACTCATCATCTAGATCACATATTCTTGATATTAGAAGTGAAAGATCTAGAGAAATTACTGGGACCAAAGAGGGCCTGTATCTGAATCATTCAAAGGTATGTCATATTGCATATAAAATTTATATAGAGGTAAAACAGGTAATTCTACATTTTACTATAAGAATCACCGTCTGCATAATTATTATTACGTAAATTTAATCCACTAATATTCACTCAGTAATATAATTTTGTGCTGGATATACTCATATTCTAAAAGATTATACTTAGCTTTAAATAATATTTATTGATTAACAAATATTTATTGAGTATATATGGTGTACTGCTATAAAGTGAATGGTTTATTTATTTATTTTTGGCTGCATTGGGTCTCTGTTGCTGCACGCGGGCTTTTCTCTAGCTGCGGTGAGTGGGGGCTACTCTTCCTTGTGGTGCGTGGGCTTCAGTAGTTGTGGCTCGCGGCTCTAGAGCGCAGGCTCAGTAGTTGTGACGCACGGGCTTTGTTGCTCCGCGGCATGTGGGATCGATCTTCCCGGACCAGGGCCCGAACCCGTGTCCCCTGCATTGGCAGGCAGATTCTTAACCACTGCACCACCAGGAAGCCCAACATGAACGGTGTTTTGAAAGACACTGTCTTAGAATCCAATATCCGAAATCTTACATCTCTGCACCCAGCTAGCTCTGGGTATTCAAAACCTACATTCTTTATTACAATTTGGTTTTCTCACATGTAAAATAAATTAATTTCACCCATCTCATAAGGTTATTTGGAAAATTAAATTAAATGAGAAATTTAAGTTAAAATATTTTGTAAACTGTGAAATAAATCACAAAATTGGCCAAATCAGTAGCTTGGCATCTATCTATATGAAAGACAACATTGCCTAATTTTTTTTTTTTTACTTTTTTCTTTTTCTTTTATTTTGTATGTATATGAGAAAATGATGTTCACGAAACTTATTGTGGTAATCATTACACGATGTATGTAAGTCAAGTCATTATGCTGTACACCTTAAACTTATGCAGTGCTCTATGTCAATTATATCTCAACAAAGCTGGAAAGACAAAAATAAAGATAAAAGGACTGTACATTCTAAAAAAAGGAGACCTTATTGAAAACATTCACCGTAGCAACTTCTGATAGACAGAAAAACCTGATTTGAATTTACTACTGATTTTTACCAAATTTTTAAGCTTTAGTTTATGAGACAGGTCACAATTCTTTTCCCCAGTTACTAACACCCTGATTGTTTCAAATTCTGCCTAATTTTTAAAGCATTTTTCAAACATCCATTTTGGCAACAGAAACCCAAATGTATTTTAATAAGACAAAATGGGTACTATTTATAAAAATTATTAACAAAATTTATAGTCTCAATTCATATAAGTAGAGTGGCTTTGAATCAGCTAACTCAAGCCAAAATTCCTCAGTCCAAATATGAGTACCTACCATACAAAATATCTTGTATGACCACAGTGGTATGGATATTTTCTTAACTTTTTCAATTTTCTTTTGTCTACACGATATCAAAATGATGAGTTTCTCTTATTACACACAACTAAGAATAATAAATTAATTTCCCTTCTAGCAATTAATGACATGATTTTTATGAGATTCTACACTCCTAGATTACTAAACAGAGTTGTGAAATCCTCTCCAAGGCTCTCATCAGTTTCTTATTTTCTACGAAAAAATAAACTTTTCTGTAGAATTATTGAGATACAACTAAGCTTGCCACTAAGATTGAGATACAACTAAGCTTGCCACTAAGATGCCACCTTTGAAACAGTTAAAACATAGAATTTCCAAGTGACTTTCCAGATAATGCCTTTCTGAAAATGAGGTTTAGATGACCAAGAACCATGGGCAAATGACAGTGTTTATAAAGAAAGAACAAGCAACTAGAATCATCTGGAAAACTGCTGTGAATGCATTTAAGATACACAAGCGTTAAACTCTTAAGCATATTTATTAAGTCACTCAACAGATATTTGAGGGTTTTTATGCATCAAGCAATGAGCAGTAGGAATATAAAGGTAAATCTTACCCAGACCATGCAAATAAGGATTATGCACTGAATAATGGAGCTGAGAAAGACACATCAGATATACAAGCAGATAAAAATACAGATTCAAATATAGCTGTGCATGAGAACTATAAGATAGAAATTGGTGTGACACAAAATATATACAAATATAAAAATTTCAGAGGTGGTGATTTAGTAGAAGGATTAGAGAAAACATCTTAGAATACAGGGTCTTGGAAGAGCGTGGTGCCACTGAACATAACAATAGGGAAGACAGGTTTGTTAGACCTAGAACCATGAAAGCAAAGACACAGCATGGGAAATTATGAACTGAGTTCAGATAGTAGTGAGGCCACTTGACTAGAGTAAGAGAGCCTAAAAGTAACCATTTGGAGGTAAGTTTTTAAATAAGATACAGTCATAAGAGGGCATTGAGTATCAAGGATATTAAGGATATCTGGCTAATATCTGGTAAAATTTTTGAAACTTTGGAGACTTTTTAATGCTAATATAGTACATGCCATATATTACATTGTAGAAGAAATTTCATAGAAATATTAAGTTGGCAAACATTCATAAAAGGAATTAAAATGAGGAAAAGCTAAAGAAGGGAGGAACGGGAACTACTGTAGCAGCAAGATGCAATGTAACTGGCAAAGTGGGAAGTTAAGGAGGCCTGAACTTAGCTACAAGAATGAGAGAGAGAAAGAATGTTGTAAAGACATTTTAGAGAGACGATTGGCAAGCAGTTGTAACCATTTGGATTTAGAGTTAGAAATTCTATTTCTTTTTTTTTACCCTTTGGCAAGTATTATCTGGCATTTATCCTGTAAATTTCCATATCTGCTAGAGCTATTGGGGTAGAAGAAGGAAGGAAGGAAGGATTGTGATTTACCTATTCTTCTCCATCTTTCTGAGCAGTATTTGACAAGGTGAACAATTCTATAATATCAAGTGCTCACCGTCCATTTAATTTTTTCATCTATAAACAGACTACAACCTATATTCTCCCCCACCTTAACCTTGATTTAAAAACATTCCTGCTTATGTGCTGATGCTCTAGAACCCCCAGGAAATAGAGGTGGGGTTCCCATAAGCTGAGGTTAAAACAACAGCAGTTTGCAATGGCACCAACAAGGATTTAAATGACAAATTTTTTGAAGTGTATTACAACAAGACATGCTTACATCCTAAGCTGAGTAATGAGCTGAAGACAATGAAAGGCTAAACAAACAAAAGTCATCAAATCAATGAGATGAAAATAAAAATATGAAACCACACAAAAATCAATAACTTTGGATAAGTTTCAAAACAACTCCATTCCATCAGCGCCTCTGTGCCCTAAATGTGTACTACCTGCCATGTTTTCTCCAATTCGCATTTTAAAACTCTTGGTTCCTTCTTTCTCTTAATACTTGGTCTAATTCCTTTACATGCTCTAACTTCCTACCACTTATTTCCTTCTCTGAATTTAATTCCTTAGCTTGGGATTGAGCTATCATTTTCACATTTACACTTATTCCTCTTCCCCTGTTATATTCCCTTTTGAATGACTCATTCCAGATAGTACTACAAACACCTGAACACAAACAGCAACAGCGGCTTTAACCAGTGATGTAAGGGATCAAGGTGCCAAATGCATGGTCAGTATCTCCTCAGGACTAACAGTTTTGATGTCTTCCAGTCTCCTGTATTCTTTCAGGTCTTAATGTCAAAGGATTTTCTTTATTTTTTCCCTTGGGTAATATTTCAAGTTTATGATATTTAAAGCTAGCCATGGGTTCAGAAAAACCTAGCAAAGTCTGAAAGACATACAGGCACTCCAGCATGATAGGGGAAATTAGTCATCCAAATTGAAAGATGAAAAATAGATCTAAAAAAAATAAGGGGGATAGGGAGCATGGAGGGGGAGCAAAGGGTAGGGGTGGGTGTGGTAGACAGGAGAGAATAGTATTTTATCACATCTTTCCCAACAGTGCATCTTGTTTGCATCATGCAATTTGGGCAGAATTTGGGGGTCAGTTTTTGTTCTTCTCTCCCATTTTTAGAATTGGTTTGCCCAACATTATGACACACATGTTCCCAGTTACCATAATAGACTACATATGTAACGTTAACTACATCGTTTCAGAGTTCCATTTGCAGATTCTACATTTTATTCGTCTCATACTCCCCCCCACCCACCCCAAAGGAGACAGGCTGTTAATCCCCTCCTCTGTGGGAAGCTTATGCTATGGCTAGCAAAATGTGAAAAAAAAAAGGCTTTGTATTCCAGTTGCCATGTTAGCTGTGATACGCACACATATACATTTCATCTCCAGTGTTGGTCTTCATTAATTCATTTTGGAATTCATAATGCAGCATTTCAGCATTGTCTTAGGAAAGCTCAGAGCAGATTTTTCTAGATGTGCAATATACTCACTTTACAGTGAAGTTTGCAGCTAACATGAATAGGGGCATCTAAATTTGTACTCTTTAGGCTGAATCTTAAATTTTGGTAAGCCCTGCCTGGAAACCCAGGCTCAGGATTCATCACAGAGAATGTGTCTCATAGCACTGAGGGGAACAATGAAAAGAGACTGGCTTTTTCCCACTATGTATCTGAGGTGAAATCTAAGTATAACGAGAAAAGGGGAAAGTTCTAAATCACTTGAATAAACAGAAGAAGGGACTCTGTCATTGACAAACACAATATTTTAATTTCATATCAATACTTTCCAGCCATGTTAAACTTAAGTATATCTTACTTGGTGAGAGTGGAGAGTTAGTAAAAAACGACTGCTTGTTTCTGTGTACAAAATGTAGTTAAAAAGACACATCAGGAAAAGGGAATATAAAAGCAAAATGATTACTAAAAGTTTTGACTCTCACATTAAAATATCAGCACTTTGTATTTTAGCACTTTAGAAAGAGATTTAATTCACAAAATAAGCTTTATTGTTAGTTCTGGTAGAGCTTTGTTCCAGGAAAAAAATGCTTCATTTATGACTTCTAAGAAAATGTATATAAAGATGGGAAGAGTGTTAAAAAAATTTATTCAAAATAGATTTGTTTCTCCAAGTACAGGAAAACTAGCTGAACACTTCAATAGGATTAATGCATTCATATGACAATAATTTTTTCAAATGTAATAAGGGCAGTTTTCTAAGAAAAAACTTTTCATGAGACAATATATGTGTTTTTTCTCTAAAAACTTACAAAAGGACCATCAATTATTTCCATTCTCCTTTAATCTTTTCCTGCATGTTCACCTTTGGAAATTCTTTCAATGGACAAAGATGACAGTTTTCTTTTCAAGTAAAATTTTTATAATTTCTAAGTTAAAAAATACTCTATTTATATGCAATCACATTTGATATAACAAACTAAGAAATCTACTCTTTCTCTATGTACTTTTGCTTATGTCTTAGAGGACTCAAAAATAAAATCATTATATTAAGCAGTATGATTTCCGAGAACTGAACAATCAAAAGTAATTTTTTTTCTTATTCTAAAGTGGCAAATGTCACAACAGACATATAAAGAATACTTTTTTATTTAAAAGTGACAATAAATAATATATAAAAACACCAAGAACAGCCTTTGAAAATCTTAAACATGAGCAAAATTAAATAGTAACTTTCCAAAGGAAAATAAAAACTAGAAAACGTGATTCTAAAATATCAAATTAAAAATAGTAGCAAGAGTACTGAAAAATTATCTGAAGTTTTATTGCATTATTTCTATTTCAGGATTTGTTTAATTTTCATGCAAACAAGAAAAGTGATATAATTATATGCACAAGTCATACAGGTCAGTTTTCCTCTCTAAATGTGTATATTACCTCAATTAATAGTATCTGATCAATTCAATGTGCATCAAGAAACTCCTATATTAAAGATCATATTATACTTTTTCTTTTGAAATGCTGCTTGGAGACTGACAGAATCCCATACTGTACTGTACATACCTTAGATCTATCACTCTCATCTATCACTCTGTATTTCATATCAAATTGATTTTGACACATTACATTTGAATAAAACAGTGGTAGAACATGCAAACTCATTTACACTTCAATATTAACTGTTACACTTTTTATGCACTAAATAAATGTACATAATTGTTAAAATGCATGGAAATTAAGTCAAAGCAGTCAAATATGCATTGTTAGAAAGTATTTCCGTATCTTTTGCATAGCTATATATGAAGATGTATAGTAGGATATATATTATATAGTCATAGAAAAATGATTTATATCTTTATGTAAAATTATTTAAGCAAATATTCTCCCTAATCTAGTAAAGCAGAATAAACTTTCATTGGGTTTAGAGTTCAGAAAATAGGATTTGTCTTTATTCTAA
Source organism: Balaenoptera musculus (assembly GCF_009873245.2). Lineage (NCBI taxonomy): Eukaryota > Metazoa > Chordata > Mammalia > Artiodactyla > Balaenopteridae > Balaenoptera > Balaenoptera musculus. The sequence continues at coordinate 28,597,109 of NC_045791.1, read as the reverse complement.
AATTGAAAGAAATTATTTCCTACATAGAGACCATTAAGAGAGAAGGTCAGAACTTTTGCAGTTTGCAGCCCCAAATCTTAGGCAGCGAGATTTCCTTCAGGGTCAGTGACCTCTAACTACTGGAAAACCTATGAGAGGGGGTGAAGAAGGCCAAGATTGTGGTTAATCAATTGACTTTAAATAGAATCTCCTTTAAAAAGAGCTATGCCACTATAGACATTTTACCATTTTTCTGGTCAAAATCATGTGTCCCCAAAGAATGTTGTTAAAAAAAAGTTGGGGGAAGGGAATCAGTTGGCCACCAATTTTTCTAATTCTATCAAATCACAGCAGAAAATCATGTCTTGTGATTTAAACAATTAGGTTGCTATTAGCATAAAAGTGGTTTTGAATAGAAATTTTGAAATCCCTTAGAAACATACTACATACTACAATATTTATACAACAGTGAGAATTTTTTTAGGTAGCAGTAGCATTTGAACCAAACAACTACAGAATAGAAAAAAATTGTGAGTTAATATTCCTTAAAGGAAAGTGGTTTGTGTGTGCACACCGGTGTTGAATACCTTAATTTAAGGGCAAATATTAATATCCCACTCAGCTTGAGGTCAAAGGACTTCAGTCCACGAGAATATTTTTGTTGGAAGTAAGTGAAACTGTCCCCAGACCTTACCAATGACCGTGAACAAATACAGACCATTTTTTTTAACCTTAGACAAAACTTCTGGATCCTCCTTTAGAGCCTACTCACTTTCCCACAATTCTAAAACATGTTTCTAAACCTGGGCACTATTGACATTTTGATCCAGGTAATTCTTTGTTCTAAAAGTCTGTCCTGTACATTGTAAGAGGTTTAGTAACCTGACCTCTACCCACTAGATGCCAGTAGCATCCCCCTCCAAATTGTAATAATCAAAAATGTCACCGTATGGCATCAAATGTCCCCTGGGGGTAAAACTGTCCCCACTGAGACATGCTGTTCTAGAGGGAGTGGAATAACCTTTGTTAAAGACAGGCTCACTGAAGAAAGCAAGGAGTAATAGCTGACAGCTTTGCAGGGAAGGAAAAGACTGAGAAATGAGACAAAATGATTACAACTCTGCATAACAATCTGGGGTCACTTATGTAGGAACTTCGATCACTACACTAAGTATGACCAACACTACAATAAATATGAATAGCAATTATTTCATTCTGCATTAACATAGAGATGCCCTACAATGAGAGCATCCCTAAGTTATTGCTGAATAATCTAAATTATGTTCACTGTAGTCATTCTGAATCATTAAGGAATTATTAGAGTTTCTTTAGTGTACCCCATTAAAGAAAATAAAGAAGATATAGCACATTTGAGGAAGACTTCCATCAAAAAATTGAACTTTCCTCAATTTAGGCCAATTGATGTTTATTGGGGGAAAATGATTCTGTGTTGATAAGTATCTTAGATTTTCCAAGACAATGTTGATTTGGAATTTGTTTTTGTAGCTGTTCCTTAATGCCGGTTCAGAAAAGAGACACCACCCATAAAGGGAACACCTTATCCCTTGGCAAAATCCTACTAGATTATAATGTGTGCCTAGTTTGGCTCACAGGTGTTACCAAAGATGAATGCTGCCAGCTCCTGCCTGGTCAGGAATGCCTGCGGGAATGCTAGAGAGAGGTGTGTGTTTAGGCAAGACTCAGCCAGTTTCCAAAGCCCAGGTCAAAGAAATCTCTATTAGTCTGGGTTCTCCAGGAAAACAGAACCAATAGCATATACATATATAGGTATATAAAGATAGGGAAAGAGATTTACTATAAGGAATTGGCTCACATGATAATGGAGGCTGAGAAGTCTTAAAATATGCAGTCAAAGGCCCTAGAGACAAAGGAGAGCTGATGATGTAAGTTCCAGTCTAAGTCCAAGTCCAAAGGCAGGAGAGGACCCATGTCCCAGCTCTAAGATAGGCAGAATGAGGGTTAGTTCTTTTTTACACAGTCTTTTGCTCTATTCAGGCCTTTGCCACTTGGGATGAGGCTTACCCAGGTTAGGGAGGGCAATCCGCTTTACCCAGTCTACAAATTCAAATGTTAATCTCATCCAGAAACTTCCTCACAGACACACCCAGAATAATGTTTAACCAGATACCCTGTGGCCCAGTCAGGTTGAAACATAACATTAACCATCACAAAACTTGATGTAGAGAGAGCCTGCAAAACAAGGCTGGTACAAAGTAGGAGAAAGAACAGCAGAGAGAGACAAAGGAGCCCACCACCCCAAGCAAAACAATGTGGCAAGAGTCAGAGACCAGATGGGTATGTGTAGATCAAAGACTTATTTTGCAAGAAATTTTAGAAATTTGACTTACCCGTTAGAGTAAACAAATAAATGAGCAAGCCCAATTCTAAAGTTTGACTGGCAGTCTGAAACAGGAGAATGGAAGTAAGAAAAGAACTAGGAAAGGTATCAACCTTTCCATCATGGTGTTCTATAGACTTCACTTCTCCCTGGGGCCATGAGGAGAGGGCTGGGTAAAGGGATTCCAGAGAGAGCTGCTAAAGGGATTGGAAAGAAGTCAGTGATAATGTTCTCTGTCCATTTGTGTTTTAGATGTTAAAATAAATCAGTAAATATTCATAGAGACAGACTTCAGTTTGGAACCCAGCTCAGTCACTTACTAGTTTTGTAATTGTGGGCAAGTTAGTTAACTTCTCTGATCCTTAGTTCTCATATATTAAATAAATATACAAACTAAGTAAAATCCTGATGATATAAACATTCACATTTGATCACGCTGCCAGTGACTGGCTGCCAGTCTTCACCAAGTCTCTGTTCTCAAACGAAGGTGGGCCAGACAGGCTTGGGATTTCATCAGTGATTGCTTGTGGTCATTTGGGACTATCTTGGGTCAGTGTGTTGTCACTTGTGCACAGTACATGTCTCGCTTTCTTAAGTTTTGTGCTTTTCATCACAGAGCAGACCACCTGAAAAGTATTGTTGTTCATTAACTTTGCAGTAATGCAAACCTGTAATTTCTGTGATTAAATTTTCTGAATACCCTTTTGGTGTTATGGTGAGGTTTTACAGTATCTACCTAATAGGGCAAGGCAAAGCAGGTCTAGGTTCTGTGGGGTCTTAAGTTAATACAATTTTGGAAGCCTTTTTCAAGAAAAAAAGTATACAAAATTATTAATATAATATTAGGTATGAAAGATAATGTTTACTTAGAATGTAAAAGAGAATTATACATTTTTTAATGATAAATTTAAAAACAGGGCTTTGGAAAGAGCCATTGTAAGTGAATAGCCCAGAAAATGTAAACTTTATTAGCTTCTGGGGTTGGATGAGGATTGAAGAAGATTATGCATAGAACTACTTAATGCCTGATAATAAGAACCTACCTTCAGCAAATGTTAACATTTTTATCATCATTATCAAAGTGGTCAATAATAGTGATTATCTAGCATGTACCAAGTCACATGGCACTTGAGGACATCAGAGGTTTGGAGAAAGGCTGTGATGATGGATCAAAGCCTTCTTACCTCCTCTTCTTTCTCCTCTTTCTGAGAACCCTGACCACTGCAGCCCAGCACAGAGTAGGAAAAGATGTCATATGCAGAAGTATCAAGTAAGGAAAGGGACCCCAGACCTACTGGCCTGATTAGCAGAGTCAACCTTGGAAAGTCAGATGTCAGAGCTATATTGTCTTCTGGTGCTATAAAAATGAAAAATTGAAGATAGAACCATTTTGTAGTAATAATCACAAATATAATTACAATGCACAGTAATCAGCAAAATACATATATAAACAATAGTTACGGACGTACAAACAAAATAAAAGCAGGTCATTAATTTTGTCCAGCAACATTAGAGAAGGCTCATAAAGGAAGAGATATTTGAGTAAAATTCTAGACAGGGAGGGGGAATGACGTACAAAGGAAGATGTGTAGAACAGGTGTCGACCAAGTGAGACAAGCAGGTAGTAACCTGGACTTACATAGGATGACAGGAGATGAAACTGCAGAGGTAGTTTGGGATGGAATTGCCTGCCATGGTAAAGTATTTGGCCTGAGGGAAATGGGGAGCTAATTAAGCAACTGATTTTTTTTTTTTTTTTTATGAGCTTTAGAATAACAGCCTTGGAGAAGCTGTGCAAGGGTCACTTCTAGAGGGGTAAAAGCTACTGTCAGGGAAAGTGCCCTTGTGTAAGGCTGTACAGGCTGTGCACTGCACAACTCCATGGGCATGTCATTCACATAGACTACAGTAAGAACAACACTCCTTCGAATTTTACATATCATGAAAGGACACTGATCCAGTGAGGGATCATGAAGAACTGAACCAAGCAGATGCAAAGAGGATGAAAACCAGATACCAGCACCAAGAAATACTTCCGAGAGGAAATTAGCAAGTATGGGAGACCATACTTCTCTTCAGTTTCTCAGATAGTTGTTGATGCTTTTAGGAAACTTGGGGGCAAACTTGAAAATACAAGCCAATTCAACCTTAAAAGCATTCTGGGAAAGAATCATTTCTTCTTAGGACTTCATGTTGACCAACCCATCATTAATGATAAATAAATGTTCAGAATGAAACACTGCAGCAAATGAGAAGCTGGAAACTCAGGGTGTTTCACATTGACTACTCAGGACACTTAGGAGCACTTTCCCGCCCAGGCACATCTTGTTTGGAAAAACAAAATAAGACAAAATAAACAGACGAACAAAAACATCATTTGTTTCCATTTACAGAGAGTTCAACAAAATTGCATTTGCCTTATTTTTCTCACCAGTTTCATTTACTATGGATTTATGGAATTCATGTTCACATTACCTTTAGGGCGCAAAGTAAATCCACAAGTATAACAGAATGCCAAAACAGGAGAGGAAAGCATCAAGTGCCTGTAAATACTAACTATGCACAAAAGTCATTCCGCCCATTCAGTTAAAACCAGAGTCTTCACCTCGTCTTAATCTATTTCTAGTCACCACTTACCTGAACTAAACTTTAATTGTTAGCAAAGCCCCAAAGCAATAATATGTTATTGACTTGAGATTTTTCTGTCATTTATAACAGAAAGGAATTCTCTTGTCTTCAGCTATATCACCCAGACTCAAAATAAGACTAATCTGTTTATTTATAAGCCCCAGTAAGTTCGTGGTTCTTAGTCTGCCATTTCTTCATTATCAGACAATTATCAACAACCAGAAAAGAGAGTCAACTACTTGAAAACACTGGTCTTTTTACCTTCTTTATTTTCCTACCATCACAATGGCTCTCTGATATTTAAAAGACCTAATAGATTTTGCTGTTTATATTGTAATCTCCTGGGAGCTCTTTAGAAAGGCAGAATCTCAGCCTCCACCCCAAATCTACTCAATCAGAATCTATATTTTCACAAGAACTGAGATGACTCTTGTGTAAGGTAGAGTTTGAGAAGCACTGCTCTAATCTGCTTCATGGGAGATGAAGGTACCAGGCTAATTAGCTGCTTTAGCAAAACCACCTTAAACACACACACATTACTAATAAACCAAATGAGGTACACGAGTTTTCCAAACAGAAATAATTTGGCTAGTGGACAGTTCAAATAAAAGGATGAGAAGACGAGACAGTTAGAAAAGGAAAAAGACCACCATGAACATGGGAAAATACAGGCTCCAATTAGAAGCACTGAAGTTTCCAAGTTTTGAGGCTGATTCCAATAATTCAACTCTTAAAGACTGCCCACAAAATACAGAGAATTTGGTCCTTTCTCCTTATTTGCATGAGTAAATACCTTCCAACGAGGGCAATATTCACTTCATATCATATTTTAAGAAGATTATAGCCAATCTCAGGTGGTTAAAGTTGTTTAGCCTTTAGCCTTGTACCTTCTACCCGACCTGAGGCACGCTGAGCTCCTTGGAAATGGGCTGCCTGTTGTGCTGTACTGCTTAATTATTATATTAACAGACTGAAGCTTCCTTTGAATTAGCTCTTCTCTGTGAGTGTGTTTATTCTATAGAAAAGCCCTTCAGTGATTTGCAATGAAGGTAATTTTTCTTGTCAGCTTACTTCAAAAATCCAATAAGTATAAATCCAATGCAATTTGAGTTTTGCCAACATTTTGCTCCCATTCCATCCTGTTTGTTTCCTTCACATCCTTTTTTTTTTTTTTTTTTCTCTTGAAACCCCAAGTGCAAATCTTCATTTTCTGAATGCAAAGCAGGCTGCAACCTCTCCCAGAATACAGTATCGCTCTGTGGCTCTGGCTCCCGTGACGCTGGGCACCTCTGCCTACGGTGGGCAGAGTCCAACCTGCCTAGTAAGACTGCCTCAGAGCACGCTGAACTTTGGCCCACTTGGCGAGATTCGCACATTGACTCACTGAAAACTGACGGACGTTCCTATCCATAAGTATAAAGCAAACGAATAAAAGCTTTTTTGGAACAGTGCACATACAAAACTGCCATCCCCAAATTCACAGTCATCTTTATACCTGTTGCCTAAATCTAAACCTGTAGGGTGCTGGCAAGAAATTCTTAGTCCACAGCAGCAGAAAAAGGATGGAATATTCTGTGGCATTCCAAGTCAAAACTCACTTCTCTGGCGAGCACCCTTACAAGTAGTAAGTCCTGTTTCGAATTACTTCAGCCTCACCCCACAGTGTGCTCTCTTTAAAATTTTAGCATATGGAAAGGACTGAAGTTAAAGAATAAATATTGATTTTATTTGAGTTGCATGCATGCCCTCACGATTTTTTATTATTTAAGATTCAGGGGAAGAACTGCTACCCCCACAGGCTGTAAGTTTAGCCAGAGTAGAAATCAAATTTTATTCATCCTTGTAGCCCCTTCCCGCTAGTACTCGGACTAAATATTGGTACCTGGTTGTGCTCAAAGAAGCTGCTAAATTGCAAAGCTACTCTCAAATTTGCATCAAGATGTTCAAATTTCTGTTTAGCTATACGCGACAGAACAACAGTAAGGGAAAAAAAAAAGGTAAAATCAAAGACCTCTCTACTCCACTACCAAATGCAGGCTACTGAATGGATGAGGTATTCGAATTTATTCATCTATACCTGCCATCCAAAATAAACCATCCGACTTGTTCTTTCCTGACACTGTGAAACATTTCCAGAAATTCCTCTCCGTAAAGTATCTTCTAAATGAACTATAATCTTTTTTAGATGATTTATTTGTAGATTTTTTTTCAATATTTTATCTCATTTTCCTTTTCTCAGTGTTATAGACCCAGCCCAGTGCCTCACCTATGTGGGACAGTTCTTTAGATACACAGTGTCATTTTTATGACTAAGGACTACTGTCAAGTTAAACAAAATGACTTTGGTAATATATAAGATCTCGGAGGAGAAAGTAGAAGACAAATGAGCAGTAGCTACAGAACCACAGCATAACCTCATTTTAATCACAAGTATTCACCCCTCAGTGTGTATAGCTGATAGGCTGGCGAGCAGACTCAGAATAGGTCAGTTCCAACCAAGTACAAATCAAGTGGTGGCAGCTAGAGATATGGTGGTAAAGTTTGGTGGTTACAAACACTGGCTTTGAACTCAGACAAGCCTGTGGTCCCTGGGTTATCTTGTGTGGCATTTGAGAAAAAAACACAAGGGGAGATTAAGAACAAGGCCCCCAGGAGGGTTATTTCAATGAAGCAATGAAAGAGGTAGCCAGCACCAGGGAACATCAACCATGGGATTCATCATCAACCTTGGTCTTCAATCATCAGGTTTAAAGCCTCCATTAACTGTTTTTTATTCTTATTTCAATGCAGTTGAAAAATAACTGAGTGCCACTTTGTGCTAAGCATTAAGGTCTCTGAGCTCTGCTGGGGAGTCATGTAAGCATTAATAAAATTACTGCAAAGCAATGCAAAACTTGACAGAGAAGTTATGGATAAAGTGTGTAACACATGAAGATGCAGTAAATTTGACTTTGAAGGAAGGTCATACTCGAGGTGGGCATTCAAGCAGAGGAGGAGTTTGCCAAGCAGACAAGGAGGGAAAAGCATTCAAAGTGGAAGAACTAAAGGCAGAGCCTGAGAAAAGTTGACACATTCCAGAATTGTTAAATGTCCTGGTATACTCAGAGCAGAGAAAGAATGGAGACAAGACAAAAAATATAGGGGTGGAGGTGAAGGCCCTTGCAGGAAAGGTAAAGGAATTTTGAAACTTTTTAGGGTGATGACAGCTGTTTAAGTAAAACGTTGATAAGCCCATATCTATGTTTTAGCTTTTTGGTTTTTCTCCCAAAACCATTAAATTTAATCGTGGTGTCAAGTCCTACCTTCCCTCTGCAATGTCCTTAATACTGGATGTCATTTTTTCTACTGCTAATGCTGGCACCAGTTCAGGTCTGCACCATCTCTGGATGTCTAGCATAACCTTCTACCATATCACCTGACCTCCCATCTCTCTTCCTTGAATCCAGTCTTTGCTCAGGTGCCAGGCAAAGTTCAAACTTCAATGACTTCCCAGTCCTTAAATTGCAACTTTTTTGATAGTCATGACAGCTTTACTGACATACTTACCCAAATAAACAAACAAATAAACACATATATTTGGAAAGAGGTTCCAATCATGTGCTGCCCATGAAGGATACTAAGTGGGAAAGGAAGCTGCCTGTGGCTAAGGCCAGAAGCCCATAATCCTGCCAGAGGAATCTGGAATTCCTAATGGGTCTTAGAAAACATGAACTTCTCACCAGATAATCTAACTCTTCTCCAAAAGCCCTCAGCTATCTTCTTTGGACCTATTTCCCTTTTATTTATCCACCTGGACCATGTTCTGTAACCAAAGATACCCATAATTTCTCAGCACTTTCATACACTGCCCTCAACATAAGGAATGCTTGCATTTTGTACTCTTTCTCTTCCTATAAAATACCTACCCATCCTTCAAGGTTTAGCTACCATACACCTATGGATGGCTTTCTTATCCACCCACCTAGATGTAACCCCCTTCCCTACACCCACATTGGAATTACTCAGAGAACTTTGCCCTTCACTCACCTTACTTACCCTATTATACATGTATTATAGTCATTGGTGAGTAAGTTGATGGCAGGGGCTATTTTTCCCTCATTACTATATCCTCTGGAAATTTACCAATGACTTATCTGACAGTAACAATTTATTAAATTCAATTATAACTTCCAATCAGGCATTGTATTAGATATCTATTGATATGTAACAAATCACTCCTAAAAACTCAGAGGCTTAAAATCACAAACATTTACTATCTCACACAATTTCTGAGAATCTGAATTGCGGGAGCAACTTAACTGGCGGTTCTGACCCAGGGTCTCTCTTGAGGATCGTGAGCAGGACTAGAGTCATCTGAAGACATAATGAGAGCAGGAGGACTTGCATCGAAGTTCACTCACATGGCTGCGGGCAAAGGCTTGAGTTTCTCACTGGCTGTTGTCTGGAGGCCTCAGTTACTTGCCACATGGGCCTCTCCACAGGGCTGCTCATGACATAGAAAATTACTTCCCCCAGAGTGATCAACCAAGCGAAAAAAAGAGAATGAGAAAAAGACCAAGGCAGAAATTGCAATGTCTTTTAAACTTAATTTCAAAAGTCCTATACCACCACTTCCATGGTATTTGTCGCATAGACCAATCCTGGTATAATATGACAGGGGATTGCACAAAGGCATGAATGCCAGGAGAGGGACTCACTGGGGGTTGTACTGGAAACCGTCTATCATAGACACCTCTAAATTATGCAGTAGAAAATGGTCTATTCAACCATTGACTCAATGGAAGACTAAAGCTATCTTGATATTCTTTATGTTTGAACAGGATCATATTTTTCAATAACTTTTAAAACATAATTTTAATAGGAATTAATGAATGACTTGGATTATTTCATTATTTAATAAGCAAAAAGTGTCAACAGATGAGTGATAAATTGTCCAGCAATCAATGTTACTGATGAGTAGGGTGTACTCCTTTTTTTAATATCTCACCAAAGAAAACATATTTTTTTAGTTAATTTCAAAGTCCTTACCCTGGACTAGTGCTGTGCTTTAGAACTCTCTACACCAGTAGAAATGATTAACATACACACACTACTATACATAAAACAGATAACCAACAAGGACCTACCATATAGCACAGAGAACTATACTCAATATTTTATAATAACCTAGAAGGGAAAAGAATCTGAAAAAGAATATATATATATTCTTGTATATATATATATATAAAACTGAATATATATATATATATATATAAAACTGAATCACTTTGTTGTACACCTGAAACTAACACAACATTGTAAATCAACTATTCTTCAATTAAAAGAAGAAATATTCTATATTTGTGCTATCCAGAAGATAGCCACTAGCCAAACAGAGCTATCAAGCACTTGAAATGTGACTGAGGAACTAAATTTTTATTATATTTCATTTAATTAATTCAAATTTAAATATAAATAGCTACATGTGGCTGGCAGCTATCATATTGGACAGTGCAGGTCTAGACTACCATTTATTCTTTTACTTTGTTTTGACATAGACCTGACACATAAATTTTAAAATGATGTCTTAGGACAAATTATCAAGCTCTAGGGTCAAATTATTTGGATTCCAACTTAGGTTCTTCATTTGCAAGTGATTTGTCCTTACAAATTGTACTTCACTGCTCTTTGCCTCAGTTTCCTCAATTGGCAAAATAAAGGTACTTACCCCTATAGGATTGTGGAGTAGATTAGTGCCTGACACATAATAATTGTGATAAATGTTAGCTGTAATTACGATTACAGTCTTTAATACCATGTTACTATTTGTGAACATATTTTCTCCAATGCCAGGTATTACTTAGTTTAATGTGAATAAGTTCATGAAATGAATCTTCACAATCCTATTATTATATTAAGAATAATGTAACAAGTGTATCTACCGTATTTCCTACAAAGCAACTTCAGAAGAAGGTTTTTTCTTTGAAAATAGACAAGCCATTAGCTGGAACATCTTTTTCTTTCCTTAGTTTTGCATCAAAGTTTTGTTGGGCGTTTTGCACTATTTCAGTCATAACTTTGATGATCATCATCATGAAAAAAACCAGGAAAGTGGCCTTAACTAAATTTGTAAAGTTTGCAAGAGTTCATTTGAAGTTACTGTTATTTGAAAGATGAGAAAAATGTGGCCTTGTTCCCAAGGAAAGTAAATGTTTCAATCTCCTACCTGTGAATATGAAGATACTGTATTTTATTTGCACAGGATACACCATAAACCTTATCAGTTTCCTCTGGGGGAATAAGTAAAGTGTAGTCGCTGGCATTAAGAGTAAAGCAGACTTTTCATTTAATATAGACTGAGATAAATTCAGGTTAAGTATTGTATAAAGAAAATTGGTTATAATATTTATTATAAAAACAGCACATAGGACTATTACTTTTTTATACTTCGATCATCAAGCACATACACACACACACACGCACACACACAAGATTTTAAATTGGGACTCAGTCAAGTACTGTAGAGAACAGTTGAGTCATACATCTCCCTTTCACAATTTATTATTGATCCACTCTCACTATAGTTTATTTTCTTCCTCAGGGGAAACTAAGAACTTCTTTATCAATTTGGTCAAAGTTTTTATGACTACCCTTTCCCTGACATAACGTAACATAATATATTTGAACACAGCCAGCCATAGTATCTCACCCATCCCTGTTCTAAATATCACTCCTCCTCATACTATGATTCAATTTAAAGAATCTTTCCAAAGAGCAATCTAAATGAATAACAAGTTAGCTTTCAGGCAAACAAATGAATTTGCATTGTTTTATAATTCATCATAAATATTTCACTTAATTACCGAGGTACATTGTTCAGAAACACAAAACATTATAAATTAATTAGCACTGTCCCTGCTGATTTTTTAGTTCTGTGGAATGTAAAAGCCAAAAGTAAAAACAGCCTGCAGAGCCCAACCAGAGCACATGTTATATCAAATGCTAAAGTCCACAAAAAACATGTCATAGTACAAATTTGTGAGATGTATTTTGAAACACCAAGATTTTGTCTTTTATCAGGTGTTACCCTATTTACTTTTAAATTCAAGGTCAAAGAAACCCTCCTCCCTGGTTTTTTTCCTTTTGCTTTACATGATCCAAACAGACAAAATCCCATATTATCTTGAAAGCGATTAAAGGAGTTACTTTTCTCTCATCCAAGGTAATAAAATTGCAATATAACTAAAATGTAACAACACATTTTTGAAGATGGGGAAGTTTATCAGCATGAAATAAATGTACTCTCAATATATAAATGTTGTCATATTAGAATCAGCACCTAATATGAAAAATGTAAATCCATTTAAAATTATCCAAATGCAAAGGTAACACATTTTTACTTAGCTAACTGTAACTCTATAAAAAGCCATTTTTTTAAAAATTATTACTTCTAAATACTTGATAATTTATAATGTTTCTAAGTGGAAGTGTAACATAGCCTCAAAGGAAATAGTAAAAGTTTATAATTCTGAGTATGAACCTAAAACAGCAAGGTGTCCATATTTTATTAAAATACAGCTGTAATATTTTGTGAAAAAATGAATTTAAATACAATTCCTGCAGAATAAGTGATTCAAATATCAAATTAGTCTCCAAAACTTAATGCTTCAGCCCATTTAAAAATGTTAAATGCTTCATTATATAAGTATATATAGGGTTTTTTTCAAATGATCTTAATAATGTACAATATCATTATAAAATACTTGAGCTTTTTCATTGTTAGACATTAAAGTACTTGCTAGTTCTTTACTGAAATCTCTGCTAAAGCATGTGTTTTCCTTCTTGGTGAACTAACAACAGACTGAAGGAATTAGTGCTGAGAAGAAAAAGTCAAAAAAACAAAAATATTTTGTTTGACCAAGCAAAAAGCAACAAAAATGGTTTGGTTTAAATGATGCACTAATTCGTAAACTACGTCTGATTCTGCCTGATTTAAACAGCTGGGACTTTTTTTTGAGGAGCTGGGGAATCATTTAAATCCCTCTATTGCAAGTATCATATCTTCAACATGCCTTTTTTGGCAATACTAGTGAATGCTTTATAGAAGGACTGTTGTAAAACAGAATGCTAGTTACATGAAAAAAATAATTAAAACATGCACGTTTTGTGCAAAATGTGTACATGCATTAGAAGTGAGTGTAAGTGCAACATTCCAGCAAAACTAAGAAGGAAATTACAATCTCTGTCCTGAATTGAGGACTGAAAATAATAGCACAATATATGTATAGGAACCCTTGGTCACATTCCTTGATTGACACATTTCCACCTCCTGAAATAAGAAAGAGTTAATTGGTAGATTTCTCAACTGCAATTTCATGGTAGTTTACCCAATTGACTGTTGGTTAGTCATCATGCTGACAGTTTCTGAGCCATTTTTCCTAGGCATACATGGAGTGAGAAGACGGAATAAATGGCTAACTCATTTAATTAACACATTCTCAGAGTTTTCTAAGTAGTCACTATGTTCTGCTCTCAGAAATACCCCAAGTACATTCTCAGTGTCCATATTGCCTGGCCTCTAATTCTTTATCCTGTCATGTGGTATCTTTGGGCATGTAGCTTCTGTTCTTTCAGTGGTCTTTATTGGGCTGCTCCATAAAACTAAGTCATTTTGCCCTGACCTTTCTTAATTTGAGGTTGCTATTATTATTTCTGGTACTGAATAGCTTGCCATAACGTAAAAATAAAAAGTTACATCATATGGGTGTGTGTGTCTGTGTGTGTGTGTGTATATGTGAAAAAACTGAATAAGAAGCTGGATACATATTTATACTAATGATGAGATAATAGGTATTTTATACTATCATTGCCATAAAAATGTAAATTGTTAGTAGTAAAATTTTATACTACTCCTTAATTTCAGCATGTTTTCCATGTTTACTGAACTATAATCTAACCCAGATAACTGAAAGAGATGTTAAGTAATGACTGACAGACAAGCTAGCTAAGTAATAATCTTACTGAAAGAAAAGATAACTAGCCAAAGATTGAGCTATGGTACTGACTATAAAGAAAGATTATAGATTATATTCCCCTGAGAAGGGTAAAAAATGAAAGATAGGTTACAAAATATAGATTAAATATCTAGGGGTATATATTGTTTATACTATATATGTTTGTTTGTATGTATGTGCGTATGTAAGGTACATTCAGGAGATTTTTCTCATTGCTAAAAATTAGAGAAATACCCAGTGCTTAAAATGGGAGAAAGCATAGGTTGCTAGAAGCAGGGACGTATACAATAGGACACTTCATATTTCATATTATCCCCTTCTTTAGTATCTTTGAGCCTTTGCCTAGCTCCTTGGTCAACATGTGATCTAGTTCAATGACAAAGTGCCACCAACTGATCCCACCAACTGAACATCATTCTGAAACCTCATCTGGATCCTCTCTGCTGCTCAGAAACCCTCCCATTCATCTCCTCTGGACTGCCAATAATAGTCACATAGTAGCTGTTCCAAACCATTTTCTCCGTCTTTAATCTTCAACCCTGCTTCAATTCACTTCATTCTCCTACCGTGACTCCATTTCTTCCTTTACTGAGAAGAATAAAGTCATGTGATTGATATGTATCCTTAAATTCCATTTCCTCCATCTCAAAACTATCACTATGTCATCTTTTCTCTCTGGCCTCCATCTCTCCAGTTTTACGGGGAAAAGCATAAAATAGTTCTCAAAATTCAACTGTCTCATGTGCTTTTTATCCCATCTGAACCCACATCTTCTATTCATTCCATCACTCGTTCATCCAATCCCTAGGTCAACAAACACTTACTGGGCACACATGCAGTACAGTAGTTTGAAGCCAGAGGTGGGTTTTCATACCTGTTTGCTCATTTTCTAGCTACACAAGCACAGGCAAGTTCCTTAATCTCTCTGGCATTCAGTCTGCTCAGCTGTAAAATGAGTAATACCTTCTTCATGTACTAGTATGAAGATGAAATAAGAATTGGCAGATTAAGCACTTACTACACTTAGTACATAGTAATTTTGTAGCAAGTAAAATGCTAGTTTCTGGGGGTATACAGTTGAGAGATGTGTTCCTCAGGACTTCGTATCTTTCGGGGATCACATCTTTCAACTATATATGATATATATATATATATATATGAATGTATGTGTGTGAATTTGAGTAGTGCAATATAAAATGGAATATAATATGTAGTATAGTATTATAATCAATTTCCAATTATGATTAATAAAAGAGATAAGCTGAGAGACCAAATACAAATAAATATTACTCAGCCATAAAAAGAAATGAAATTGAGTTATTTGTAGTGAGGTAGATGGACCTAGAGTCTGTCATATAGAGTGAAGTAAGTCAGAAAGAGAAAAACAAATACTATATGCTAACACATATATATGGAATCTAAATAAACAAAAAAAAGGTTCTGAAGAACCTAGGGGCAGGAAAGGAATAAACACACAGACGTAGAGAATGGACTTGAGGACATGGGGAGGGGGAAGGGTAAGCTGGGACAAAGTGAGAGAGTGGCATGGACATACATACACTACCAAATGTAAAATAGATAGCTAGTGGGAAGCAGCCGCATAGCACAGGGAGATCAGCTCAGTGCTTTGTGACCACCTAGAGGGGTGGGATAGGGAAGGTGGGAGGGAGACGCAAGAGGGAGGAGATATGGGGATATATGTATATGTATAGCTGATTCACTTTGTTATAAAGCAGAAACTAACACACCATTGTAAAGCAATTGTACTCCAATAAAGATGTTAAAAAAAAAAGTTTACAGTGTTTCTATAGTATTTAATTCCCACTTAGAGATAAAAATGATTTATTTATAATTACTACAAAAATATAAAATATATAACAAAAACTTGATATGAAAAACACGAGACCTAAATAAAGAAAACACTTAAGGTTTGCTAAAGCATATAAAAGTTTGGAATAAATTAAAAGATAGCCCCCTTCCTGGATATTATAATAGCCAGAATATCCTGTATTCAGAACAAAATCCCAATTAGATTTGTTTTGTACTTGAAATAAAAGGAGATTCTAAAATGCATCTGAAAGGATAGATAGGTGAAAATAGAATTGGAAATTTGAAAAATGCAGGCATATGATAGGATACTTTTCCTATTAGATATTAAGAGGTATTATATAAACATCATAACTAAGAAATGGAACTATCCCCAAAATCAGCAGACAGAAAATGGAACACAATAGATAGCTCAGGAGCAAATCATAATTCACATGTAAAAGCATAACATTCAAGAAAGGTGACCTAATCTGTCAGTGGGAAAAATATTATTTAATAATTAATTCACTATTTGGAATTTTAAAACTAAATTATATATTTATTCCATTAATAAAATTGACCACAAAATATTAAAAAGAAATTCTCACATCAAATATCTCACATCAAATAACACAATTAAAAGGCAAACAATAGGCTGTGAAAATATTTTATACATGTCAATTATAGTACTAGTATATGAATCCCTCATGCATATCAATAAGTAAAACCTAATACCTAATTACATGATCAGGTGACAAAAGTAGTACAAAAGCTAATAAGAATGTAAAAAGCAAAGTACAGACTTTCCTATTACAAAAGAAAAGGAACTGTAAGATACTCCTTCTGCCTGTCAAAATTAGAAAGAGATAACAGTAATACAATAGTCCATGTCTGTTATGGTGTAGTCAAACGAATACACTGTCGTTCAGAGAGTTAACTAGTACACATGCAGTTTTATTTGTTCATTCATCTATCCATTCAACAAATATTTTGGGAGCATTTACTCTTTGTAAGGAATTGTTTTGTGTAGTTGGAAAACTGGTATCAAAAGTTTTTAAATGTTTACTTTTTTATTCTTGGGATTACTTCTAGCAAGTCTATCCTAAAGAAATAAACACTGATGAGCAAAAATATACATGTAAATATCATAACTTTAATAGCAACAACACCTAAAAGTCCAACAATAAGAATGATTAAATGAATGTTGATATCTCCCTACAGTTGCTTATATATTCTTTAGACAAAATCAATTTTTCAAAGAATGTAAGAGCCTTAAGGGTAATTAACAAGGTGAGAGTTGCATATAGTACAATCACAATTTCGTGATACACATACAACAAAGGTAAGAGAGGTTATCACTGGATGGAAAACTATAGGTTGGTTTTTCCTTTTTTTATACTTTTCTATATTGCTTATAATGAGCGTGTATTACTTTTAACATCAAAAGAAATACTATGCATTTTTTAATTCTTTGGAATAATAGGGAAATAAGTATTTTCTCCTAAAAATATGAGAAGGCCTCAAAGGCACATTTTAGACATTGCTCTATTATTATCTCTCTTGAATTTTTAATCTTTCCTTGGTCCACAAATGAACTCAGATCTCTCCTATTCAAAAATTACTTTCTCCTACTCCTTTGAGCTAGCCTATATTTTCCCCACCTATTATTACTGCCAGATTTCTTGGAAAAGCAGTCAATATTTCTTTTCTCACTTTGCTGCCATCCACACATCGTTTGCAAAATGCTTCCCATTCCAATACATTGATTGAGCCAGCTCTATCTCAGATCATGGTAAGTCCATTCCAAATTCAGTTTTCTCCATCTTTGTTCCACTTCTTGGTCTACCTACATTGTTTGATTTTGGTCATCTTTTGATAGTTTTCTAATCAGTACTTCATTTGTTCTTCTTTCTCCTCCCACTCTTTAAATAGGTGATCTTCTCAACATTTTATTCTGATCCTTATTCTCTTCTCACATTCTATACTCTTCTTCTTAAAAATGTTATGCATTTTCACATATTCAGTTATCACCTCTATGCCTATAATTCACAAATCAGTTTCTGATTCTCCCTTGAATCATATCCCCTCTTTTTTTTCACCTGCAGGCTAGAAGTTGCAACTTGGATGTTCTTCAAGCATCTCAAACTCAACACATCTAAAATCAAAA
Source organism: Balaenoptera musculus (assembly GCF_009873245.2). Taxonomy (NCBI): domain Eukaryota; kingdom Metazoa; phylum Chordata; class Mammalia; order Artiodactyla; family Balaenopteridae; genus Balaenoptera; species Balaenoptera musculus. The sequence goes on along the minus strand of NC_045791.1, from coordinate 28,579,177 downwards.
TATTCACCCTGCCCTGCCCTTAAAATTTTTTTCATCACATGACTTCTCTATTTCTATTTACTTTCCCATTATTTTAGGTACACCAAGCTCAAAATATCTTAGACTGCATCTCTGTCTTGTTCCTACTCATCCAGTTGTCCATGCCCTATATCTATCTATCTATGTATCTATCTATCTATATCTTTCCATTTCCTTTCTCATTCTTTTGAACTCTGATATAACTACCCTTACCTTAGTGTGACTTGTCCTGATCCCATAGAAGTAATACTCTCATTGTTACTCAAATTCCTTCTACCTGCTACCAAAACATGGCCAGATTTATCTTCCTGCAACACCACTATAATTTTATCACTACCTACTCAAATGACTTCATCTGTCACTCTGGTTAAATGCTCTTTATCTTGGCATTCAAGATCTTCTCAGTCCAGTCCTACCTCCTTTTTTTTTCACTGCTACTATACAGATTCCCTTTGCTCTAAGATGAACCACTTTGTGTGTATGAGTTGCCCTTTCAGAATCTGATAACGCCCTTCCTAAAGGCCCAGCGTAAGTATCACCATAACAGCACAGCCCTCCCTGGCCATCCCCACTAGTTCTTTGTTTTAATCATTCTTATGACAATTACTGACTTCTATCTGTTATTTTCTGTGAAAATGCCTTTTTCGCAAACTATATTGTAAGGTCCTTAAAGATAAAGATTGTATCAATTTAGCTTAGAATACACCACAACGCCTGGCACAGTATCCTGCGTATAGCAAGTACTCAAATACTGAGGAACAAATCAATAAATTTACAGACAGCAAAATATTTAATACTTTTTAGTCATTGTATTCATGTATTTCTGTTAGTATACGGTTTGTTGTTCTCCTCTGTAAGATTATTAAAGCCTTGGGAATAGGAATCATACCTATCCTTTAATAACAGATAATCCATTTTTAAAGAAAGTCTTGGGAACCGTTATATAACAATTTTACCAGGTGTTATACCGCTTACCCCTTGCTTTTTTTCTGGTTAGAAGGAGTTACATAAAATGAAATACAATGCTATTTTTTCATTATGATTTGTCAGTGATTAATCCATAATTAAATCTTGATTATTAGGGTGACCATTCGGGTTAAAGCTATTTCTTGATCTAATTAAAGCTTTGTAGAAAAACATAGGTAAATGCATATGTTCTTAAACACAGGCACAATTCGATCTCCCAATGGTATATGAATCAGGTAACTCTTTTATTTGGCAGATTTTTGAAGGAAAAAAAGCATCAAATGACCAGTCATTTCCCTGAGCGCCTATCTTATTTTAATAGCTATTACTCTCATTCCATGCTCATCTCCCCTGAGATACTGTGTTGGATTCTCTTTCTGAATAAGTCTTTCAAAAATTGAAGATAAATTCAAGTCTCAGAATACCAACATTTCTCTCTGAAACATTTCTTATATATTAAATCAAAACAGGGTGACATTAGAACCCGGTATTGCTCAGATCAGGTGAAGCCTTTCCTGGGTAAATCTATTACACAAGACCATTCCCCCAGCTCTGAGCCAAAAGAAACAAGAGTAAAAGCACAATAATATGGTAATATCATTCCAAGATCCCAAACGTATCTGTAAAACCTCAGCTGGAAGTTGATTTAACCTCTCTGGTATTGTCGTGTGACCCCTGAGGTGGTACCTTCCCTTCTATAAGTGAGTAGAGCGATTACCATTACCCGTGGAAGCCAGAGTTCCCCAGTGACTTGGAAGAGTCTTGAGAAGGGATAAAGTTTCAGAGCTCATTGCAATTCTTCCAGCACTGAAATCTCCTGGAGCTGAAACTCATTCAGAAATGATGAGGCATTTGAAGCTGCCTGAAATAAGGGTTCTCTACTAAAGTGACTGGCTAGTCCACATCCCACCTGAGAAAATGATGAGAAATCACGTTCAGGGAAAAAAAAAATCCATTCCTACAATGGTACAGTGGAGCAGAGACAGTAGTTATTAAACTGACTTTGATTCAGGCTTGTTGAACTCTTTAGATTCCTAACAGCCCATCTGCACTGGAGGTTTTAAATGCTGCACTGATCATTTAATTTCTCCCATCTGATTCCTGTGATAACTCCTGTACTCTGGATAATTAGGGAACTGAGCAAACAAACCACCACCCTTCCAATATCAGGATACATGCACTGCCGCAGGTTTACCGAGCCTTACAGAAGGCCTCCGCTCCATAGCACTGTGGTATCTCTCTCTGGGCAGTTTCCCACATTGCAGAGGGTAGGGGGGGAGAAACTTCACATGTGGGGACTTAACTGAGGCTAACTCAGATTTTGGCTGCTATCCCACAAGAAGCAAAGCAGGAACAACGGGCCCCCTTTGCAGTCACAAAATTCTTGTTGCCACGTCTGAATGGATTTTCAAGTGCAACGGTGATCATTGGCTCATGAGCTTCCTTCCCACTGGCTTCATCGGTTACATACCGTGCGTGTTTTAAAATGAGCATCGTTGGAGCAGGCTGGTGATCGTAGCAATTTTGTGCAGCACACTTATAGCTACAGGACAAACTACATAAACTGGGGGAGGCTCTCAGCAGAGGGCCTGTGTTTGGGTCGGGGGGGGGCGGGGGAGGGGGACCATGGGCAGAGGCAGAGAGAGTTGTAGCTACAACAATGAAAAAGACAAGAGGGACATTCACAGAAGAGGAGAATGAACAACTGACTCACACAAAAATGGTAAATGAAAAAACTAAGCATCTCAAACACAGTGTAGCGAAAATTTAAAGCCAGCTGAACTGGAGCAGAATGGCAGGAGGCTAAGGGAACTACTTAGTCTCTAAGAATGCATCTGATTGTTTCTGTGGAGAGTAGCCTGGCTACAAAGAGAGGTGCTTTTATGTTAGTTTGCCCACTATTGGTAAGAAAGAAAGGCAGCAACAGGAAATGGATGTTTAAGGCAACTTGCAAGCCCACATAGGAAGCGGCTGTTCCATTGTGGCGGTCCTGCTGCCTTCTACTGGTGACCCTCTGTGGGTACTGTCATTGTGGAAACAAGTAACAATCTGCCACCAAGAAAAGAGAAACATTTTTAAAGAAACAGAACGATCTGGCAATTTTTGTTTTTAAGAACACAAACGCAAAGGACAAAGTAAATGGGTTAGAGAGGCAGAGTCAACGTTTTCACAACTGTGAAGTGAGGAGACGGGGGAGAGGGAGCAGGAGAGAGAAAGAGAGGAAGAGCTCCAGAGAAAGAGGAGAGCCTGCTAAAGAAGCCAGCCCCCTGTACAGACAGCCTGACGCCAGATGGCTTCTTCTAATAAATATTCAACCTTAACTCTGTTCCCATGTAACTTTGTTGTAAAGCTGCCAGCACACCCACACAGATCTGGGCCAGCAAAATGATTACAGTAGTACAAACAAAATAGTGCAATAGAGGAAACAGACAGACAGGGTCCTGTCCACAGACAGGCAGGGCTGGAAGATGGGAGCTGATGAACCTTAGATTTAATGCTTCGGAAGTCCTAATAATAAGTAGCATTGGAGGGGAGGGGACCTCAAAAGAGGAGAAGAAACATTTAACTCTTATCTGTGCTCTGCTTCAGGTTTCAGCACTGAAACATGTACAACTTTTTCTTTAGAGATTACACAGGAAATATTATATCTCAAATACTATTTTCCAATATAACCTCTACGTTTAACTACATTTAGAGTAATAACAACCTAACTAAAATCACCCCCTTTTTAATTGCATCAGTATATAATACAACTATGTACTTTAAGATTTATCATTTGGAAAAAAAATAGACGATTCACCATATATTTTTTAAAAAACACACACAAGTAATCTCTTTGAGTGTCTTCTTCCTCCTCTCACCCCTTTCTGAGCTATTTGGTATTTAAATTCTGTTTGAATATATAGACACCTTTTGATTCTAGGAGGAAGGGTATTCAGTATGCATTTCAATGTTTCTTTGGGAGAGAGTTTGGAAATATTGATGTCAGAATAGAATGCTATATTAATAAAGTAATATATGGAGATTTTGAACCAAATAATGCTAAAACTCAGCTTGAGGGAATGGTGATATAGTGAAATATTATTTTAGAAATGCATGTTATGGAGTACATTAAAATGTGATGTTAGAAACAACTATTAGCGAACTATATCAAGCCTTTTCAATTTTAGTTTTTCAGTGATATATACAAACTTCTTGTGTTAGAAATGGACTAAACCAACTTAGTAATAAAATATAGCAACTTGGAGCAAATCATCTAAAATGGCTGGTATAAAAATGAGTTTCTAACTATATTTTCTATTTTTTGATCTGCTATCAAAAATTGTCCAGAAAAAAAAAAAATCTCTAAAAGAGTTCATCATAAGCCAAGGTTTCTCTTACCTCAAAATCAAGAATATATTTTGTAGGGTTATCTGTGAGCACTGATAAGACCGCAGGAATGGAGATGTAAGAAAAACCAACAAAACAAAAAAATTAAACACTTACGAAGAGCTAGATAAGTTTTGTTAAGTGCATACTGTTGTTTTGACAGTTTGAGAATCTGCACAGATTTTACATTTTATTACACTGACATCAAAAGCCGTATTGATAGGAAAGGACCACATTTCTAACAAAAAGAGACATAAAAAATTAGCATTTATCTTCCAGTGATATTGAGCTTTCTAAGGGTAAGCCATAGTATTTTCCCCTTCCTGCAGAGAACTGTATCACAGAACTAAGAATGCCTTGGAAGGTTAAGGCTTCCCAATTAAGGACACAATGGAGACAAATCCTTGAAAAGATGTGTATAAATTGCACACATGAAATACAAACAATATACACATATCTGTATACCAAATATGCAGTTGTGCATTCAAAAGAGCTAATGGCACGCAATAATGGGAAATTATTTGAACATCTGTTTGAACATTAATCTGCATATTTTTGCACATGCAATCATCCATTTGCATCAGCATATTTTGCAAGTCGCATGCACACGTTAGACACCTGTTATTAAAAACCAGGTCCATAATATGCTGCTGATTTCCTTAAATATAATTCTATTTTCATGAGATTTATCATAGAGTCCAAAGGGTAGTGCATTTTTAGGAAAATGGGCAATACACACAGGATGATATTAGTGGAAATATGTGCACTTCTCCCTCATCTATGTATGGGTAATAGACTTCAGGGTTCAAAGAGGGAACAAAATTGGTAGGTAATGAAAAAACAAAACAATGTTGTAGAGATGAGTCATGACACAATCCAGCTCCTTCCTTCTGGTAGAAGAATGACCAACCTCTGAGAAATAAATTGAGAAGTCAATTGTGCCAAGTACTATGTTTACTAGCACATAGTACATAGTCGATAAATATTTGCTGATTCCTTGGTTAATAAAGAGATGTACAATTTAATTAAAATGTCACATTCAGCTAATGGTTACTGAGGTTAGATGATCTATCAGACTTTATTCTGACTGCTTTTACAGGCCTATCTCATTTAATCCATATGGAAATAGCCTTTGAGCAAATATTGAAAGACTGAACTAAAAAGATTAGGTTCTGCTACTAACTAGGAATGTGATCTTGGACTAATTTCTCTAGTAATTGATTTTGTAAAATGGGAGACTGGGTTGAGTCTGCAAATATGCTGTACATATGGTGCTACTATCCCTTTCTTTAACTGTGGCAGAAATAAAAAATTCTATCCCGGCACTTTTCCCCACTGAGCCTGGACTTAGCCATAAATTCTTTCTTAACACAGCACTCCAGGCAACCACCACCAACTGATCAAATTTGGCACACAAGATGAATCTATTTTCTATCCTTGGACTATATTTTCTCTAAGACTCTCGCCACAAACGGAATCCAGAACTCTCATAGAACGCTAAAATCCTATGTTTTAAAGAAACTATCCTAATTATTTGGTTGTTTTCTAATTACAGTGTATCACATATGCTCTGAAACTAATTGACCACTGGTTAAGACTTGAGGAACTCTTGCTCTATGTACAATTTCACCATAATACAGTATTTTAAATGGATTTAATCCATATAATATGCTATAGCAAAATAATGTTCAATATATTTCCCTCTTTTGGATTATCCATAAAAGTACTTTCTTCCAGGAAGTCATGCAAAGCAGATCAGGAAAGCAGCATGAAGCAATACTTTGCACAGCACAGCCCTTGGGCATGGACGAAAGACAGCAGCCATGGTCCAAGCTTCTGTCAGACAGAGCGTTGGTGGTGTGATAGAAAGCACAGAAACCTCTAGGCACATTAAAAGGACATATTCAGACTCTTCAAGTGATAAGGAAAGATGGGAAACAAATGGAGCTCTCAGAGAGGATGGGTTTTTGAGAAAAATCTCTGAGAAATCCTTCAGTGTGATAAGCATTGCAAACAGCTGAGATGAATCCATCAAAAGTATATACTGAGTGTTTGCTTTATGTCCAGCCCTAGGCTGAGTTCTTAGAGAAGTACAATAAAGGACTATAACACATTGCCTGCTTTTGGAGAAACTGCATTCTAGTTGAAAGAAATAAAACTTATAGATAACATTGCAAAACTGCTCATAAGCCAAGGATACTTTTCTTTTTCCAGATACATCTATACCCACATGAACAACATTTCAATCAACCATATTACTTTGAATGGTAAGGCTCCAACAAAGAATGCCCAGAGTACTCTTTATGAGGTAGCAAAATGACTCCCATTGTGATCTTACCACTTGGGTTATTTTCCTAGCTATTTATTGTGTCTTGCCTCTTCTTTTTGTAGTGGTGCCTGCACATCACACATATCTCTTGCTTCTAGAACTATCATCCACATTCCCCCTAAGGACTCACCATTCTCCCACACTCAGTCTTTGTGGATTGGGTGGAGCTTCACATCTAGCTCCAAGTGTGGGCACATGATCCATGACAGACAATGAATGGCAACGAGCCTTAGCATTTGCTAGGACTGTGGTAAAAGAGAAACTCAGGATGTGACTGGACTAGCTGGTGGCCACAGGTAGAAACTGGCTAACAATAAAGCCCAAAGAAAAGGAAAGCAGAACTTTCCTTTTTCAGAGATGGAAACAGACCAGTCCCTAGTGGCATATATTAGCATTGGGATATAGCAATGTCTGATTCTAGCTATATTCCTGGACTTTTCAGTTACCCAAACAAATTCTTCCTTCCCATCTACCACCCACCTTAAACTAGTTTAAACCGGATTCCTACAGCAAGCAATTTAAACAACCTAGCAAATTCAATCCACTCACTGGCATACACTGAGGCAGTCAGTTGGTCCCAGCTAACAAAACAAATGCAGAAAGAACTTAAATCACTTTCCCTAAATCACATAATAAAGGTCAACAAAAATATAGAAAGTAAAGGCCTATATTTTAAGAACAAAATAAGTTGAAGCATCACATTCTTTTAAAGTATTTTCTATAGCTATTTTCTTACCTTTGTGGGGACTGAGAACCAGGTCCCATTTCCCTTCACAATGCCCAAGTCCTTCCTAATATACCCTCTGGGAAATAGAAAATAAGACGATTGCCACAATTGCCCTTCACTGTAATCTTCCCTTGAATTAGGATTTTTTTCAAGTTGCTAATAGAGAACCTTTATGAAAACAAGAGTATCTAATTATTGGGAAGAATTATCAGAATTCCAAGAAGTACCTTGTTAGGCCTATTTATAGGACTATTAATATTAATTCTCAATTTAGAGACCCTTATTCTTCTGCTTATTTCCACTATGAGTCCAACCAGCTCTCACTGAGTCACTCAGAGGGAGACATCCAAGTCATACAAAGTTCACTCAGAACTTAGGGCATTGCCTAGGAACAACAGACAGTGATCACTCTTAATGTCATCCAGGATACTGGCAGAACACTAAGGTGTTTTAGCCTCACTCCAGGAAGTAATTTACGCAACGCATTACCTAGCTGGTGAAAATATGTAGTAAAGAAACAACCAAGATCAGGAGGAGCTAAGTTTCTCACGCATAATATCAGAGTGAATCCGGAATAGCTGCATAAGTGAACCACTGAGTCCTTAGCTCATTGCCTAACCTAAGAAGTCACCTGCTGATTTAATGTTAGCTACGGGAGTATCTCCATCACAGCATCCCTACTGCTATATCACATTTAAACTAAGCATTTGTTCTTTTCAGTCTACTTTCTGTTTAGAAATTGCTTCTATTTTGAGCAGTGTGTTTACTTTTTCACCTTTTTGTAAGACTTGCATTTTATTAGCTAGAATTCAAATACAGCTAAATGAGGAAAACTCAATAAAGGGACTAAAAATTTTTTTGCATCCAATAAATTAGCTGTGAAATGCCAAGTTGGTGGCTGTGCCTGCAGTCATTTTAGTTATAAGACACATAGTAGGAAACAGTTTTGGGATTTTCAGCCATTAGTTTATAAATTGAATGAGATAGATGTGTTCGTTCATATAAAGTAATGTAATTCTTCTTGGGAAAGTTTAATATTATACAAATCCATTATCATATTTACAAATTAATCTTCCCTTAGGAAAAAAAGATAGATTTGCAGAAGGAAGGGCTTTATTACTATTAAAACTGAATTTTTAAAGAAAATAAAAGAAAAAGAAGGAAAATTATATGAACTATAAATGCCTTTTTATGACTAAAAGTTTTGTAACACCAAAATTTATGAAAAGAGAGGGGAATAAAGCAGAACATAGAAGGATTTTTCAATGAGCTCACAGAAATTGCAACTCCTGTATCATAAATTGCAAACTCCTATAAAATTAAACCTGTTGATGTGCATGCAAACTGAATGGCATTAAATTCATTAGACACTTACAGTTATTATGAATTTCCCCTGGATAATTTTTTTTTGTCTAAACTCTCAAGCTACTTGCTCTAATTTTTGACAAGATGGGATTTTAAAACTTCACACCACCAATTACGACAAAAAATCCTGTGTTCATTTAATTTCTTAAACTTTCAATGACTTGTTAATGTTGAACAAATAATTGACAACATAATTAATTGCTAACAATCCACTGTCATAAAATAGACTTTGCTACAGAGAAAAACTTAGAGTGAAGGGTAAAGGAAGTCTCAATGCACACACAAATTCCTGACATGTTATAGAAAGGAAGAAAAGTTAATTAATTTTCTGCCAGATAGTCTCCTTTATGCTCATCCCTAGCATTTATTCTGTGAATGCCCCCTTTTTTTTTCAAGGAAGGGTTAAATGTATTTTCTACACAAACAAAAAATGTAGCATAATATTAACAATATCTTATAAATAAGATACAAACTATACTGATTTATTAATAACCACTTTTTGGAACACTTCTAACTACTGAAAAAAATCAAAGTGTTAGCTATATAAAGGAGTTGTATAGAAAAAATTTGTTGCAACATTTTTTGAATGTCATCATATACAACTGTTCGGGTTGAAAGTCATATAGTAATAACTAACAATAAAAATAAATGGCTATTATTTATTTTTTGATTACCTCCTATATTCCAGGACAGTACTAAATGTTTTCAATGCATTATCTTATTTAACACTTTCAGCAACCCTATCCAGTAAATACTGTTATCAGTTACATTTTACAGATGAGAAAATTAAGTTTAAAGATATTAAATATGAGCAGACTTTCAAGATGGCAGAGGAGTAAGATGTGGAGATCATCTTCCGCCCCACAAATACAACAAAAATACATCTACATATGGAACAACTCCTACAGAACACTTACTGAACGCTGGCAGAAGACCTCAGACTTCCAAAAAGGCAAGAAACTCCCCATGCACCTGGGTAGGGCAAAAGGAAAAAGAAAAAACAGAGACAAAAGAATAGGGACGGGACCTACACACCTGGGAGGGAGCTGTGAAGGAGGAAAAGTTTCCACACACTAGGAAGCCCCTTCACTGGTGGAGACCGGGGGTGGGCAGGGGGAAGCTTTGGAGCCATGGAGGAGAGCACAGCAACAAGGGTGCAGAGGGCAAAGCGGAGAGATTCCCACACAGAGGATTGGTGCCGACCAGCACTCACCAGCCTGAGAGGCTTCTCTGCTCACCCACCGGAGCAGGTAGGGGCTGGGAGCTGAGGCTGCAGCTTTGGAGGTCGGATCCCAGGGAGAGGACTGGGGTTCGCTGCATGAACACAGCCTGAAGGGGGCTAGTGAGCCACAGCAAGCAGGGAGGGAGTCCGGGAAAAACTCTGGAACTGCCTAAGAGGCAAGAGACCATTGTTTCGGGGTGTGCGAGGAGAGGGGTTTCAGAGAACCACCTAAACGAGCTCCAAAGATGAGTGCGAGCTGCAGCTATCAGTATGGACACCAGAGACGGGCATTAAATTCTAACATTGCTGCTGCAGCTACCAAAAATCCTGTGTGCAACCACAGGTCACTACCCGCACCTCTCCTCCCAGGAACCTGTGCAGCCCGCTATTGCCAGGGTCCCGTGATCCAGGGACAACTTCCCCAGGAGAACACATGGCGTGCCTCAGGCTGTTGCAACGACACACCAGCCTCTGCCACCGCAGGCTCGCCCTGCATTCCAAATATAACTACCACACCCTTCCCTCGTCCCCAGCCTGAGTGAGCCAGAACCCCCTAATAAGCTGCTCCTTTAAACCCCTCCTGTCTGTGTGAAGAACAGATGCCAGAGGGCGACCTACATGCACAGGCGGGGCCAAATCCAAAGCTGAACCCCAGGGGCTGTGTGAACAAAAAGAGAAAAGGAAATCTCTCCATGAAGCCTCAGGAGCAGTGGATTAAATCTCCACAATCAACTAGATGTACCCTGCATCTGTGGAATACATGAATAGGCAACGAATCATCCCAAAACTGAGGCAGTGGACTTTGGGAGCAACTGTAGACTTGGGGTTTGCTTTCTGCATCTAATTTGTTTCTAGTTTTATGTTTATCTTAGTTTAGTATTTACAGCTTATTATCACTGGTAGATTTGTTTATTGATTTGGTGCTCTCTTCCTTTTTTATATATTTTTTTTCCTTTTTCTCTTTTTGTGAGTGTGTATGTGTATGCTTCTTTGCGTGATTTTCTCTGTATAGCTTTGCTTTTACCATTTGTCGTATGGTTCTGTCTGTCTGTGTTTTTTAGTATAGTTTTTAGCACTTGTTATCATTGTGGCTTTTTTATTGGTTTGGTTACTCTCTTCTTTTTTTTTTAAATTACATTTTTATTTTATTTTAATATTTTTATTTTAATAACTTCATTTATTTTATTTATTTTTCTTTCTTTTTTTTTTTTCTTTTCTCCCTTTTCTTCTGAGCCATGTGGCTGACAGAGTCTTGGTGCTCTGGCCGGGTGTCAGGCCTGAGCCTCCCAGGTGGGAGAACCGAATTCAGTACACTGGTCCACCAGAGACCACCCGGCCCCTTGTAATATCAATCGGCGAGAGCTCTCCAGAGATCTCCATCTCAGTGCTAAGAACCAGCTCCACTAAATGACCAGCAAGCTACAGTGCTGGACACCCCATGCCAAACAACTAGCAAGACAGAAACATGATCACAAACATTGGCAGAGAGGCTGCCTAAAATCATAATAAGTTCACAGACACCCCAACACACAACACCGGATGTGGTCCTGCCCACCAGAAAGACAACACCCAGCTTCATCCACCAGAACACAGGAACAAGTCCCCTCCACCAGGAAGCCTACACAAGCAACTGAACCCACTGTACCCACTGGGTGCAGACACCAAAAAGAATGGGAACTACGAACCTGCAGCATGTGAAAAGGAGACCCCAAACACAGTAAGTTAAGCAAAATAGGAAGACAGAGAAATACACAGAATATGAAGGAGCAAGGTAAAAACCCACCAGACTAAAAAACTGAAGAGGACATAGGCAGTTTACCTGAAAAAGAATTCAGAGTAATGATAGTAAAGATGATCCAAAAACGTGGAAACAGAATGGAGAAAATACAAGAAATGTTTAACAAAGACCTAGAAGAACTAAAGAGCAAACAAACAATGATGAACAACACAAGCAATGAAGTTGAAAATTCTCTAGAAGGAATAAATAGCAGAATAACTGAGGCAGAAGAACGGAGAAGTGACCTGGAAGATAAAATAGTGGAAATAACTACTGCAGAGCAGAATAAAGAAAAAAGAATGAAAAGAATTGAGGACAGTCTCAGAGACCTCTGGGACAACATTAAACCCAAAAACATCCGAATTATAGGGGTCCCAGAAGAAGAAGAGAAAAAGAAAGAGACTGAGAAAATCTTTGAAGAGATTATAGTTGAAAACTTCCCTAATATGGGTAAGGAAATAGTCAGTCAACTCCAGGAAGCACAGAGAGTCCCATACAGGATAAATCCAAGGAGAAACCAGCCAAGACACATATTAATCAAATGATCAAAAATTAAATAAAAAGAAAAAATATTAAAAGCAGCAAAGGAAAAGAAACAAATAACATACAAGGGAATCCCCATAAGGTCAACAGCTGACCATTCAGCAGAAACTCTGCAAGCCAGAAGGGTGTGGCAGGATATGTTAAAAGTGATGAAAGGGAAAAAGCTACAACCAAGATTACCCTACCCAGCAATGATCTCATTCAGATTCAACAGAGAAATTAAAACCTTCACAGACAAGCAAAAGCTAAGAGAATTTAGTACCATCAAACCAGCTTTCCAACAAATGCTAAAGAAACTTCTCTACGGGGAAAACACAACAGAAAGAAAAGACCTACAATAACAAACCCAAAACAATTAAGAAAATGGTAATAGGAACATACATATTGATAATTACCTTAAATATAAATGCTCCAACCAAAAGACATAGACTGGCTGAAAGAAAAAAAAACAAGACCCATATATATGCTATCTACAAGAGACCCACTTCAGACCTAGGGACACATACAGACTGAAAGTGAGGGGATGGAAAAAGATATTCCATGCAAATGGAAATCAAAAGAAAGCTGGAGTACCAATTCTCATATCAGGCAAAACAGACTTTAAAATAAAGACTATTACAAGAGACAAAGACGGACACTGCATAACGATCAAGGGATCAATCCAAGAAGATATAACAATTGTAAATATTTAAGGGCCCAACATAGGAGCACCTCAATACATAAGGCAAACGCTAACAGCCATAAAAGGGGAAATAAACAGCAACATAATCATACTAGGGGACTTTAACACCACACTTTCACCAATGGACAGATGATCCCAAATGAAAATAAATAATGAAACACAAGCTTTAAATGATACATTAAAGAAGATGGACTTCATTGATATTTATAGGATGTTCCATCACAAAACAACACAATAAACTTTCTTCTCAAGTGCTCATGGAACATTCTCAAAGATAGATCATATCTTGGGTCACAAATCAAGCCTTGGTACATTTAAGAAAATTAAAATCGTAACAAGTATCTTTTCTGACCAAAATGCTATAAGACTAGATATCAATTACAGGAAAAAAACTGTAAAAAATACAAACACATGGAGGCTAAACAATACACTACTAAATAACCAAGACATCACTGAAGAAATCAAAGAGGAAATCAAAAAATACCTACAAACAAATGACAATGAAAACACGATGACCCAAAACCTATGGGATTCAGCAAAAGCAGTTCTAAGAGGGAAGTTTATAGCAATAAAAGCCTACCTGAAAAAACAAGAGAAATCTCAAATAAACAACCTAATCTTAAACCTAAAGCAATTAGAGAAAGAAGAACAAAAAAAGTCCAAAGTTAGCAGAAGGAAAGAATTCATAAAGATTAGATCAGAAATAAATGAAAAAAAATGAAGGAAATGATAGCAAAGATCAATAAAACTAAAAGCTGGTTCTCTGAGAAGATAAACAAAATTGATAAACCATTAGCCAGACTCATCAAGAAAAAAAGGGAGAAGACTCAAATCAATAGAATTAGAAATGAAAGAGGAGAACTAACAACTGACACTGCAGAAATTCAAAGGATCAATGGAGATTACTATAAGCAACTATATGCCAATAAAATGGACAACCTGGAAGAAGTGGACAAATTCTTAGAAAAGTACAACCTTCTGAGACTGAACCAGGAAGAAACAGAAAATATAAACAGACCAATCACAAGCACTGAAATAGAGGCTGTGATTAAAAATCTTCCAACAAACAAAAGCCCAGGACCAGATGGTTTCACAGGCGAATTCTACCAAATATTTAGAGAAGAGCTAACACCTATCCTTCTCAAACTCTTCCAAAATATAGCAGAAAGAAGAACACTCCCAAACTCATTCTACAAGGCCACCATTACTCTGATACCGAAACCAGACAAAGATGTAACAAAGAAAGAAAACTACAGGCCAATATCACTGATGAACATAGATGCGAACATCCTCAAGAAAATACTAGTAAACAAAATCCAACAGCACATTAAAAGGATCATACACCTTGATCAAGTGGGGTTTATCCCAGGAATGCAAGGATTCTTCAATATATGCAAATCAATCAATGTGATACACCATATTAACAAACTGAAGGAGAAAAACCATATGATCAGCTCAATAGATGCAGAGCAAGCTTTCAGCAAAATTCAACACCAATTTATGATAAAAACCCTCCAGAAAGTAGGCATAGAGGGAACTTTCCTCAACATAATAAAGGCCATATATGACAATCCCACAGCCAATATCATCCTCAATGGTGAAAAACTGAAACCATTTCCACTAAGATCAGGAACAAGACAAGGTCGCCTACTCTCACCACTATTATTCAACATTGTTTTGGAAGTTTTAGCCACAGCAATCAGAGAAGAAAAAGAAATGAAAGGAATCCAAATCAGAAAAGAAGAAGTAAAGCTGTCACTGTTTGCAGATGACATGATACTATACATAGAGAATCGTAAAGACTGTACCAGAAAACTCCTAGAGCTAATCAATGAATTTGGTAAAGTAGCAGGATACAAAATTAATGCACAGAAATCTCTTGCATTCCTATACACTAATGATGAAAAATCTGAAAGAGAAATTAAGGAAACACTCCCATTTACCATTGCAACAAAAAGAACAAAATACCGAGAAATAAACCTACCTAAGGAGACAAAAGACCTGTATGCAGAAAACTATAAGACACTGATGAAAGAAATTAAAGACAATACAAAGAGATGGAGAGATATACCATGTTCTTGGATTGGAAGAATCAACATTGTGAAAATGAGTATACTACCCAAAGCAATATACAGATTTAATGCAATCCCTATCAAACTACCACTGGCACTTTTTACAGAACTAGAAGAAAAAATTTCATAATTTGTATGGAAACACAAAAGACCCTGAATAGCCAAAGCAATCTTGAGAACAGAAAATGGACCTGGAGGAATCAGGTTCCCGGACTTCAGACTACACTACAAAGCTACGGAAATCAAGACAGGATGGTACTGGCACAAAAACAGAAATATAGATCAATGGAACAGGATAGAACGCCCAGAGATAAACCCACACACATATATTCACCTTATCTTTGATAAAGGAGGCAAGAATATACAGTGGAGAAAAGATAGCCTGTTCAATAAGTGGTGCTGGGAAAACTGGATAGCTACATGTAAAAGAATGAAATTAGAACACTCCCTAACACCATACACAAAAGACCTAAATGTAAGGCCAGACATTAAAGACCTAAATGTAAGGCCAGACATTATCAAACTCTTAGAGGAAAATAAAGGCAGAACACTCTATGACATAAATCACAGAAAGACACTTTTTGACCCACCTCCTAGAGAAAGGGAAATAAAAACAAAAATAAACAAATGGGACCTAATGAAACTTAAAAGCCTTGGCACAGCAAAGGAAACCATAAACAAGATGGAAACACAACCCTCAGAATGGGAGAAAATATTTGCAAACAAAGCAACTGACAAAGGATTAATCTCCAAAACATACAAGCAGCTCCTGCAGCTCAATAGCAAAAAAAAAACAAACAACCCAATCCAAAAATGGGCAGAAGACCTAAATAGACATTTCTCCAAAGAAGATATACAGATTGCCAACAAACACATGAAAGGATGTTCAGCATCACTAATCATTAGAGAAAGGCAAATCAAAACCACAATGATGTATCTCTTCACACCGGTCAGAACGGCCATCATCAAAAAGTCTACAAACAATAAGTGCTGGGGAGGGTGTGGAGAAAAGGGAACCCTCTTGCACTGTTGGTGGGAATGTAAATTGATACAGCCACTATGGAGACCAGTGTGGAGGTTCCTTAAAAAACTAAAAATAGAACTACCATAAGACCCAGCAATCCCACTACTGGGGATATACCTTGAAAAAACCATAGTTCAAAAAGAGTCATGTACCACAATGTTCATTGCAGCACTATTTACAGTAGCCAGGACATGGAAGCAACCTAAGTGGCCATCAACAGATGAATGGATAAAGAAGATGTGGCACATATATACAATGGAATATTACTGAGCCATAAAAGGAAACAAAATTGAGTTACTTGTAGTGAGGCTGATGGACCTAAGTGTCTGTCATACAGAGTGAAGTAAGTCAGAAAGAGAAAAACAAATACCGTATGCTAACACATACATATGGAATCGAAAAAAAAAAATGGTTTTGAAGAACCTAGGGGCAGGACAGGAATAAAGACCCAGACGTACAGAATGGCCTTGAGGACACGGGGAGGGGGAAGGGTAAGCTGGGACGAGGTGAAAGAGTGCCATGGACATATATACACTACCAAATGTAAAATATACAGCTAGTGGGAAGCAGCCGCATAGCACAGGGAGATCAGCTTGGTACTTTGTGACCATCTAGAGGGGTG
Source organism: Balaenoptera musculus (assembly GCF_009873245.2). NCBI lineage: Eukaryota > Metazoa > Chordata > Mammalia > Artiodactyla > Balaenopteridae > Balaenoptera > Balaenoptera musculus. The sequence goes on along the minus strand of NC_045791.1, from coordinate 28,562,461 downwards.
AGGGAGACGCAAGAGGGAGGGGATATGGGGATATATGTATACATATAGCTGATTCACAATTCACACACCATTGTAAATCAATTATATCCAATAAAGATATTAAAAATAAAAAAAATTTTTTTAAGATATTAAATATCAAAGACATCTACCTAGTAGATGATGGAGCCCAGAATGGAATTCCAGTTCCTCTGATTCCTGAGTCTGCACTCTTAATTTTACTCAAGCAACTCAAGTAATTAAACTTTCTTCCCAGTGTTTTCAAACTTATTTAATAAATCAACTACTAATGTCATCTAGAATAATTTCAGTGATCTGGACCCCAATACTATAATTTAGCAACACTAGATATTAAAGGGTTTATTTCCATTATATTCAACCAAATTCCACTTCTATAACATATATCCTCTGGTTCTGTGTTGTCTTCACTTTTTTTTGTTGTTGTCTTTTCATTTTCTTCTCTGGAACATTACACTAGCAGTGTGCTACTATGGCTTTCATAAAGCATCTCATTTCCAGACTAAACATCCTCAACTGTAATAGCAGCCCTTGAAAGGATATGTTGTCAAGTTCTCTGACTACCTGTTCTCTTCCCCTTAGGCCCACTGTTCTTCCATGTCTCTCTTTAAAAGGGCACCTCAACTGGACACAACCCTCCATAAGGAGGTGATCACCAAGAATAGTAAGCCTCCTGATTCTCAGCTCCAATCTTTTTCACCTCAAAGCCCTCACATTATCTGAAAAGCCATGGCAATTAGATTATGGGAATAGCTAGAAGATGTATCACTTGCCAGACCGTATACAAATAGTATTCCTCAAAGGGCTAATACTGTTTTTTTTTTTTTTTGGATTGATTTACTGGGCCAATGTGTGTTCAGTAATAGCTTTGTATAGCGAAGAAATGTATGAGAGCAATCCTGCAGAGCCAAGCCCAGGAAAGAAAGAAGACTCTTCCCTCATGATCCTTTAGTGATGGTCCTGAAATTAACCAGAAGTCCAAAAAGTACTAATTTCTTTTTAGAGTCACTCAGATAAGTTTCATCACAGGGACAGAATGGAAGCCCTTCCTGATCCTGCGTGTATGGAAAAGAACTAAATTCACCTAATTTCACTGAAAATACTTGATGATCAGTCTGAAAGGACCCCCAGAGAGCCTTTTTACTCATGTTGAAACACTAAATCCCTATGACAGTGATAATGGTGTCACAATATCATGATACACAGATTAAAGCATAGAGCATGATATATGTTTGTATAACATTTCTGCCCTCAATATATATCACTTCATATTAATAGGCAAGGTAGAAGGGGACTGCTGTTGGTTCTCCTCATTCAACGGAGAAATTGAAAGCTAAAAATGCTAAATAGCTTTTTACATTTCACCCAGTAAAGGGCAGTGGAACTGAGAAAAACAAGACTGACCTTCCAGATTAATGGACTCTTCAAACTTCCTCTCATGAAATGGGCTGCAGTCCATCACACTTAACCTACACTTTCCACACCTCCAGAAGGAGATATCCACAGATATACCTATTTACTTTGGCGTGAACTCAAAGAAAGCTGGTCTTTGCAAAGCTGGTCCTTTCTTTGTGCATTAACTTTAATTTCTCCTTTCCACACATACACTGCAAGAACATCAGGTAGATCCATTTACTTCCACCCCCTCATCCCACTGCTCCTCCTAAAGTGACATATTAATTATGGCTCGTTTGAAATTTTCTCTTACAAATGTAGGCTCAGACTTCAACACCTAAATGAATTATATATATACCATGCAAGCATGTTTGTTCCAGGTTTCTTAAAAGGAGAAAATGAATGCATTGTATTAATCATCAAACTGATGTCCCTGATTGAAAAATAAATTATTTAAATGAGTAACACTCCGGGTTTTTTTTTAATATGCTACTTTCTAGAAAATTTTCTCAACATGCAAGGTGAAAAGAATGAAAGAAACACTACTACCAAGATGATACAGGGACCAAATTAAAGCCGTGTATAGGCTACACGATCATGGTCAATCCAAACTGTTGGGTCTTACTGTCATTGGTTCTGCAGTTAGCAATCAATTTTACTGGATGGTAATCCAAATTAGCTTTAAGAAATTCTAAAACTCCAGATTGACTACTACAGATTTAAATACACTTTATTCCTTTCACACACAAAGAACAAAGGCACCCCTGATGTAGATTATTAAAAAAAAAACACACATTAACTTTCAAAGTGTATGGAGTAGGGAAGACATATAGAATAGCCATAGTGCATATTTTCCCAGTCTATACACCTCTGATTTAACCTCTTAGAGAGCAGATTCCTCATATTTCCCATTATATTTTAAACCATGTTACAGATATACCACACATACAACTAAAAGTTACAGGAATAAAACTACCAATAAGATCAAATACAAGGAGAGAAAGACATAAAACTTAAGAGGGGAAAACCCACCTTGAATAGAATATAAGTAGTATGAGTAGTCATTGAAACCACCACTTAGAGTATGCATGACTCAATTAAAAAAAAAAAAGGAATAGCCAATAAGCACAGTTTATTATATTCAGCAGGTAGAGGGAAGGCATTCAATGATGAGATTTATATTAGTCAGTGGAGGCCAATTGCTTTTAAAAAAAAAAAAAAAAAGACTGAAAATGTGTAATGGTACAAACTCAAGAAAACTTTTGTTATTTAAATAATGGTACTGAGTAAAAAAAGTGATAAGGCCCTCCTCCATGTAGTCATTCAAGGCCCTAGGGTGATGGAGGCTCTGCAATGTTCTATACACGGCTTTTAAGGTCACCATGAAGATCGTCTCCCTTCCAGCCAGTAGGTAAGGGGGAAAACAATGGAAAAGAGCTTGCAGTGTTTTTTAATCGACCAGGCCTGGATAGGATTCACATTCTCTTCTACCCACATTCTATTGGTTATACCTTATCACATGATCACAATTAAACATAAGAGAGGCTGGAAAATGTTGTAGCTGTGTGATCATGAAGAAGAGAAGACTATGGACTTTTTTTGAACACCTAGCAATTTCTGTCATTGTCTGCACTTCTGGTCACCATAGTCATGTTTACCCTTCTCCCTACCTACACATAGAACACATTCAATAATATCCTGGAAAGAGACAATCCACTTAAAGCCCAGGGGCCACTGCATTATTATATTTCTTTCTATTCAAGTTTGAAGTGGTTTCTTGTGGTCCTATGAGCTATGAAACAAGAAGACACATCCTTCCTCTCCCCCATATGTACCTCTGCATCAATGGCAGAGCAGAAATAACTCCAATAAAGATTCCAGTTGTAAAAAAGGAAAAAAGAAGCAGCCTCACAGATACATAGAACAAACTAGTGGTTACCAGTGTGGATGGAAGCGGGGAGGGGCAATAAAGGGTTAAAAAAAAAAAAAGACTCCAATTGTGAAGAGAGGAAAATGGTAGACAGAGAGTAACCACATATCCATAGCAATGATGAAACCCTGTTGGACAGACTTGGTGAAGCCACAATTCATGAGAGTTCAGCAAGTTTCAAGACCCTGATTTAACTCTCTGGGAGAAGCTACTGTGCCCATTGTTCTCCATGACCCTCGCTGCACCCTCGGGGATACTTTTCCTTGCCCATTATCCTACATGCCTATATCTGAAGTGAGCAATGAAAAATGTACTCACTTTCAGAGGTCAAAACATCACTCCTCATTTCCTGCTAATCTAAGTTTTGGAAACTGAGGGTTGTTTTATAATCACAGAGTTTTACAAGACTGGAATTATTGTTTTATTAGCAATACAGATCACTCAAAATATTAGTTGGCTTCTGATATATTTGTTTCCAGTCAGTTCCCTGAGTCAGTAATAACCACTTAAATTCTCTTTCAGATTTAAGATTTGGGCCTCTTGTATGGTTCTGTTTATTTAAATTTTTGTGTTTATTAACTCATTTTGCTTTCTACCTCTCATGCTTTTCTCTCAACCTAGTGGCAATGACTTTGGGTCATCTAAAACAAAACAACAGGCTTAAATGAGAAGGTAATCCACTTAATTATTTTGAGATATCATTCACATACCATTCTCTTCACCCATTTAAAGTATACAATCCAATGGTTTTTAGTATATTTACAAATATGTGCAACCTCATCACAGTCAATTTTAGAACATTTCCATCGCCTCACAAAGAAATCTCATTTCCTTCAGTTACCATATACCAACTCCTCCATCCCTCTGGCTCAAAGCAAATTACTACTTTCTGTCTCTATAGATTTCCCTATTCTGCACATTTCATAAAAATGAGAGTATATGTGGTCTTTTGTGATTGACTTCTCTCATTTAGTATAATATTTTCAAGACTACTTTGAAGTATGTATCAGTACTTCATTCATTCCTTTTTATGGCTGAATAATATTCCACTGCATAGATATGTCACTTATACTTATCCATCCATCAGCTGTTGAATATTTGAACTGTTTCTACCTTTTGGCTATTATAAATAATGCTATTATAAATATTCATGTACAACTTTTTCTGTGGACATGTTTTCATTTCTCGTGAGTAGAATTATTGGGTCATATGGTAACTCTATGTTTAACTATTTGAGGAATTTCCAGACTGTTTTCCAAAATAGCTGTACCAATTTATATTCCCATGAGCAGTGTATTCTATTGGACAGTGTATGTCCAATTTATGCACATCTTCACCAACAATTATTATGTGATTTTTTGATTATAGCCATCCTAGTGAATGTGAACTGGTAGCTTGTTATGGTTTTGATTTGTGTTTCCCTGATGACTAATGATATCAAGCTTTTTTTTTTTTAATTATTTATTTATTTATTTATTTATGGCTGTGTTGGGTCTTCGTTTCTGTGCGAGGGTTTTCTCTAGTTGCGGCAAGTGGGGGCCACTCTTCATCGCGGTGCACAGGCCTCCCATTATCGCAGCCTCTCTTGTTGCGGAGCACAGGCTCCAGATGCGCAGGCTCAGCAATTGTGGCTCAATGGGCCTAGTTGCTCCGCGGCATGTGGGATCTTCCCAGACCAGGGCTAGAACCCGTGTCCCCTGCATTGGCAGGCAGATTCTCAACCACTGCACCACCAGGGAAGCCCTCAAGCTTTTTTTGATATTGCATATTTTCTTTGTAGAAATGTCTATTCAGCTCCTTTGACAATTTTTCAGTTGGGGTCTTTATATTATTGAGTTGTAAGAGTCTTTTATATATTCTAGATACAAATTCCTTATCATATATATGAGTTGCAAATTTTTTTTTTCTATCCTGTGGTTTGTCTTCACTTCCTGGAAAGTTAATTTTGATGAAGTCTAATTTATTTATTTGCTTTGTTGCTGCTCATGCTTTTGGTGTCATTTAATTTTTTAATGATTTTTTAAATTATTTTTTCCGTTATTTCCTTAATGATTGCTCTAGGGCTTGCGATATACCTCTTATCAGAAACAGCTACAGGTTTATACTAACTTAATTTCCATGAGATATGGAAATGTTACTCCTATATAGCTATATTCTCTTTTCCCCATTTTGGGGGTATTATTTTTATACATCAAATACATTTATAAATGTTACAAACTCAATGATACATTATATTTTATATAATTTTATATATTTGAAAGAAGATAAATGGAAAAAGGAGAGCAAGTATATATTAATAGCTTTTGCTGTGTTAACCTTCTTGTTTATCATTTCTAGTTCTCTTCATTTGTTCCTGTGAATTTAAGTTACCATCTGGAATCATTTTCTTAGCCCATTACAGCTTTACTCCCACCCACCTCTTTGTGCTATTATTGACAAATATATTACATTTCTTTATGTTATAGACCCAACAACACATTATATGCATATGACTTTATATAATTGCTTTTTAAGTCAGTCAAGAAAATAAATGAGAATAAATATGCATTTATACTGTCTATTAAGATTACATAATTACCTTTACCAGTGCTCTTTTTTGCTTTATTTTTTTTAGATTTGAACTTCTGTTTGGGGTCACTTGCTTTCAGTCTGAAGAAATCTGTTTAGTATTTCTTACAAGTCGGTTCTGCTAAATACTCTCAGTTTCTGTTTATCTGGGGATGTTTTTATTTTGCCTTTATTTCTGAAAGATAAGTTTGCTAGATATAGGATTCTACGTTGACAGGTTTTTTTTCTTTGAACACTTGATTTTGAGAAAGGATAGACTATGTTATCCCACTGCTTTCCAACCTTCATTGTTTCTGATGAGAAGTCAGCTGTAAATCTTATTGGGGTTTCCTTGTAAATGATAAGTCATTTTTCCCTTGCAGCTTTCAAGATGTTCTCCTTGTCTTTGCCTTTCAGAATTTTTACTGTGATGTGTCTACTTGTAGATTTCTTTGTGTTTATCTAATTTGGGATTCATGGAGCTTCCTGGATGTGTATGTCAATATTTGTCAATAAATATGGGAAATTTTCAGCAAATATTTCTTCAAATATTTATTCTGCTATTCTCTCTCTCTTCTCCTTCTGGTAGTCCCACTAGGTATATGTTGGTGTGCTAATGATGTTCTACATTTCTCTGAGGCACTGTTTACTTTCCTTCATTCTTTTTCTCTGTTCTTTGGATTGCATAATTTCTATCATTCTAAAAGTTTGTGAGTTGTTTTTTCTTCTGACAGCTTCAAATCTACTATCAAGCCCTTCTAGTAATTTTTAAAATTTCAGTTATTAAAATTTTTGATTGCTGAATTTCCATTTGGTTCTTTTTGTATAATTTCTAGCTCTTTTTGATATTCTGTATTTGATGCATCATTGTCATCTTTTAATTTTTAATCACGGTTTCCTTAATTCTTTTAACATATTTATAATGGATATTTTGAAATCTTTGACAGTTAAATCCAACATCTGGTTTTTATCACAATAGTTTGTTACCTGTTTGTTTCTGGTGTACAGGTTATACTTTCTTGATTGCCTGCATGTCTCAATTTTTTGGTTGGAAATTAAACATTTTAGATCATATATTATAGCAAATTTAAGCATTTGGCCCTCCCTTTCTGGGTCTTACTATTGTAATTTATTTACTTGGGTGTTTAGTGACTGGCTGGATTATTTTAGTGAAGTCTATCTGCCCTTACCCCCACATAGTGTGAAGCTTCTGTTGTTGCTTCTGAAGGGGCACAGACTTGGGTATGCCCCCAGGATGCCCTGTAATAACAGTGGTTTTGGCAGAGCTATCTTTGACTATCTTTTCCCTGACCACACTGTTAAGCTCCCCTAATTTCTGGCTGATTGTTCTATTGTTTCCAACAATGTTCTGGGGCATAAATTGCTTCACATGCTAAGCCAATCAAGTCAGGCTCTTTGAAGGGACAGTTCCTAGGTCAGTGTTGGGATTTGTTCTGACACCAGGGGGGCTCTTCGCAGCTGTCTCTTTCCCCATTTCTCTCCAGTAAACTAGCCAGCCTACAATTTAGCTTACATCTGGAATGAATCTAACAATCTCCTTTTACTACAACTTCCACTCTCTTTTTTAGAGTGCCCTTAGACTTGAACTCCTCCACACTCCTCCACACTTTACAAATAAAGGCAATTACTCTGGGGGAAAGTTTGGAGATATAGTTCCATGGCTTGCTTCTCTGGCCCCCATCTCCAGAAAAACCTCTGAGCCATGCAGTGGGGTGGGGAGGACAATGACATGTTCTCTCTGAACAACATCTCTACTTTAGGAGTTTTGCACTAAGAAGAGAAGAGTGGAAGGCAACAGCTCCAAATCTCCTTAACTTGCCTCTCTCAGTAATGGAAACTCCCACCCCATGAGCCAGGGCAAGGCCATCATGACCACAGTGCTCTCAGTGGTGCTGCATCCAAGGCAGAGCCTCCATCCCATGAGTGGAAGCTGGAAAGATGAAGGGGACTCATTTAGCCACACTTGCCCAGCACTTAGCCTCAACAACAGGTTGCTGGGACAGGATAAGAAATGCTGATGACATGTCCCTCTCAGGAAGATAACCCTCCAACTGGGAATTGGAAGAGAAAAGGAGCCGTGTGCTCTTGGCTATAGCAGTCTCAGGTGGAGTGTCTATCTCCCTGAGATGAGAGTCAGAGGGAGGCTGCCGGTCTTTGTTCAAATACCACATAATCTCACAGTTCTTACCAATTTTAGTAGATTTTCTTGGATAAATATTTCTTCATTTGCTGTATGTCCATAGGGTCATATTCAGAGACCTTAATCTTATTTTTTTAATTTTCTCCAGTTTTACTGGGGAGAAGATCCAAGAAGCTCCTCACCTTGTCATGCCAGAAGTAGAACTCCCAACACGCTTAATTTTATCTTTGCTATAATAAGTCTTCTTTTTTTTTTTTTTAACTGAGAAGCATTATTGGGACTTTGACAGTCAAAGTCTTTAGCCTACATTTTGGAGTACAGAAGCAGTTAGACTTTACATTCCTAGAAGGCCATTTATGCTTACAAATTAGCCTATCCTTTCCTGAGCTCATCTCATCCTTGTAATGCTATGCCAAATGCAGCAAAGAGTGACACACAAACATGCTAGCTCTTTCTAACAACTTTTCCTAGATTAGCAGGCTCAGTATATCTGCCTTGCAGGTTGTTGCAGCCAATAGTTTTATCAAATATTTAGCTACTGCATAACATAGATCTCCAATATCTTTCCATTCCCCAATAGTTGTTTCCCTATTTTCTGCTGCTCAACTATTATAAGTCAATGCCTTGTATTTTAAGTTTTTGATACGGTAGCAATATACTTCAAGATACTAATTTCTGTTTTAATTAGATGAGGCAAACCAGTAAAACAAATAAACCTGATTGAAATTTATTTCTTGCTCATATAATAGTCCTAGGCTGGCGATCACATCAGGAGGTCAGTACACTTACTCAAACTAATATAGAAATTATAAAATAAAGAAACTACTTTGTGAGTGATATGCAGGATATTTTTCAGGCAACACACAACCTAAAATACATTTTTATCTTACTTAAAAGTAGGAAAATCTATATAACCTTTCCATCATAGACTTAGAGACTTTTGTGGGCCTTTATAGGCACAAAGCGTTATTAGGTTGAAAGTTCTTTTTAGAGGTAATTTGCAAGCATGTTGAGAGGAGCACTTACAGAACTTGCTAACATTAAAAGAGAATTTTATTTCCTAACATCCTTTGCATTTCACACATTTGTGGGAGATAGATCTGGGGAGAAAAATACTGGTTCCCCAGTTCTCATATTTTCAGATAGGGGTGGAATTTCTACTCTACCACCTATAAGGGAAAATTATTAGGGAAGGGGGCATTTGAAGCTTCTCTGTGCTCCCACTCCACCCCATGGTGTTATGGGCGGAATTGTGCCCCCCCTCCCCAATTTATATGTTGAAGTTCTAATTCCCAATACCTTAGAATGTGACTGTATCTGGAGATAAGGCCTATATAGAGGTAATTAAGGTAAAATGATGTCATATGGGGGTGGGGGGTTGTCCTAGTCCAGTATGGTTTGTGTCCTTATAAGAACAGAATAGGCCAAAGACAACATGGAGACCTAGGCACAACTGTATGAGGACACAGCAAGAAGGTGGCCAGCTGCAAATCAAAGACAGAGACCCTCAGGTGAAATCAACTCTGCCATCTTCTTGATTTCAGACTTCTAGCCTCCAGAACTGTGGGAAAATAAATTTCTGCTGTTTAAGCCACCCAGTCTGTGGTATGTTGTTGTGGAAGCCCCAGCAAACTAATACACATGGTAAAAGGGGTAGCATATAATTAAGTTTAGGAGAAGGAACAGGGAATGCTTGAAACCTTCCAACAGTAAACAGTAGCCAGTGAGCAAGGAATTTTTTCATTCAACCAGAAGATAGCTATTCAGTAAGTACTGCAGACTGGGTGCTGAGTTAGATACGGCTAATTCAGTAGTAAAACATTCAGATATGATCTCTGACTGCAAGAAACTTAGAGGTTAATGGAGAGAAAAAATGGAGAAACTTTGTGTACACGAGACACTCCAGAATATGATGAAAAGCTAGGTAGCCAGGTTCTTCCTATGGAAATCTGGGGAGATGATATCCACATTGACTTACACTGGATAGTGAGGAGCTGGGAGAGAAATGGATTATGGGTCAAAGCAGCCAGCCAAAAGTATTTTCTGATCTGCTGACCAGATTCTTTTGATCCTGTGGTGTTGAGGGGAAGCTTACCGTTGGATGGTAATTTATTTTGAACAGATGGAACCGGACTTGGATATGAGCCACAGAGACAATTACTGGCTAAGGGTTTCTCCAGTTTTCTAATGAGGAGTGGCTTATAGCTATCACCAAAACCATACTGGTTAACTGAAGTATACTGAAAAAATACTGAAAACTGAAAAAATAATAATAAATAAAGCAAACTCTATATAATGTATAGTCAAAGCTAACACAATTCAATAATAGTATACAGTTTATTTCAGAGTATGGATGCTATAACAATAATGAGGAAAGAATAGGCTTTGGAACTTTATTCACCGTCAAATGAAATATATGTGTAATGAGTACTAGTGAGGTGCCAACCACCTCTAAGTACTAAGAGAGAGTGTAGTGAGAGAGGAAAAAAAACCAGACATGGTCCCTGCCCTTGTGAACTTGTGCAAGTAATTTAATTTCTCTGAATCTATGTTTTCATATGATAAATGAGGATCAAGATAGCTATTCTGGATACCTCTTATAAAGAGTAAATTTTTTTTAAAAGGGCATTTGAAAGTACTTAGCCCAGTGCCTGCCAAATAACTATGTGTTGAATGTTATTTTCTTCTCACTTCTCTCCACCTTTGCTCTCTGCAAAAAGTACAAAGTTAAAAGAAGCCCTTTGGGTATTGTTCAAATGAGTTACCAAATATCATAATCTTCATAGCCAAATTCTAAGGCTTAGAGAAAGATGACTGAATGAGGTTGGATTTTGTTTGAGTAAAACAGCTCTTGCATCATCATGGATAAAATTTTTTAGGATCTGAAGTGTATTATTCTAGAGGGTATGTATATGCTTATTATTTCTTCTCTATTTTGCCAGTTTTCTCATCCTTATCTCTATAGTGTTGAACTCAGAGCAAAGAGCAAAATCATTTGTTGAAATAGAGAAAGGATGTCAATAATCTGTAGGCAGTGAAATAAAATAACCCATCCTCTTAAGGCATTAAGAATGATTTTAGATTTTTACGTGCAGAACATACTAACAAATATATTCAGTAATATATAATGATCTCCCCTTTCTCTAGAAAAAGATAAAAAGCAATACAAGACAGAGGGTGAATCAATCTCATAACCTTCAAAATGGTACTGAAAATAGTAGGGAACATATAGTTCAGATAACGTATCATATGGTGTGTGTTATCTCTTTTATATCGAGTCAGATTCTCCGTGTACCCAATTGCCAGTTTGGTTAAGCACCCTAGGAAGAACTATTCCTTCTTTTTCACAACTTCAGAGAGTAGCTTCAAATACTCACAGAATCTAGTTTACTTAGTCATAATCTCAAAAGTTTTTGTTCAGTGCACTATGCCCTGATATCCTAATCTCTAATATATAATTATTAAGTCAATGAATTGCAGACTATAAAGGCAACACGTCCCTTTATCTTATCGTTGTCATTCCTTCCCTCCAGCTAGTCCACATCCCATGAATCAGAAGAATTTTGATTTGGGATAAAATGCTAACTTTCTCAATGGACTTCCTGTTTTTATTCTAATCCCAAATTTCCCCCAAACATCTTTTCTAAATCTGCTCTTTTTATTTTTTGCTCTTGAAACAGGCTGTAATTAGATCTAATCCATTTCTATCCATCACATTAGTCAGTTTTTTATTTTATCCTATGCTAGGTACAGTGCTAAGCTCTTTAGGGATTGCCAAGAAATAAACCAGAAGGGTGATTGTTATACTCAGATATAAAACCATACAGTATCAAGTAATATCTTCATTTTTTCTCTATACTTTTTATATTTGTACATAAATTTATACTCCTTTCATTAAACTGCTAAAAAAAACACTTTTGTCTTTAACTCACTGGGCTGTACATAAAATATCTATAACTGTGGTACATAATGAAACCACCCTCTGTTTAGAGATCCCTGCAAAATCTACATGCAGTGGAGTTCATTTAAGACAGAACGTTCACACAATTTGAACACAGTGTTAGCAATATAATTAGGAGAGAACAATCTTCTGTGTAATACCAAAGTTTACTTAAACAGATTGACAACGTGCTCACCAAAAAATAGCAGGCTCAGTTTTCACAGTTTGTTCCCTTCTGAATGACTTACCCACCAAGCAAGACAGTACAATTACTGATCTTCTTTGTAAATGCCTGGACCCCCTGATGGGCTCTGATAGGAAATTATCCAATAAGAACAATGGCATTTCTCTTCATATCACATAGTTTTCATGGCTGTCAGAAAATATATACACTTCATTAAAATCAAGAAATAAAGTGATACATGTAGAGAAAACAGTGTTTAAAAAAAAAAAAAGAAACCTATGATTATTTTCTCTAGCCTTAATCTTTCCCTCTTCCAAGCAGGCCTGTTTGCAAATCCATTACTTGATGCCTATTGATAAGCTTGGCCAACTGAAATGTCTTAATCAGAAATAACTGGTCCCACAGAACCCAACAAGATTTCTGTAGCAACAGCCATGACCTTTCACTTTTCCGTTTTGGTTTCAAACCTGCCTTAGTGGTCATTCAAATCATGAAAGTGTTAAATGGGAATAGTCATAAATCAGCATTTTAAAGTCTGCTGCCAGCATGAACTCTGTATATTTAAAAGGGGTGGGGAGAGATTGAAGGCCACACTCAACAGGACTTCACAGTTGTTAAAGCCAGCTTTCTGGGGATCTGATAATTCTACAACATGATGACCTTTTTAAAACATCTAGCTGTCCAAATATAAAGCATATACAGATATACACATACACCCATGGAATTTTGGAAATAAACATAAGGTGAAATACTTTGAGTAAAATATAGTAAAATAAAAACTATTTAAATTTAAAGGACATTGAATTACAGGATGTTATTTGAAAATACTTGTGGTTTTTTTCTACATTTAAAATTGAATATCAATGCCTTTGTTTCCCTATTTATTAAAACTGGAAGTAATAAGAAAACACAGAGAGATATATCAGATTCACTTGTAACTTGCACAATCAGGTGAAACTCAATCATGCACTTCTTTGATGAATGCAAATTGCATAAGGACATGTGTTCTGTGAAGATCCAATGTTTGGAGTATGAAACTTGAGATAAATTAATTTGAGATAAAATATGCCTGTGTCTCCATGCAAATAAGTTTGGAAATAAATTCTTAAAAGTAAATTTGGCCAAATGAATAGTTTAGTAATTGGGCAATTCCAAAACAATCGGTTATTTAAATGAAGTCTGCTTTTTTGGAGGACACATTTTATAGCATGCCTTAGCCAGTAGAAATAAAGAGCCAGATTATGGCGTCTACCACATCTCCAGACACACATACAGTTGAATATGGCAAAAATTCTCTAAAACAAAACTGGTCAGTCATTTAGTAGAAAAGGCAGCCATTTTCATGACATGCGTTGAGAAATACTGAAAAGCATTTCTGCCAAAAATATCTGTTCCATTCCCCATGTTCTTATTACCATTTTTCCTGTAGCATTTAGAATTCTAATCACTAGTCGTTATTTTTGCGTGTCGTTAAAAATCTTTACCAGAAAACAAGGATATTACCTATGAAGCCATTAATAAGTCATTAACAACTTACCTTGAATTAAATCAATCAGAGCATACAGATAGTTTACTTAAAGGCCCTGAGGGAGTATAATACCAAACAGGTAATTTTGATGAGGGTAGGGATTTTAAAAAGACAAATGTTAGGCCGTTTTACAAGAAGAGCCCCTAAAACACTAGGCGGTTTGTCAGGGGACGCAGAATTGCAGTGGGTCATAAATGCAAAGGTTAGAGGAGGTGTGCAAAGGAGAACCTATGGCATCCTTTCCCTCCAAAGCAACTACTATAAAACCTGAGTGTGATTGGCCCCTTCTGAAACACAATAATAGTATGTGATTTATACTCTCAGTCTAAGTCATACAAGTTTCAGCAACAGCTCTCAATGCAGTATGCCCAATAACAATTTTGAATGAGGTATAGATTTCTCAGCACTAGCAGGTGCCCGATCTTAGTCTGAACTTGAGTGTAGAGACTCAGCAAACACATGTTAACATTTTACGGTGAGACTCAGGTTAAGTGGGGGACTTGCATACAATGCCAACAGTCACATTAGTCATAAAAATCATATGGTCAACTATTGAATGATTAAAGTCGCATCCAGAGAGCTCTGAGACAAGTGATTAATGTCACTGACACTGTGTGTTGGGGTGTTGGGGGAGGACATGCAACAAAATGGAGGATTTGATGGAACTGACTAATTCAGGCATATGATCTGACAACCCTGGCAGGTAATCCCGTCCTAACACATAGACACCTTCACTCACAGTTGAGTGTTCAGCATCCCCAAGTCTTTTAGACTATTGGCCTATAATCATCTACATAGCTCTTGTATTCAATAAAGAAGACTTCAAAATAACAGCATTTTATTGAAAATTACACTAGAGGAAATTCTCTGAAGTAAATTAGCGATAAAAATAAAGCTGTTGGAGAGGAGCTTCACAATAGCAGAAGAGTAAGAAGTGGAGATCACCTTCCTCCCCACAGATACATCAGAAATACATCTACATGTGGAACAACTCCTACAGAACACCTACTGAACGCTGGCAGAAGACCTCAGACCTCCAAAAAGGCAAGAAACTCCCCACGTACCTGGGTAGGGAGAAAGAAAAAAGAAAAAAACAGAGACAAAAGAATAGGGACAGGACCTACACCTCTGGGAGGGAGCTGTGAAAGAGGAAAAGTTTCCACACACTACGAAGCCCCTTCACTGGCCGAGCTGAGGGGTGGCAGGAGGGAAGCTTCGGAGCCATGGAGGAGAGTGCAGCAATAGGGGTGCGGAGGGCAAAGCGGAGAGATTCCCGCACAGAGGATCAGTGCCGACCAGCACTCACCAGCCGAGAGGCTTGTCTGCTCACCCGCCGGGACGGGCGGGGGCTGGGAGCTGAGCCTCGGGCTTCGGAGGACAGATCCCAGGGAGAGGACTGGGGTTGGCTGTGTTAACACAGCCTGAAGGGGCTAGTGCACCACAGCTAGCTGGGAGGGAGTCCAGGAAAGGCTGGAGCTGCCGAAGAGGCAAGAGACTTTTTCTTGCCTCTTTGTGTCCTGGTGTGCAAGGAGAGGGGATTAGGAGCGCGGCTTAAAGGAGCTCCAGAGACGGGCGCGACCCACGGCTACCAGCGCGGACCCCAGAGACGGGCATGAGACGCTCAGGCTGCTGCTGCCGCCACCAAGAAGCCTGTGTGTGAGCACAGGTCACTGTCCACACCTCCCCTCCCGGGAGCCTGTGCCGCCCGCCACTGCCAGGGTCCCGTGATCCAGGGACAACGTCCCCAGGAGAACGCACGGCACACCTCAGGCTGCTGCAACGTCACGCCGGCCTCTGCCGCCGCAGCCTTGCCCCACGCTCCGTACCCCTCCCTCCCCCGGCCTGAGTGAGCCACAGCCCCCGAAGCAGCTGCTCCTTTAACCCCATCCCGTCTGAGCGGGAACAGATGACCTCAGGCGACCTACACACAGAGGCAGGGGCAAATCCAAAGCTGAACCCCAGGAGCTGTGCGAACAAAGAAGAGAAAGGGAAATTTCTCCCAGCAGCCCCAGGAGCAGCAGATTAAAGATCCACAATCAACTTGATGTACCCTGCATCTGTGGAATACCTGAATAGACAACGAATCATCCCAAATTGAGGAGGTGGGCTTTGGGGACAACGATATATATATTTTTTCCCTTTTTCTCTTTTTGTGAGTGTGTATGTGTATGCTTCTGTGTGTGATTTGGTCTGTATAGCTTTGCTTTTACTATTTGTCCTAGGGTTCTGTCTGTCTGGTTTTTTTTTGTTTTTTTTTTAGTATAGTTTATAGCACTTGTTATCATTGGTGGATTTGTTTTTTAGTTTGGTTGCTCTCTTTTTTCCTTCTTTCTTTGTTTTTATTACTTTAAATTATTTTTTTAATAATTATTTTTTATTTTAATAACTTTATTTTACTTAATTTTATTTTATTTTATCTTCTTTCTTTCTTTCTTTCCTTCTTCCTTCCTTCCTCCCTCCCTCCCTCCCTCTCCCTCCCTCTCTCTCTCTCTTTCCTTCTTTCTTTTTTCTTTCTTTCTTTCTTTTCTCCCTTTTATTCTGAGCCATGTGGATGACAGGCTCTTGGTGCTCCAGCCAGGCATCAGGGCTGTGTCTCTGAGGTGGGAGAGCCAAGTTCAGGACACTAGTCCACAAGAGACCTCCCAGCCCCATGTAATATCAAATGGCGAAAATCTCCCAGAGATCTCTGTCTCAACGCCAAGACCCAGCTCCACTCAACGACCAGCAAGCTACAGCAAGCTAAAGGAAATAGGCAGTCTACCTGAAAAAGAATTCAGAATGATAGTAAAGATGATCCAAAATCTTGGAAATAGAATGGAGAAAATACAAGAAACGTTTAACAAGGACCTAGAAGAACTAAAAGCAAACAAACAGTGATGAACAACACAAATGAAATTAAAAATTCTCTAGAAGGGACCAATAGCAGAATAACTGAGGCAGAAGAATGGATAAGTAACCTGGAAGATAAAAGAGTGGAAATAACTACTGCAGAGCAGAATAAAGACAAAAGAATGAAAAGATTTGAGGCCAGTCTCAGAGATGTCTGGGACATTAAATGCACCAACATTCGAATTATAGGGGTCCCAGAAGATGAAGAGAAAAAGAAAGGGACTGAGAAAATACTTGAAGAGATTATAGTTGAAAACTTCCCTAATATGGGAAAGGAAATAGTTAATCAAGTCCAGGAAGCACAGAGAGTCCCATACAGGATAAATCCAAGGAGAAACACGCCAAGACACATATTAATCAAGCTATCAAAAATTAAATACAAAGAAAAAATATTAAAAGCAGCAAGGGAAAAACAGCAAATAACACACAAGGGAATCCCTATAAGGTTAACAGCAGATCTTTCAGCAGAAACTCTGCAAGCCAGAAGGGAGTGGCAGGACATATTTAAAGTGATGAAAGGGAAAAACCTACAACCAAGATTACTCTACACAGCAAGGATCTCATTCAGATTTGACAGACAAATGAAAACCTTTACAGACAAGCAAAAGCTAACAGAATTCAGCACCACCAAAACAGCTTTACAACAAATGCTAAAGGAACTTCTCTAGGCAGGAAACACAAGAGAAGGAAAAGACCTACAATAACAAACCCCAAACAATTACAAAAATGGTAATAGGAACATACATATCAATAATTACCTTAAATGTAAATGGATTAAATGCTCCAACCAAAAGACATAGACTGGCTGAATGGATACAAAAACAAGACCCGTATATATGCTGTCTACAAGAGACCCACTTCAGACCTAGGGACACAAACAGACTGAAAGTGAGGATATGGAAAAAGATATTCCATGCAAATGGAAATCAAAAGAAAGCTGGAGTAGCAATTCTCATGTAAGACAAAATAGACATTAAAAGAAAGACTATAAAAAGACATCAAAAGAAAGACAAGAGACAAAGAAGGACATTACATAATGATCAAGGGATCAATCCACGAAGAAGATATAACAATTGTAAATATTTATGCACCCAACAGAGAAGCACCTCAATACATAAGGCAAATACTAACAGCCATGAAAGGGGAAATCGACAGTAACACAATCATAGTAGGGGACTTTAACACCCCACTTTCACCAATGGACAGACCATCCAAAATGAAAATAAATAAGGAAACACAAGCCTTAAATGATACATTAAACAAGATGGATTTAATTGATATTTATAGGACAGTCCATCCAAAAACAACAGAATACATATTCTTCTCAAGTGCTCGTGGAACATTCTCAAAGATAGATCATATCTTGGGTCACAAATTAAGCCTTGGTAAATTTAAGAAAATTGAAATTGTATCAAGTATCTTTTCCGACCACAACGCTATGAGACTAGATATCAATTACAGGAAAAAATCTGTAAAAAATACAAACACATGGAGGCTAAACAATACACTAGTTAATAAACAAGAGATCACTGAAGAAATCAAAGAGGAAATTAAAAAATACCTAGAAACAAATGACAATGAAAACACAATGACCCAAAATCTATGGGATTCAGCAAAAGCAGTTCTAAGAGGAGAGTTTATAGCAATACAATCCTATCTTAAGAAACAAGAAACATCTCAAATAAACAACCTAACCTTACACCTAGAGAAATTAGAGAAAGAAGAACAAAAAAACCCCAAAGTTAGCAGAAGGAAAGAAATCATAAATACTAGATCAGAAATAAATGAAAAAGAAATGAAGGAAATGATAGCAAAGATCAATAAAACTAAAAGCTGGTTCTTTGAGAAGATCAACAAAATTGATAAACCATTAGCCAGACTCATCAAGAAAGAAAGGGAGAAGACTCAAATCAATAGAATTAGAAATGAAAAAGGAGGAGTAACAACTGACACTGCAGAAATACAAAGGATCATGAGAGATTACTACAAGCAACTATATGCCAATAAAATGGACAACCTGGAAGAAATGGAAAAATTTTTAGAAATGCACAACCTTCTGAGACTGAACCAGGAAGAAATAGAAAATATAAACAGACCAATCAGAAGCACTGAAATTGAGACTGTAATTAAAAATCTTCCAACAAACAGAAGCCCAGGACCAGATGTCTTCACAGGCGAATGTTATCAAACATTTAGAGAAGAGCTAACACCTATCCTCAAACTCTTCCAAAATATACCAGAGGGAGGAACACTCCCAAACTCATTCTACGAGGCCACCAACACCCTGATTCCAAAACCAGACAAAGATGTCACAAAGAAAGAAAACTACAGGCCAATATCACTGATGAACATAGATGCAAAAATCCTCAACAAAATACTAGCAAACAGAATCCAACAGCACATTAGAAGAATCATACACCATGATCAAGTGGGGTTTAACCCAGGAATACAAGGATTCTTCAATATATGCAAATCAATCAATGTGATACACCATATTAACAAATTGAAGGAGAAAAACCAAATGATCAGCTCAATAGATGCAGAGCAAGCTTTCAGCAAAATTCAACACCAATTTATGATAAAAACTCTCCAGAAAGTAGGCATAGAGGGAACTTACCTCAACATAATAAAGGCCATATATGACAAACCCACGGCCAACATCGTCCTCAAAGGTGAAAAACTGAAACCATTTCCACTAAGATCAGGAACAAGACAAGGTTGCCCACTCTCATCACTATTATTCAACATAGTTTTGGAAGTTTTAGCCACAGCAATCAGAGAAGAAAGAGACATGAAAGGAATCCAAATCGGAAAAGAAGCAGTAGAGCTGTCACTGTTTGCAGATGACATGGTACTATATATAGAGAATCCTAAAGATGCTACCAGAAAACTACTAGAGCTAATCAATGAATTTGGTAAAGTTGCAGGATACAAAATTAATGCACAGAAATCTCTTGCATTCCTATACACTAATGATGAAAAATCTGAAAGTGAAATTAACAAGACACTTCCATTTACCATTGCAACAAAAAGAATAAAATATCTAGGAATAAACCTACCTAAGGAGACAAAAGACCTGTATGTAGAAAATTATGACACTGACGAAAGACTTAAAGATGATACAAACAGTTGGAGAGATATACCATGTTCTTGGATTGGAAGAATCAACATTGTGAAAAGGACTCTACTACCCAAAGCAATCTACAGATTCAATGCAATCCCTATCAAACTACCACTGGCATTTTTCACAGAACTAGAACAAAAAATTTTACAATTTGTATGGAAACACGAAAGACCCCGATTAGCCAAAGCAATCTTGAGAAAGAAAAACGGAGCTGGAGGAATCAGGCTCCCTGACTTCAGACTATACTACAAAGCTACAGTAATCAAGACAGTATGGTACTGGCACAAAAACAGAAATATAGATCAATGGAACAGGATAGAAAGCCCAGAGATAAACCCACGCACATATGGTCACCTTATCTTTGATAAAGGAGGCAAGAATATACAGTGGAGAAAAGACAGCCTGTTCAATAAGTGGTGCTGGGAAAATTGGACAGCTACATGTAAAAGAATGAAATTAGAACACTCCCTAACACCATACACAAAAATAAACTCAAAATGGATTAAAGACCTAAATGTAGGCCAGACACTATCAAACTCTTAGAGGAAAACATAGGCAGAACACTCTATGACATACATCACAGCAAGATCCTTTTTGTCCCACCTCCTAGAGAAATGGAAATAAAAACAAAAATAAACAAATGAGACCGAATGAAACTTAAAAGCTTTGGCACAGCAAAGGAAACCATAAACAAGACGAAAAGACAACCCTCAGAATGGAAGAAAATATTTGCAAACGAAGCAACTGACAAAGGATTAATCTCCAAAACATACAAGCAGCTCCTGCAGCTCAATGTCAAAAAAACAAACAACCCAATCAGAAAATGGGCAGAGACCTAAATAGACATTTCTCCAAAGAAGATATACAGATTGCCAACAAACACATGAAAGAATGCTCAACATCATTAATCATTAGAGAAATGCATATCAAAACTACAATGAGATATCATCTCACACCAGTCAGAATGGCCATCATCAAAAAATCTACAAACAATAAATGCTGGGGAGGGTGTGGAGAAAAGGGAACCCTCTTGCACTGTTGGTGGGAATGTAAATTGATACAGCCACTATGGAGAACAGTATGGAGGTTCCTTAAGGAACTAAAAATTCAACTACCATACGACCCAGCAATCCCACTACTGGGGATATACCCTGAGAAAACCATAATTCAAAAAGAGTCATGTACCAAAATGTTCATTGCAGCTCTATTTACAATAGCCAGGACATGGAAGCAACCTAAATGTCCATCAACAGATGAATGGATAAAGAAGATGTGGCACATATATACAATGGCATATTACTGAGCCATAAAAAGAAACGAAATTGAGTTATTTGTAGTGAGGTGGATGGACCTAGAGTCTGTCATACAGAGTGAAGTAAGTCAGAAAGAGAAAAACAAATACCATATGCTAACACATATATATGGAATCTAAAAAAAAGAAAAATTGGTCATGAAGAACCTAGCAGCAAGACAGGAATAAAGACACAGACCTACTAGAGAATGGACTTGAGAATATGGGGAGGGGGAAGGGTAAGCTGGGACAAAGTGAGAGAGTGGCATGGACATATAACACTACCAAAAGTAAAATAGATAGCTAGTGGGAAGCAGCTGCATAGCACAGGGAGGTCAGCTCGGTGCTTTGTGACCACCAAGAGGGGTGGGATAGGGAGGGCGGGAGGGAGGGAGATGCAAGAGGGAAGAGATATGGGGACATATGTATATGTATAACTGATTCACTTTGTTATAAAGCAGAAACTAACACACCATTGTAAAGCAATTATACTCCAATAAAGATGTTTAAAAAAAAAAGAATAAAGCTGTTAAACGAATATATTTTTCATGCTTCAGGGCTGTGTTTAACAGTTTTCTAACCATTCATTTGTAAGAAAATACTTCAGTTATTATCTCCTAGAGTTGAAATTAGATGTTTAATTGACTGGAGGGAATGAAAGTCGCTCACTTTTAGATATGGCAACTATTTCAAAATATTTCTGTACAATGCTTCATAGACCACCATTAGCCCAAATTCTTGGCAAACATTCCTGTGTGTATATCTAGTTGCTTTTATAAATGTCATGCTGGAAGAGCTAACTCTTTCAGAAACATGTTTATCTTAATTAGGAAAGTCAACAGACTTCTAATGGGAAGAAATGGGTATTTTTCTCTGTGGTATCAGAGGTATCAAAAGGCCCAGTTCTTCTGCCAAACCAATCTTCCTTCCTGCCTGCCTTTCAAACCCAGGTGATTGCAGACAGCTGAGCAGGCATTTTCCCCAAAGCTTCCATTGACCTGGCTTCAGTCTTTGCTCTGCTGCCCCATCTCTCTCTCTCTGTCACTCTTCCTGTGTAGGTTTTTGTTTGTTTGTTTGCTTGTTTTGCCTTGGGAAACCTAGGGATATTCATGGCACTGAGGCAAAAAATGTGGAATTAAAAACTAAATTCTTGAGGCCTTATCCTAGCAACAAGACCATCACCATCTGTTCAGAAGACAAGCCAGCTATTATCCACTGCATTCTTTATACAAACTCCATCACCTGTGAGGGGAAAAAAACTGCCCCTTCCTGGGTTCTCTCTTTGTCACAGGAGAAAGAGGTCTGTTTCCCCCTGATGCAGTAACACCTAAAGAAAGCAAACAGGACTGGAAGCACTTATAACAAATTTAAAGAAATCTACTCGAAGGCCCTATATTGTCATTCCAAAATATCTGATAATTGTCATCTGTGCGTAATAAAACCTGACAAAAATATTGTTGATGTCTCTCAGTAACCACTATATTATTTAAATTAGAAAATAACAAATGGAGAGAGTGTATCTGTATTTTTTGTAGTAAAATGATTGTCACAGTCTCTCCTTTATTTTTAGCTTCAAAAATTTTACTCGTTTCACCTTTCAAAAACCACATCAAAATTTATATTTTGAAAGTGGCATTAAAATGTTATTTCAGTGACTTCAGGGTAAAAATCAATCTATTTAGACACCTAGTTTAATCCAGGATGAAATATTTTTCCTTGGGAAATGTTTAAAACAGTAGACAGTAGCTCAGTGATATTTTATGCAGTAAAATTTATATTATTAGGAATACACAAGATCTTTTTCCTCTCCCAAAATAGTTCAGTACAAAGGAAGAGAATATCCGTAGATAGAATATTTGAAAATGCCAACCAGAGTCTAAAGTCCAGATAAATAAAATATGATATCATTCTGGATTATTTTCTTTCTAGAAATAAATACACATGGAGATATGATTCAATAAATTTAAAAAGAATAGATTTATTAACTGTTTACCTTGTGCCAATCATTACGTAATATGCCCTTGAGTATTTTTCAAAATTTGACATGGTTTTTATGAAGAATACATCAACAAATAGAAAGTACCCCTCAAATCCTAGGAAATAGTAGCTCTATGAATATAACTAACATTTGGTTGGTGTTTATTATTTTAAAATCCGTCCATCTTTTCTACATTATCCCATTTGGTCCTGATAAAGAGCCTGTGAGGCCAGCTGAGCAGTCATCTCTATCACTCACTCAAAGATGAGGAAACCTGAGTTCAGAGAGGTGTGCTGGTTTTCCCATGGCTCCCCAAGAATCTAAAATCTACTTCAACCAATTTTGAAACTAAACTCTGGTTTTTTTAAAAGGGCATTATTTATATTTGTACCATCAAAAAGAGAATACGAATGAATGTGAAGACTAAAGCAACAATAGCTCTTCATTCTCTGGAACAGATTGTTGATATACTTGTTGGCTGATGTTCAGAAATATCATTTGTGTTGTACATAGGCTCCATTTTCATGAGTCAATGTTCCCAAAGTTGTCCGTAAAATACGAACTGAAGTTACCCATGTGACTGTTAATTATCTTCCTTTTTAGATCACACCTTGGATTCCTATCATCTGCATATTGGGCACTAAAAATTTCCTACATGTTTCCCACATGGCTTTTGCTAAAATTTTCCTAGTCACAGCCACAGTTGAAAATCCTTGCCAGTAAGGTAGGGATTCTGAGAAGCAGCTGAATCATTCTTTTTATCCCATCTGTGAATATGCTTGATCTGAAGGGAATAAAATCCCAATGTTTGGCTAATTTCAATAGATGGAAGTAATACATCTGTCTGGTTGCACCACATCAGAGTAGGACAAAAGCACACATAAAAATGGTAACTAGATAAGATGTAGGATAGTAAGGTCATAGAAGGATACTTTGAGCCCATATATAGGTATTCAGATGGTGAAAGGAAAATTCTTGAATGTCAGAATAATTGCCTCTAGCCAATTAGAGCCAACTGATTACATAAAAATATTATAAAATGAAATATTTACCAGGACAAGGTACAAAGATGTATGCAGGACCATAGATTCCACAAATATGCAACGTGGGATGATAGCTGAGTTTTATGTTTTTAGCAATGTTGTCAACTGGGTTTCAAGTCTAAAAGAAAATAATTTTTCAAAAGATTACTTTTCCCAGCAAAATACAACTAATACGAATACAAAAACAATTATGCAGAAATCTTTATTCCCAGCCCTCGTTTTCAGATTAACTTGAAACAGGTGTTAGTGATGCTAACAGCAATGTTTTGATCCCCATGTGGCCTGGTGACCTCACTTTCTCTGTTCCTCGAATAGAGAACATAGCCTTTCCTTCTTAGTCCCTTATAAACATGTGCTGGTCGTCACAAAGGAGAATTTCTGACAGGGAAAAATAATAGGATGGGCCAGCAAACTAAGGAAATTTCATACATGCTCCTCAAAACTGATCAGAGGTTATAAACATCTTTTCAGTAAAAAGATCCCTTTTCGATGGAGTGACCAGTAATTCAGGTTTGCCGAGGACTTGAGGGGGTTTCTGGGATGAACTTTCCTGTGCTGAAACTGGGAAAATCCCAGGCAAATTTGAGGGAGTTGGTGACCCCACTTAGCTGTGAGATAAACTGACTTGCAGTTTAATTTGGCAGCACTGTTCATAGTCTTTAACATTCCTTTATAAAACATTTTAAGAAAACGGGACTGAAAAAATCCAGGCTTCTATTTTGAGAATCAAGAGCTCCAAAATGCACCTCAGTAGCAGAAATCTGGGGTTTCATACTTCATAATTTATGCAAGCAAATCTTTGTGAGCTTTGCAAACACCAAGACCATTGCTTGCCTTATCTCATTGACTTATCTTGTGCTACGATCAGGAGTGATTTTGCCTTCCTTGTCTCCTGTCTACTGCTGAGTTATCCATTCACCCTATTATGCCTCTATTCCCTTTACTAAGCATGAGAGCCTAATAATTTGTTAATCATGTGAAACAACCAAAAACCTATCCTCATCCCACCATTTTTTAAATAGCATGGCAATGCTTCCCTACTGTTCAGGGGAAGAAAAAAGATTCAATGGATTGCATTGGAGGTTGTCAGGGCACAAACTCATTACTCTGTAAATTGATTTGTAAAAGGAGTGGGGAAGAAAAGTATCAAGAATTTATCTGTCTTTAGTTACTCTGAGGTAACTAAATGGTTAATAAAAGAAAGTTTTTCTTTTAGAAAAATCCCAACAATACAGAAAGAATGATGAAATTAGAAAAATCAGCAGCTTGCAACTCTGAAAGAAATGATGGATACAGGCAATGATCAACAATGAACATAAAATCACTATTGAAAATCTGTTGAGGAACTTTAAAAGGCTGACATGACTTTTCAAGTTTAGAATCATTTAAAATGGGACACCTGATCATCACATGCCTCACACAAAAGGCATACACAGAACCACATATGAAATATTCTAGACTGAGTAGCAAAAGCCGCTGGTGCCCAACTCATCCCTCTGCCCACCTCTGACCTCAGCTGCAGCTCTGGGGAATAGTTCCGACTCACTGTGTGCAAGGACCAGCTTCCAGGAAAACCTTCAACCAAGGGGAAAGGGAAGCCAGTGGCAAGTCTGGGAGGTGCTGTCTAAGCTTCCCAGAAGTCCCCACTGAATAGAGCCCTGCTGTCTACAGTAGGCACCTTGATAACACAACCTTAAATGGTCTTGCCCTGCCTGGCCCACTCTCCCTACTCCCTCTCTCCTGTCTTGTGGAGTCACTTCCCAAATAAACTACTTGCACTGGCACTGGGGTCCTTCTTGCAAGCCATGCTTTCAGAAAAGCTTTAGCTAAGTTGTTAATGAAACCTATATCTAATTACCTATTTACAGGAAATACAGGAGACAGAAGAACAAGCTCACTGTTGGCTCAAGGGATGTCCAATTTTCCCAGGACAGATGACTGGTATTTCCAACAAATGGACTGCATGAAAATAAAGGAAGAAGGGGAGGGAGGAAAAAAGGGAGGAAGAGAGGAAGGAAGACGCCTTTTGCAGAATAAGAAAGACCTACATGACAACCAAGTATAGTATTTATGTGAACCTTGTTGAATCCTGATTTGAGTAAACCAACAATAAAAAATGTATCTTGAAATAAATGGGGGAATTTGAATACAGTATTAAGTGATATTAAGAAATATTTGTTCATTTTGTTAGGTTGATTAGCAAAGTAGAGGTGGTTATGTTAAAAAAAAAAAACCTTATCAGATGAAATAACATACTAAAGTATTCATGGGTGAAACCATATTTTGTCTAGAATTGTTTAAAAATACTCCAGAAAAAACAAAAAATAAAGTGAAGAATAGATGGAATCAGATTGATAAAATGTTGATACTTGTTGAAGGTAGTAGTGGAAATAAGGGAATCATTATCATTACTATTCTACTTTTGTTTTTGTTTAAAATTGTATACAATGAAACATTAGGAAAGAAAATCTTAATGGCCTGAAAAACCCTGAATTCAAATGAATAAAATAACATAAACTCTAATTTACTTCTAATTTAATTGACTGAAAGCAGTGCAGGCACCACAGTGGTACTACCACTAGCAGAAATTCAGTAATCCAAACATTTGTCTGTCACCTTCTTTGTTACCAGGAGCAAATTCCAGGGTAAATTATTTTGTTACTGGTTGGCATGCTCTGGTTAGCAAACATAGACCAAATGTTTGTGTTTCCCCAAAATTCATATGTTAAAATCCTAACCCCCAAAAAACAATGATAGAGAATTAGGTTTAGATGAAGTATGAGGGTGGAGCCCCCATGATGGGATTAAGGAAGACCAGAACTCTCTCTCTGCCATGTGACACATAGCAAGAAAGTGGCATTCTGCAAACCAGGAAGAGCCTCCTTCCTCATCCCATTAGGAACAGCATCTGCTATTATCTTGATCTCGGACCTCCCAGCCTCCAGAACTGTGAGAAGCAAATGTCTGTTGTTTAAGCCATCCAGCCACCTGTCTATGGTATTTTGTTAGATAAGGCCCAATTTCTGTATTCTCAGGAAACAAAAATTTATTTAAATATTAGCCTAAGCTAGATATTATTAGGAAGCTATAAAGAGGAAATTAACAACACCTTATATTCATGCTTTGTTTTCAAATGCATTATTTCTGTTGATTCTTGAAGAATCCCCAAGAGTGAAAGTTATATAATATACAGCAAAGTTAAATGATGGTTAATATGAATTATCTGACATTAGCTACTTTATTTTTTTTCTATGATATGAATGCATAGTTCATCATACTTGGAAATGTCACAGCAAACAGGGAGCTTCTTGAGGGAAGAGATTTTTTTTTAACATGTTCATGTTTGTATCCCTAGCACCTAAAAGGGCATTTGACACATTATAGGCACTTGATAAATAGTAATGCTTAAATTCCTTTAAATCCTTTACTGAAGTAGTAATTGGGTCAACTGTCTACTTCTCTCATCATCACTGGCATTACATTAATTTAAACTAGCACTGCTGTTTTTTCTGGACTTTCTAACTGGTCTCCTTACATCCACTGTTGGCAATACCAATCACATTGCAGACAGAGTACTTAAAAATGCAAATATGATCACATGACAACACTTACCTACATACACACCCACCCACCCTTAAAACCATTCAATTGTATTTCATGACTCTAGTACTTTTATTATTTTCCACATTTACTGTGTGATTATTTAATTAATCTATGTCTTTCCTAACAGGCTTTATTTATTTTTTATTTTTGGCTGTGTTGGGTCTTCATTTCCGTGCGAGGGCCTTCTCTAGTTGCGGTGAGCGGGGGCCACTCTTCATCGCGGTGCGCAGGCCTCTCACTATCGCGGCCTCTCTTGTTGCGGCGGAGCACAGGCTCCAGACGCGCAGGCTCAGTAGTTGTGGCTCACGGGCCCAGCCGCTCCGCGGCACGTGGGATCCTCCCAGACCAGGGCTCGAACCCGTGTCCCCTGCACCAGCAGGCAGACTCTCAACCACTGCGCCACCAGGGAAGCCCTTAAAATTTACTTACTTATTTATTTTTTTTTTTTTGGCCTAACAGGCTTTAAACCCCATTCTTAGAGCACGGACTGAATTTGTTTTTGTCTTATCTCTATCTCCAGGGCTCTACATTCTATATGCTTAGAATGTAGTATGTGGTCAAAAATATTCATCAAAAGAATTCATCCAGTAGTCAAATCTAAACTTGCTTTGAGTTATTTTAACATGCTACTTTCATTACCTGAACTGAACAGGTAAAATAAAATTGTGGAAAAACATTATTGTCAAATTCATATAATTGTTTCTGTTTGCTTAACCAATTGCTACAACACCTATTATATTGTAACTTACTATTAATAGAAAAGCAGCAACTACATCTCCTTGACACAGAGTGATCCTGCTTGTCAATTCAAAGGAGACACTGAAAGAAATCCATTATTCTGTCTTTACCTATAATGGTTATGTAAAAAATGGAAGTATATTTGGCAGCTTTCAGGAGCACAGACAATTCTATATGGACAACAGACAGTAAGTAGAAGCAGTAAAAGTTCCCGCTCTGTTAAAAATTTAAGAGTCACTTGATTTTTAGCTCTTTGGCAAAACCCATTACACAGAAAAAAAGTATACATATAGAAAACTCAAACTTACTATAGGTAAATTTCAGAGTCTGTTATTTGAAAACAAAAGAACTTTGAAGAGTATTCGTAACCTACTTCTTTTTATTGTTGGGTCCCAAGGCATTTCAAAAGGCACGGTTTCCCAGATCATTACATGCTAGTCCTAGGAGGCATGCGTCTTTTGCTCCTTTCAGTAGTACCACGTCTCATGTTATCATCATCCGCACGCTTGTGTGTTTCTCTCACTGGTTTATAAATGTGTGAGGTCAAGGTCTGGTTCTACCCACATACCCTGAAACACAGGATGTGCTGTAGTTCAATAACCCTTTATTGAATGCTGTGATCTAATTTACAAAAATTCAATTTATACTCGTGTCTTCTGGGACAATATTTATTGTGTTAAGTAGAAGATGGCACCAATGTACATGGGCCAAAGGTAGAAGGAAATAGTCATACAAGGACTGGCCCAAGTAAGCTAAATGGTGATTGGGGCTGAGTTTGTCTTTGGAGTTCCTTTCCCATGTTATCAGATTTGAACTCCATGTTGGTACCCTTTCAGATCATCACCCCATCTTTTGTTCCATGGGATTAAGATTTGATGAGCTTCACCTGTATGTATTGATGTAATGAAGAAGGTAAAGCATCTGATTCATTTTTTTATCATTTTCAAGTGAAATTTTATTTATAGGAAATATCATTAAATTATAGCAATTTGAAATATTATGATAGGATAAATTCTTTGCAAAGTTTTTATTGAAAAATCTTTTGAAAAGTTTTTACTCTCTACAGAAGGATGCCTGCTTAAAGTTTATAGAATATTACAACAGGAAAAGTCTTCAGATAATTTCTGGTTTAATACACTTAAGACTCAAAAAGATTAAGTGATTCTATTAATCAGCTGATAACAGATATTTGAGTGCCTCCTATACTATGCAAGGCACTAGGAACACAAAGGTGAATAAGAAAGAGAATCTGCTCCCAATGAGTTCCCAGTGCAGCAAGGCACAAAACCTCTGAGCTTAGTAGAATTATGGCCCATGTCTTCTACATGTAGAGGAGATATTTATAGAATCTCAGCATTTAGAGAAAATGTGACTTTTCAATGCTCATCCTGATGAGCATATTAGTATTCATGGGGTCCTCAGGTCTCTCCGTAAGTACCATTGTTGTGGAACATATTCCGTCTGAAAAGAAATAACCCCCTAAAGGGTGCACATTTTAAATCTAAACAGTACCCTTTCTTTTTGAAATTTTAATTTTGGAACTTAATATAGAGTCTACTGTTACCAGAACAACCACATCCACCGAAAATCATCTTAAGGTAGCTACAGAATCCCAAGAGGATAATGAGTTCTTCAGAGTTTCCCTAGTTATGGAGAGGAAATCATTAGTAACTTAAGACAGAAATAAAGAAATCATCTAATTA
Source organism: Balaenoptera musculus (assembly GCF_009873245.2). NCBI lineage: Eukaryota > Metazoa > Chordata > Mammalia > Artiodactyla > Balaenopteridae > Balaenoptera > Balaenoptera musculus. Next base: position 28,532,392 of record NC_045791.1, on the reverse strand, counting down.
ATGTATTCAGAGATGAATCTTAATGTCCAATTATTCTCTTGATTTGACACAACCTAGTAACAACATAACGTAGTCAGCAACATTGTATTAATGTCGGAAGAATTAGCGGGAAGTTAGCCCTGTGGGAGAAGAAACAGTTTTTGTTTAATCCTTTCCTCTTTCTTTTGTTCACATATGATAAGCAAATCTCCTGCTTAAGTTTATCATCTTAAAAAAAAAGAAGAAAAAAAAGAAAAACAAGTAACCCCACAGAATTAACCTGAAAACCATACTGTGCTGAAAAGTCAGAATTATATTATAATTAAAGCTTATAAAATATAATTTGAACAAAGGTCGGTCTGTTCAATTCATTAAATATTAACAAATGATTTTGCTATCGTTCATCCTAGTCTCCTAGTTCAGATCTATTGATTGATTTAACCAATGTCTATTTAAAATGTTTAATTTCCATATTTTATAATTGGTCCAATATTACATAATACTCACAAAGAGTAAAAAGTTAAAGTGCCATATCATCACATCCATATTCATGCTTCCATTTCTTGGAGGGATGAAAATTAAGGAAAATGTTTTTCAATATTTTAGTATTTTATGTTAAATAATACATAGTGGTGATTAAAAAAATGAGTATATAAATGTATTACAGTACAAATCTGTACCAATCTTAAACCCCCAGTCTCCCAGTTTTCCTCTACAAAAAAGAAAAAAGGAAAAAAATCCCCCTAATTGTTTTTAGTTCTTTCAAAATTAAAAGGTCTTATCTTTTAAATATTAATAATTTATAAAATGCAGTAGCCATATAACTGGCTATATTTTTAGATCATCTAACCACATCTCACTTTCCCTCATTAAAACATTATAAAACTAAATAAATGTGTTAAGATAATAAATTTCGGTACTGTTTTAAACTTTTTTCAAAGATAAACTTATATTCTGTTTATTTTTATATTCAGCAAAATTTCATTGTTGTAGGAGATATTGATTGCCTTGATAATCCCCCTTTATGGTCTCTCTTTTTCTTGAACACTTCTAAATGATACTTTCTTTCCCATTGCTAAATTTTTAATCAAATTTCTATCTGCTTTGCCCCATCAGTCAGCTCAAGACTGTTGATTTTAGCAGAATGCAGTTCTAATTTGACTAACCAGAGTCACAGGGTGTGTTTGAAATGACTGATATGTAAGTATATGTCTGAATAGTCTGTGTATCCATAAAGAAACAGTATTGAGCTTGCAATATATATATGAGGGCCCATTCTAGGTACTGGATTAGATACCAAGAATTAAATCTCATTCCAAACTAAGTATAAGAAATGGAATCTGACTTCAAGAAACATAGAGATTAATTGAAGAGATACAGTACACTCAGACGACATACATATGGCAATGTTATTAGTGATCACTGGACAACTAAAAATGCAAGAATTCAAAGAGAAAATGACCACTACAGGCTAATTGTCAAGAAGTGGGGTTTTTTTGTTTGTTTGTTTTGTTGTTTTTTTTGTTGTTGTTGTTGTTTTAGAAAAACAGGGTTTAAACTGGCCTCAAAATATGTGTAAGAGTAAGACATACACTCAAAAAAAAAGACAGAATAGTGTGCCCAGAGGCATGAGGAAAGAGATCTAGAAGGCTTCTAAAGGACAGTGAATGAGCAGTGTGTCTGAAGCACAAAATTATTAAATGGGGGTAATGGGAAACCAGGCTAGAAAAGCAGTTTGGGAAAGTCAAGTTAAAGAATTTAGTCATTATGTGTCAGCAGGGTACAGTTAGGGATGATTTTTGATGAGAAATGATATGATAAGGAATAATGTTTTATGACGATTAGTCTGGGGGATTCATTTTCATTCATGCTTCCATTTATTCAACAAATATTGATTGGAGCTCTAAAATATCCAGGCATTGTACTATAAATAGCAGCAAAGACAAGTAAGATACATTTCCCACCCTCAAGGTGCTTCTATCCTAGAGGCACAAGTAAAAGAGTAAGTGCCATTTATTGTGATATGTGGCATGGTGCAGCACCACCCTGAATGCTATGCATGTTAAGAAGAAAGACTTCCAGAAAATACTTGTGATCAGAGAAAGCTAACACTTGAGATCCTGGCAGAGCCAATTCTGGAACTACAACTTGAGAGATCAGTATTAGTTAATTATATGACTTGGAGAAGAAGAAGGAATGAAGACATTTAGGCACATGGGAACAATTCATGTGAAGGCAGAAAACCATAGCACGATGGAGCCATCTCTTCACTGCCTGATGTCATGTCCCCTTGGCCCATCTGTGATTTCAGCTACAGCTGTGATACACAGTTCTGTGCAAACTCAGAGCTAGCATCCCGCTCAAGCATTTCCCACTTCAGGGACTTTTCTGAAGTTCTGGAAGTCACTTAGCTTCTGCACAAATGGAGCCTGAAAGGGTTGGGGTGTTACACCCAAAGGCATCCTTCAAACAGTGGGGAACAGGAGAAGGTAGAAGAATGACTCAGCTGCCTGTTCTTCTGACAATTCTGGGAGTATTACAGGTTTCTCAGAGGTTTCAAGGAATGAAGCTCTATCGACCATTATAGGGACTTCATTGACATACCCTCACCACAACACTCTATTCCTCCTCCCTCGTACCTGCTTCCTTATATAGCCACCCAAATAAACTCCCTGCTACCAAGTCCTTGCCCCAGGCTCTGCTTTTAGTAGAACCCGAATAGAGACAAAAATCTCTTATTCAGGGTGACTGTAGAGACATGGGTAACAACGATGAGAGGGGTCATGGTGGATGGAGAAGGATAGTTGATTTTCAAACTAGAGAGAGCTTTGCGTGTCATGCTAAAAACTTTGAATTTTATCCAAAAAGTTACAGGGAATCATTGAATGATTTTATACAAGAGAATAACATGTTTAAGATTTTTGTTTTAAAAGATCTCCCTGGCAGCAGTGTAAAGAGTATGAATTGCAACACCCTAGATGGAGAATTGAGGGCTGATTTAGAGACCATACTATGACCCAAGCAAGGTATTTTGCGTCTTAATTAAGGAATTAGCTGTAGGAATGAATATGAGATGTGAAAAACATCTGCTTTTAGTGCCTGGTTGGATGTGTGGAGTGAGAGAGAAGGGAGTTTCCAATTTGGGACAATGTCTGAGTAGCAACACCATTTATCCATAGAATACAGGAGCAGTAGGTTATGGGGAGAGGGGTGGAATGAGTTTATTTTTCAGCATATTAATACAAGAGCTTGGGGTAAAATTCATATGGAGAGATAGGTAGGCAGTTTTTTATTTCTTGGTAGAGGTTTGGATCACAGATACAGACATATGTTGAACAGGCCTGTGGTAGGCCCTGCGATAGGTTCTTCCAAACATTACTTCACTTAACCGTCATAGCAAACCCAGTATGTGGATTATTTTCATTACTTTGTATTTGAGAAAATAGATTCAGAGAGGTCATTTAATTTGTTTAGGATCACACAGCAAGTGAACAGTGGTGATAGAATTTGAACCCAGGTCTGATAGCCTGAATAATGTTTTTACAGTATACCACTCTGGCTCTGCCATACTGACTATACCAACATCTTCATCTTGAAATGGCTAATAATTGTAAAGCTACAGTTTTCAACTATAGCAGATAATAATGGTAACAGGACCCACAGGTCTCACACCTGAACCATGAATAGCTTGACATTATATAAAACCATGGATCTAATCTATTACCCTACCTGCAATGCAACTCACTCTTCATATTGGTGTCCAATTGTTATAAATGTTTCTTTCCAAAATGTGGGAAGTCCCTACATGAAATATTATCTTTGTGAGTTTATAAAGCATGTCACCAGTTATAATTAAAAGCAAGGAAGGAATAAAAGTGCTCATCTTAATACACTCAAGATCAACAAGATGAAGGGAGGGAAAAGATAAGTGTTTAACAGCACAAAGTGGTAGGTGTTATTTTCATTGGAGTGATTCACAAAATTAGATGGACTCCTAAGAGTGAAAGGGTGAAGTATCTTGTGTCTGTTCAAGAAAAGGCAGTTCTGGATATAGAGTGATGGTTTGAGAGAACACACATGCAGTTCCAACTGGGCAAAGATCTGAGGCCATGGTTCTACAGAAAAGCTAAGATATAATTGTACTAAGGATCAAGGCTTAATAAGCAATAGAGAGAATAAGTAAATATACAAAGAAAAATTGATTAGATGTACATATATGTAGTGTATATATGTGTGTGTGTACATATTCATCTGAGGGGAACTTATATTAACAAACACAGACTTCTAAAGAAGAATAACAAAATATTCAGATTGGAAAAGATCTGAGAGAGCATCGTAAGTCACAAGCCCTACTTCTACCCTCATTTCGCAAAAGAAGAAGTAAGTGAAAAGGTTAAGTGATTTTTTTTCAAGATTTAAATCCACAAATGGGCTGGACATTTATTGAACGGCTATTTGTCTAACATTATGGTAAACTGAAGATTTTATTATAAATATGATAGTGACTCTTCAAGCATCTTATAATATATGCTTCTCTCTTAAAAGATAGTTTTCAATATTCATGAAACAATAGGATCACTGAAGAGACGTACCAAGATCCATGGAATCTGTGAGATATTCGTTAGGTTTTTTGTTGTTAGGATTTTTAATCAATCATGTGAAGTTAGTCTATGTTCAATACTTCTTGGCCATAAACCTAAAGGATAAATATTTATGGAATCTCTGAAGTTCTATGGAATTATAACTGTCTTAAATGGAAGTGTTCTGTTATTTTGTAATCATTTTGGATCTAAAACAAGATATTATTAGTTGAAAAGTTTTTAATTTCTTCATGCAACTGGTGGTTCTCAAGCTTTAGGGAGCACCAAAAGCACCTGGAGGGCTTGTTAAAATGCAGATCACTGGGTCTCACCTCAGTGTGTGTGATTCAGTAGGTCTGGTAAGGGCCTAGAAAATCTGCGCTTCTCACAAGTGCGCAGTGAGGCAGATGCTGCTTGTCCAGAGACCCTCCTTTGAGAACCACTGCACTAATTGGACCATGAACAACTGTGGGCAGAAACTGTGTCTCACTCACTTCTGTATGCTTAGTGTCTACCATATAGTAGAACCTCAACAAATGTTTATAGGAATGAGTGAATGACTAAAGGATTATATAAATGATGTAGCTAAAAACGTTAGCTAATTTGGACTATTAACTGCCCAGCTCAAGAGTCTTCTTGTTTCTCCCACTTATAGAGAAATTAATAAATCAAGAAAATATTAAGTAATTGCTGTCCTATTTGCTGAAAATGGAAAAGCTGAACTCTGTGTTGTCATGGATACAGTATTCTATTTTCAGTACTAGTCATGTCTTACTTGTTAATGACTGTTACAGTAACCAATAGGAAAATAACACTTCACTCACCACATTTCATTAAATTTAACACCTCATATTAAGCTTAATGGGACAATAAGAACAAAGTTCTGCTTGCCATTTGTTTACAGAATTCCTCCATTTCCCTGTGCTTAGTGACTTACACAGCATCAATCTTTATGAACAGCTCCCCAAATAAAAAGGAGATAGAAAAATAAAAGCTTTCTATTTGACTTAATAATAATGACCTCTGGGCCGGACATTTCCTGACATTTAACCAATAGTTAAACTAAAAGACTCTACTGTCTTTGATTCAGGGTCTCTTGCTTCTACCACAGATTATTACCTTGCAGGAAATGCCCTTCCTTTAGAACATTATAAATTTAACAGAAGAGAAAGCAAAATAATATGAATCCTGAGCACTAGGACTTTCCAATCCCTGCATTGTAAAAGGGTAAATGCAAAATATGGGTGGAGAATAGACAAAACTGGAATAAAATCCTTCACAGTTTGATCTTGATGCCAATCACAATGAAATAATCACCTCCATCACTGCAACCTGGAGTCATGCTACTTTATTTCCAAGGAAAATTCCACTGTGAGGGTAAAGAGCTTCATAATGCATCAGGAGAGAACAGATTATAAACAAACAGTTCAGGCTCCAAAAGAAGAAAAAAAAGATAATTAAATATATTTAATGATGCACACATCTGAGCAAAAGATCAAGGAAATATTGGAAAATATAACATCATTTAGAAGTCAAGGGAAATAAATGGGGAAGGAGAAAAGGACAGATAACTCAGAGGGACTGAATAAATCTCAGATAGGATATAAAAGACTGGAAACAGATGTTTATATTAAACTGCCAATGGAGTGATGAAACCATACAGATTGCGGTACCAATTTAACTGGAAAAAGCTATGGCAAGCAGACAGAGATTTGAGTTGGAGCTCTATTTTCCACCAGTCAGCTGAAGGAGGTGGTTGCTGCCGCTACTGCTGATGATGAATACCATATGCCGGCAAGAGACACAGCCAGTGTGCTCTGCTGTGTGTGTTGGTTTGGGAAGATATGTGTAATTTTCTTTATCTGATACAAAATTAGTGCAACTTCACATAACTGCATGCAGAATGCCTGAAGAAGAGCCCATATTGCTTCTCATTGAAAAAGTCAAGAGTGAATCATTTTTAAAACTTTTCATCTCAATTCAATAACTCAGTTAAAGTACCTTGACCTGATTTAGCCATGATATTGCCCTAGTTTTTTTTTTTATTATATTTTTATAGTGGAGAGGAAGCCTACAACAGAATAACCATGCAGACAAGTAGTTAATGTGATATTAAAAAACAACAAACTTGCTGCTGACAGTCTTTTTTTTTTTTTCCATTTAAAAGGTGTGATAATGGCTTTATGTGGATATTTGCTTTTTTTATTTTTTATTTTTTAAATTTTTTATTTATTTATGGCTGTGTTGGGTCTTAGTTTCTGTGCGAGGGCTTCCTCCAGCTGCGGCGAGCGGGGGCCACTCTTCATCGCGGTGCACGGGCCTCTCACCACCGCGGCCTCTCCCATTGCGGAGCACAGGCTCCAGACGCGCAGGCTCAGTAGTTGTGGCTCACGGGCCTAGTTGCTCCGCGGCATGTGGGATCTTCCCAGACCAGGGCTCGAACCCGTGTCCCCTGCATTGGCAGCCAGACTCTCAACCACTGCGCCACCAGGGAAGCCCTGACAGTCTTCTTTAAATGAGCATATATGTGTCTCTGTACATATAAGGTTTACTTCTTGTATCAACAAAGGATCCAAACCTTGTGCTCTAGTCATAAATTTTGTTTCATATTGAAAAAATAAATTTCGTTTCATATCAATTCCCCAGTTTACAAAAAACAATCTTCAAAAAAATACTGGAATTGGCAATTTGGAGTTTGTTTGTTTGTTGTTTTCTTTAAGGGAACATTGTGGCCCAGATGCAAGGTTAAAATAAACAAATAGTCAAGGTTGAAGAGAAAGAGAGACTAAGAGAATTGGTGTATAAGTGATATTGTTTTCTTTTATGTAATTTCCTTAATTCTGAGGCAAACACCTAGTTAATCTGATCAATTCAGCAAGAGGAAAAAAAGAAAAGAAAAAGAAAGAAGAGAAAACCTTGGTTATTTCCTTTCATATTTGACGTGACTGCTGATCTGAATCTTTTATGCTCCCATCGTTGTATTAATGTTGTATAGACATGGTCTAAATGTTCATTTTTTTCCTCCAAGACTCATTAAAATATGGAGAGGAGAAAGGGAGAGTCACAGAATACCTTCAAAAATATTTTGGTAGTCCTCATTAAAAAGAGTTTAAGTACCTTGGATTTTATTTTATTACATGGTAATAAAATCTAGCCAGAGGAGAGATGTTCAATCTGGAACTCAAAGACCAAATATAAGTGCCGCTAAGTCATAGCCACTGATCTTTTGACCAAGTAGACTTGAAGCTGAGGAAAGCTGTGGCCCCAGAAAAACCATCTGCGTTATTGAAGCTACTACCTTTCTTTAAAATGATCTCTGCCTTACCAGCTGAAGTTCCTTTTACACTCATTATTATGGAAAGAACAAAACTTCTGACAGAGTGCGAACCTCTTAACAAATATTATCAGATAAACAAATAAATCAAATAATAAAGTATGCCTACTAATCTAGTTCTGTTCTGAAAAATGAAATTAAAAAAAAAAAAGACAAACACAACGTATACCAGAAAACTGAGAGAAAGAGGAAAAAAATGAGGAAAAGTAACTGCTTGTAGAGACATTATGCTGCCTTTCACGCTGTCGTTTCATTCCTTTCTGAAGGCCTGGGACTTATTTTCCCTGCTGAAATAGTCTCTCGGATCTCTAATATCAAGGGCAAACTTGTATTGCTTGACGGCATTCCACACTTGTCTGTTGGGAAGATTTAAACCACCTGATTCTCTCTTCTGCTCCTGGTCTATTGCTGACCTGCATGGCAGGCCTAACCGTGCAGCTCCTCCAGGAGACTGTGTATGATCAATCCCAGCGCCCCGGTGAGCTAGCCTGAGTTCACCTTCAGACCCCTCCAGAGTGATGAATCCCACTGGAATTCCTAGCAAAGCTTTGCATTCCTTGCTAAGAAGAGCAATTGCTCTCTCTGGAAAACTTGCAAATGCTCCCTGCACTAACAAGGGACCTGGGGCTTGCTTGAGGAAGGCAGACAGACACCAAGCTCTGCTCCATCCCCCCCCTATCTTGCTTGAGTTCCAAGAAACAACAATGAACTAGTAAGCAGGGAAAGAAATTAGAATTGTAGAAGTGCCAAAGGTATCCCTTGGAGCAGTGTGAATATTGTGTTGTCATGTGAAAGAGCCCTTGAAAGATAAAGGAACTAAGTCCAATTATTTTACTGGTTCCACGTTCATCTGAATCACTCTCTAACTTCAGACTTTCAGTGATATCATAGTGCCTGAAATAATTAATTCACCTCTTACTTCCAAAACCATGTTGGAAAATTAATTCCCAGTACTAAAATGAATTTGGTAGTGGACACATTACAATTTTGTGGGTTACCTGGCAGTCATTTTGAAATGTCATCTTGGGTGAAATGTAGTCTTCCATCCTCCCTACAGATGCAGTCCGTCTGATTCGTGGGCTTTCTTTCTCATTATATTAAAGAAAACATACCCCTTTTTGATGTTTTTATAAAGGAATACAAGTTATCTTTCATAAACATTTATACAGATGCAAAATAAATATTTAATTACAAAAACAACAATACTAATTTTTAACTACAAATAAGCAAGGAAAAATATACTTATATGAAAACCAATTAAAATTAAATCTCATAAATAAATAAGTTGGAGGTAAACTTTGCTGTTATTGCATGGTTGTTATTGTGGTTTATCATGGAAGGTACCTACATAATAATTTAATCTCAGCTTTAGGGCAGCCTGGACTGCAGTGAATTGCTTTAACCAGTAAATAAACCCCTGGATTTGTATACCGAAATCTAAGAATGACCATTTAGACACCACCAACATCTCGGTCTATAATTAGCAGTCTGTCAGATAACTAAGGAAACCAACTGAGACGTAAAAACAATTACAACAGTTGAAATACTAGGTGTAATCAAATAAAAGTATTTTTTCCAGCACTTTAAGATTTTTTTTTTAAACTAACAAGCAAGACTTTAGAATGCACAGACTCAGAAGGAACCCACATTCCCTTTGATGGGATCTCATTTGGGCTACTTCAGTCCCAAGAAGAGACTATTTATGTGAACACTGCAGTAGAGAAAAAAAAAAGCCGGACACAGCTGGCTACCCTTTCCTTTGGCAAAGAACAGCAATGGCCTTACCATCCTTCTGTTTATGGCAACCCAAACTACTTTATTTGAAAAGTCACTCATTTCTATGATTGCAGTGGACATGTTTTCATCAACAGAGCAGTTCAGGAGGAAAAAATTATTTTATTAGCTAATTTTCCTCTCATGAATTAGGGATTTTTCTCTGGACAGAGAGGAACTTCAAACCCCTCCAGAAATGGAAGCATGCCCATGGATTGACTACTACAGATCAAGTTTCCAGTGGGCTAATAACCTGCTCCAGTGAAAACATATTTTTAATTTGCTTTTAGGGTTATTTATTTTTTTATTATTACGCTAAGGGTTTATAATTTAATGTCAAACATAATTTTGCACGAATTATGTGACTGTACTATGATGCAGTAGATAAGCTCTGTGTGCCTGGCTGGCATGGTCTCAAACGATGTTCTTGAGAAAATGGATCACCGTTTGGCAGGTTGCCATTCCACAAACTGCTCGATAGAACTTAGAAAGGAAAAAGTTGCAAAGCATTTTCATGTTTTACAAAAAAATATTTCTAGTAATATTAGAAGCAGAAAAAAATAATTACTCTTTTATTGCTGTCTACTAGATGTCACATAAATTTTATGAAGCTAATTAAGAAATTAAAAGGCTTCCAATTAAAAATTGCAAAGTCATATTTATTGTAAATTGTCAACCAGCCAAGTGGAATCATAGTTTTTAAATGAGAATATCTGTTTAAAAATACAGTAGTCATCATAGTGTCTCCAAGCTTTATGATCAGATTGGTAAACATTTAGGAGTATCGACAATGTGCCAAGCTTTATGCTGGGAATGGGAGATACATAAATAAAAACTGTACTGCCACAGCTCTCAAGAAGTTCACTGTCTAGTGGAGGAGACAAGCAGAGATGTCCTGCCAGTGTAATGCAGTAAGGGCTGTAATACAGTTATGCAGAGGGTTCTCTGGAGCACAGATAAGGAGCATCTGGGCAAGATTTGCGGATGGGGTGAAAGGTCAGGAAATGTCCACAAGACGTGACTGAAGAACAGATTTAGTGTTCCAAGTTGGAAGACAAAGAACCAAGAGAATTAACTTGTGAAATAAATATTTGCTTACATATCTGTCCACAAGTTTAAATAAATGTAAATATAACATTTGTATGTCATTAACATTGGTATGTCATTTCACATGCATCAGCTATTCTGATCCTCACACTGACCCTATGAGTTTAAGGATTGAGGGTAGAAGTATCTTCACTCTACAGTTAAGGAAAATAAAGCCTAGAACAGTTACGTGACCAGCCCAAGGCCGCTGGGGTAAAAAAATGCATTTTAAGAAAGCCAGGAGCAAACCACAGGACTCCTGACTTCCAGAGCAACTGTCACTCTGGTGTTCTCCACTCTGCCATTATCCTGCTCATTTACCATATCATCACGAACAAAATAGCAATTATTGAACCTTTAGGCATAGAATGTGTAATTAAAGAATAATGTGAAATGTCATTTTTGACCTTTCCAATTAAAAAAAAACTTCATCAAATTAACATAATCAGTAAGAATCCCACATATATTTTAAATGTCATCCATTTATCAACCACAATTCTAAATCAAATCATACAGAACATGAAATCAAAATTTTTCTGTGTTTCCACACTATCAAATACAAATGTTTTGGCAAATAAGTAAGCAGAGTCTGAAGAGTTAAATCATTCCACTATGCAGTGGGCCTACTGGACATAGTAGCCATGAAAGTTAGTCAACCAATTATAGGAAAATTGCTACGATGTTGATTGGGTTGCTGGGTCATTGATCTGATTTTGTCATTATGGTAAGTGAAATAACTGAATTGTGAAACTTTCATGAATCTTTTTTTTTTTTTTTTGTAAATTTGATTGTCTTTGTAGACCATCTTCAGTAGCAGACAGTTCTACTCTTGAGTTTCCACTCTTGCTTCAAAATATTTATTTCTGACAATATAAGAGATGTGAATCCTGGATTATACAAAGCAATGACCTGACCTGGAATGACATGATTAGTTGAGGTTCTTTTCTTTTATTATTGAAGAGTTTTATATCAAGCATAGGATGGTCTGAATCAATCTCTAAACCTACAGAAAAATATTCAGTGACAAAACATTCGCTTTTAAAATGTTAGAAAAAAAGAATTTTCTCTCTAGATAGAACCACAGAGTTAGTTACTGGTAGTAATGACTTTTCCTGTTAATTGTCTACTTGGATTACTCAGGTAAGCTATTGCAACTCTTCTTAATATTTTCTAGTTACCTGTATCCTTACCATGTAAAAAAACAGACTCCTCCAAAGGCTGTATGTATTAGTCATGTTAGCTTAGGCTATGCTGCAATAACAAACATGCCACAGAATCTCAGCATAATTCATAAGGGTTTAGTGATTGTTCACGCTAAGTCCTTTAGGGGTCTAGTAGCTTCCAACGGATGCCATCGGGATTCAGGATACTTCTATCTTGTAACTATGTCAACAGGGACATTCCATATTCAGGTTACTGCATCAGAGAAAGAGAGAGCTGAAGAACCACACACCAGCTCGTAAATGTTTTTAACCTCTTTACTTCCCCTCCCAGCTCACTGGCCAGAAAGAATCAGATGGGACTGGTTGACTTATAGAAGGGGAAGGGAACGTGGGAGAACACTTGAAAATTCTGTGAACAGTAAATTTCTCTGTCATACTGGGCATGGTTCTAATGGCAGCTACATTTCTAACATCCTCAAAAACTCTGATAAAGTCCCTAGCCCAAACACACCACAATATAGATTATGCATCTAGAGCTAGAATGAGTATTAAATGTTAAATAATAAAGAAGATATTATTTTTAAAACAGTAATAAGAAAAAAATTATATAATTGCTTAAAACCAATTAGGTGGAAATAAAACTGATCTTCCAGATTATATTGTTATATATTCCTTCACTAAATCTGTATAGAAATCCTGTTATTCTAGGAAAGGAAGGCTCCAAAAGACTGAAATTCAGCTGAAGTGATGATGCTGTAAGCACTGGACCTTGGATTTGAATCCAGTTTGATCTTAATCTAATATCTCTTCTCTTGCTACTTTATCATGCTGACTCCCCAAATGTAAATTCATCAGGAAAATGATCAATATCTCTAAAACTACAAACAAAAAAACCCAAAAACTAAAACTACAAACAAAAAACTAAAACTACAAACAAAAAAAACCCACAAGTAGAGGGTAACTCTAACCCAAGGTTCCTGAGTGTCCTGAGAGCAATAAGGTCAAAGCTAGGTTCAAAAGTAATAAATTAGCCTGCTAATTCAAGAAAGCTAAATGAAGAATGGGAGCTTACTTATAGTGCTAAGTAGAAGAGAGCGTAAAAGTAGCCTATGAAAAATGAGGAGAAGGAGTTAAGACTTGACACCTGTAACACAAAGAATCTGGTGCATTGATTAAGAACAGGTTCTGGCATCAGACTGGCCTGGGATGGTTCCTGATTTGCTTAACCTTTCCACTCTTCAATTTCCTTTTTCTATAAAATGGGCATAAGTCCTACCTTGTTAGATTATTACAAAGATTATATTAAAGGAATTTGTATTTGAAGTGTTGATCACAATGTATGACAATGTCTTTTCTTGGAAGAGGAACTGTCTTGAAGGGCCTCAAGTCACAATATTTAGTATTATGAATAATACCCTATCCAATGTGAGACTGCTTACAACAGTTTCTCATGTGATTTATGGGGCTTTTATGTGGATTTCTTGGTCATGAAGTGGGAGACATTATTATAGAATGCAATGTACCATATGAAATCTGCATGGCACTGAAAACTCATTCTAAATAATACAACTAATCTGAAACAATGCAAAGCTACCCTACAAAATACATAAGCACTCAAAAAGTATTAACATAAGTTTGATAGGACTAAAACAATTTGTCTCAATTTTTCCACAATCTTAAGAAAATTTCCCATTCTATTGTCATAGGTCTTGATAACCTTGTAAATCATTAAGATGGGCAAAATAACTCATTCCCCCAATAAGTGACTAAAAATATAGGTTCAAGATATTAATCCAACTCAAATCATCTGTGATTTCAATAGTTTGGTTTTACACAACACTATTCAGCACATTAAGCACACTTCTGTTCTCACAGTGTAAATAGCCAGGTACACTGATTTATATTTTCCACTTATTCAACTATCTTTTTGATATTATGTTAACATGAAAATGATACAAATGAAGTCAAAATTGGTCAAACCTCTAATAAAATCCCAGAAATATGTATCCACCCTACGTATGGACCTTTTATTTTCAGCAGGTGACTACTTAAGTATTTTTTTCCATTACTATTCAACTCAAGGAATAAGAAATTTGTGTCCATTCATTCTAGGCACTAAATGGACAGCAATGGAAACTGAAATTCACTAGTTATTCTAGGAATACAGAGCTTGGGCAGTGATGTCATGGCAATTTTCACAGTGAGCGGGGATACTGGGTTACCTCCAGGTAAACTGCAGGAACCATGCTTGATGGCACCTTCAAGACATTTAGCATTCCCTAAGTACTGACTAACCAAGAATGATTTGAAGTATAAGCTGGAATGAGAAAAATAAGTCCGGAATAACCCAGATAGTAGCATCAAGGCTGTGAAGAAGACCCTTTCATTACTAAGCATTAAAACTTCTTTTCGTGGGAATTTATAAAGTCAAACACTTGTTTCTGATAACTGGATATTATCTCAAGTGTCTCAAATAAGACTAGTATACATACCATTTGTCTTTTGGAAATAGTATTCAGGATAAGAAATTTTCACATTGGACACATTTAAATAGATGTTTCATGCAGTACTCAAGTAAATAAGAATTGTAAAGAGATAGTGTACTATGGGACCAAAAGTCAAGAGTCCTGGATTTCAGTTACAGCTCTAGCCATCTTATCAAAGTATTTTATTCCTCTGTACCTCAACTATATCATCTACTAGATAAGAAGTTTACACAAGATGGTCCTATGTGTCCCAAGTGAAAATATCGAACTCTCCACTTATATTCAATGCCGTTCTTAGACCAGTATATCTTTCCACCAAGAACAAAATGCTTCCCAAAATACAGTAAACACTGACCACCAAAATATAGTAAACTTTGACCACACACAGTCTATTTAAAAATCTAAAAGATGTCTATATCTTAGGAAAACAGAATTACACTATATGAATGGATGGATAATTATCTAACATCACACATCTAACATCACACAATGAGAGCCAACTTGGGCATAGTATGTCTAATCATTCATGGTAAATTCAACCACCCCTTTAAACACAGGTATTCCAGATTGTCTTGACCTCACTAAATGGTAAATCTGTGTCTGAAAAAAAAAGAAACTTTGCGTGAGTCACAGGAAACCAGACTAACTTAAGACCTAACAACAATTCTAATCGTATTAGTTATTATTTCTTGAATCCTTACTAAATGTCAGGTAGTGTGTTAAGAAATCTGTAGGCATTATCATATGTAATCCTCTCAACAACTTTAGATATTAGATAATGTTATTCATATTTTATATGGAAAAAATGACTTGGCTTTTTTTCTAAGGTTGCATTATTGGTATATGTAAGAACTAGTATTTGAACACTTTTCTGTCCAAGTCCAAAACCTATATTCCTAACTACTGCTTTATGTATAACCTTCCTGTTGGAACCATACTCTGAATCTTCTAGTGGAGTCTAGAAAGACTATTTTAGGAGCATATGCTTGGGAAGAATATGTATAATTCTGTTGCTTAGGCAAGGGTTATGTTAATAGCCATCCACCTTAAGCCAGGATTCTATTTGTCATTTTGAAAGTAAGAGTTTCGTCATTTAATAAAAAGGGACTAATTCATTAAAAGACACTAAAGTAAGATGAATAAAAGTGATATATCACTCTTCCAGAATTAATATATCTATTCCAAGGTTAGATAGATTTGCATATAGTTCAAGTTTCAGATTACTGTCATAATCTTCAACTGCCTTGAATGGAGGTAGATTTAAAACAAGAATTCTTTTTCATTAATTTTTAAAAAATGTTTATTGAGGTATAGTTAATTTATAACATTGTGTTAGTTTCAAGTGTACAGTAAAGTGATCCAGTTTATATATATATTCCTTTTCAGATTCTTTTCCATCATAGGTTATTACAAGATATTGATTATAGTTCCTTGTGCTATACAGTAGGCCTTTGCTATTTACCTATTTTATATATAGTAGTGCGTATATGTTAATCCCAAACTCCTAATTTAGCTCTCTCCCCTACCCCGCTATCCTCTTTGGTAACCATAAGTTTGTTTTCTATGTCTTTCTATGTTTTGTAAAGTTCATTTGTATCACTTTTTAGATTCCACAAATAAGTGATATCATGTGATATTTGCCTTTCTCTGTATGACTTCACTTAATATGATAATCTCTAGGTCCACCCATGTTGCTGCAAATGGCATTATTTCATTCTTTTTTAAAGCTAATATTCCATTGTATATATATACATATAACACATCTTCTTTATCTATTCATCTGTCGATGGGCATAGGTTGCTTCTATGTCTTGGCTATTGTAAACAGTGCTGCTCTGAACATTGGGGTGCATGTATCTTTTCGAATTAGAGTTTTTTTCGGATATATGCCCAAGAGCGGGATTGAAGGACCATATGGTAATTCTAGTTTATTTTTTTAAGGACCTTCCGTACTGTTCTCCATAGTGGCTGTATTAATTTACATTCCCACCAACAGTGCAAGAGCGTTCCCTTTTCTCCACACCCTCTCCAGAATTTATTATTTGTAGACTTTTTAATGATGGCTATTCTGATTGGTGTGAGGTGATACCTCATCGTAGTTTTGATTTGCATTTCTCTAATAATTAGCGATATTGAGTAAAACAAGAATTCTGATAGATGCTTCTGCCTTTTTAAATTTTGCCAATAGAAAAACACATATCTATATTCAGCTCCAAAGTAAAACCTTTTGGAGCAAAAGTTTCTGTTTCCTAAATTTCTTTTTCACAGTATGCCCTTTACTAATTCTACTGTATAACCCACAAATCTAATTAAGACTGAGCCAGCAAGAGGACTGTGCAAATAATTTTTTATCCCAGTTTTCTCTCACAAATGTAGACACTATTTCATTTGCTATATATTCAGATAATTCTTTTCCTTAAAAAAAGTTTCAAATTCTAGAAATGTCCACAAGCTAATTATACCCAAGCTTTCCATCATCACAGGAAACACAACTGTACCTCTTGTGGCTTGTAATGGTAATGGTAGGCTTCTGCATCATTGCTTTGACAATCTGCCACTGATTCTTGTGGTCTTCATCCTGGTCTCCAAACACTTAAAAACAGCTGGCAATCTTGATGGAGAATTACTTTCTCACTTGTTGGTCCTTGAGCGTCTTAACAACTTAAACTATTGTCATGATGATGTGGCCATGCCCTTGGACCTCAGTCTGATACATCCACCACAGTCCATGGTTAGAGCCTCTTAGTATGGTCCTGAAATATTTCTTAGAGTTCCAATCTAAAAACTTCTGAGAAGAAATTTGTTATTTAAATATATTTGCCTTCATCTACTGTCAGATATTTATAAACAATGGGAGTTAGGAAAATTAGCACCAGCAACCAACACAATAGCAGGCATTTGATTTTTTTTAATGAGTATTCTCTTGAATCCACACTTTGAGAATTGCCTAACTCTGTGAGAATATGTGGCACTAATATAGTTAGAGTGTTATTAAATAAAATTGCATTGAAGAACATAATATGAGTAAACATGGGTGAGGGAAATAGTAAATATGAAAAGTAAAAAGGAGATAATTGAGAAGACTGTGAAGAAAACTGGAAAAACAAGGGGAAAAAATCCCCGATTTAAACAGCACTGAAACCAAGAAGAAAGGAATGAAAAAAAGAAAACTATCATATATGGTAAATATGGTAGATTATTATATTATAGCACTCTGTTGAGTTGAATTATAGCATTAAAACACCAGATAAAATGTGAGTGGACCACAGTTGTATGATTCAGAAAAAAAAAAAAAGGCCAAAATCATTATGTGAGTTTCAAAATATGGGGTATAACTTTATAACCTGTGGGTTGCGGGTCATTTTGGCTGGGTGAGGGGGCGTCTAACCCTATCAGAGATTGAAATAGCAAAGGTTATAAAGCAAACATTTTCAAAAAATAAAATAAAATGTCATTGTTATTTTTGGAATTCACTGTTAGATTTTTGTTGCTTTTATAAATCAGTGTTGGCCTCTGAATCTTTTTCTGTATGCCTGGAAGCGAATCCATAAAGTATTGGTCGATTTTCCTAAAATGCTGTTGGTGGTAAAGAAAGAAGATGATGTTAATGACCAAACATTATACTCTTCATAAAATATTGGGTTAACAAAGATACTGCTACATTTTCTACAAAATAGCAGATATTTCTCTTAACACCAGATTTGTGGATCCTTTTAATCTCAATTCAATGTATGAATATTTAGTCACAGAGTGCCAGTAGTGCTAATAAGAGTTGAACAACCACACTAGGCTCATCAAGTCAAGAGCTTACTCCCCTTAACGTAGCTCTAAATAAAGTCGTCATTATCATTTCTAGTAAGTTGACAGACCCGTGATTATTGGTATTGAAGACCACAGGACTATTACTGTATGATTAAAAAATAAACTGTTCACATATTTTTACATTGTTATTAGGATCAAACTAATAAAAACATACCAATGAGAAGTATAAATTATTTATTTAATATTTGATGTGTCAAAAATTAGCAAAAACTGGGGAAGGGATAGTTAGGGAGTGTGTGATTGACAAGTACACACTGCTATATTTAAAATGGATAACCAACAAGGACCTACTGCATAGCACAGGGAACTCTGCTCAGTATTATGTAACAACCTAAATGGGAAAATAATTTGAAAAACAATAGATACATGTATATGTATAACTGAATCACTTTGCTGTACACCTGAAACTATCACAACATTGTTAATCAACTATACTCCAATATAAAATAAAAAGTTTAAAAAATTGGGAAAAACAAATCATTCTTTTTAGGTGCCTTTTTAGTAATACCAGGTGTGAAACCGTTGAGTTTCATACATATCTTTCCACTTTAAGCCCCAATAGCATTTATTGCTCTAGCAAAACACAATATTGAATCTTTCTTTTTCCAGAAGTAGAGTTGCTAATAAGAAGTGGTAATGCACCAAAAAAAAATAAAAATGAGAGGGGGGGCTACATTATCATAGACCATAGCCTGAATCCTATTAAGAAAAACTGTAAATGTATGGGTGAATGGGGAAAGTACAACAAAACTTAGGAAGGAGAACAGCTTATAGAGAACACTATGAAGACAAGATTTCTGACAATTTTTTACAGCCATTAAACAATGAGATGACATAATCTACTAAAGCTATTCCAGCACAACAACACAAAATTTGCTTTTCCTCTTAGATGAGGAAGATGAGAAAGACACTGCTTTTTTGGGGACAGCTTTTGTAGCCTCTAATCACAGTACTGAAATGTACTGAAAGTATTTATGCCTTAAACTTAGAATAGTAATGACTAAACAAAATGGATTTTTTTCTATACAATTTATATATCTGTCTGTTTACCTCTTGTTTGAAAATAAGCCAGAATGAAAAAGCCTTTCTCCACTTTGGTCTTGACTGCCCAAAGTTTATGGCCTCGACAAATGGAAAGTCAAAGGTGGCCAAAGATGGTAAAGCAGTCTGCCTCACAAGAAATATTAATCACACACAAAATATTAAGTTAATTTTCTCAGGCCTAGTTCTTTTCCATAAAGTATGCATACGAAAGGCTTCTGTTAAATACATTCATGGATAATATCAGATTATTCCCTATTTTTGTTTTTTTCCTCAAGACAACTACAGGGCAGAAGACCTAAAGAGACATTTCTCCAAAGAAGACATACAGATGGCCAATAGGCACATGAAAAGATGCTCAACATTGCTAATTATTAGAGAAATGTAAATCAAAACTACAATGAGGTACCACCTCACACCAGTTAGAATGGCCATTATTAAAAAACCCTACAAATAACAAATGCTGGAAAGGATGCAGAGAAAAGGGAACCCTCCTTGGTGGGAACGTAAGTTGGTAGAGCCACTGTGGAAGACAGTATGGAGGTTCCTCAGAAAACTAAATATAGATTTACCATGTGAACCAGCAATCCCACTTCTGTGCATATACCCAAAAAACTGTAATTCAAAAAGATACATGCACCCCTATGTTCATGTCACTATTCACAATAACCAAGACATGGAAGCAACCTAAATGTCCATCGACAGATGAATGGATAAAGAAGATGTGGTACATATATATACAATGGATTACTACTCAGCCATAAGAAAGACAAAATAATGCCATTTGCAGCAACATGTATGCAACTGGAGATTATCATACTAAGTGAAATATGTCAGACAAATACCATATGATATCATTTATATGTGGAATCTAAAATATGACACAAAGGAACCTATCTATGAAATAGAAACAGAAACAAGGACATAGAGAACAGACTGGTGATTGCCAAGGGGGAGGGATTTGGGGAAGAGATGGATTGGGAGGTTGGGGTTAGCAGATGTGAGCTTTTATATATAGAGTGGATAAACAACAAGGTCCCACTGTACAGCACAGAGAACTATATTCAATATCCTGTGATAAACGATAATGGAAAAGAATATTTTAAAAAGGAATGTGTATATATACACATACATATATATATATGTATAACTGAATCACTTTGCTGTACAGCAGTAATTAACACAACACTGTAAATCAACTATAGTATAATTTTTTTTAAAAAGACAACTATACTCACCTACCCCACCTCTTATGTCCTTGGTCCCACCCCTCTCTCATCTGCCCTTGTTTTAACATCTTCAATGACCTCTTCACCACTGGGTCCTTCCTTCTGTTTACAAACATCTTCACATGTACATTATCGTAAAAAGAAAAAAGCCTTCATTTTGCTTTTTATTATACTTTCATTCTACTTTTTGAATGAAAGTGTAAACTGTGTTCTCAAAGCAGATACAGTATCATATTGAAATAATCTATATGTATGTTTTGCTCCTTCCAGACAGCAAGCTCCTTGAGAGCAAGGACTAGGTCCTGCTGGTCTTTGTGTCTCCAGCAGCTAGAACAGTTCCTCATTATACAGCAGGTGCCCAATAAATGGTACATGAACTAAACTGAATCCGTCACCCACTTATTTCTTATTCTTTGAAAATATGGCCTCTGGGGGCTTCCCTGGTGGCGCAGTGGTTGGGAGCCTGCCTGCCAATGCAGGGGACACGGGTTCGAGCCCTGGTCTGGGAAGATCCCACATGCCGTGGAGCAACTAGGCCCATGAGCCACAATAACTGAGCCTGCGCGTCTGGAGCTTGTGCTCAGCAACGAGAGAGGCCGTGACGGTGGGAGGCCCGTACACCGTGATGAAGAGTGGCCCCAGCTCGCCACAACTAGAGAGGGCCCTCGCACAGAGACAAAGACCCAACAGCCAAAAATAAATAAATAAATAAATAAATAAAATATGGCCTCTGCTCTCACAACTCTGCTGAAGGTCAACAAATCAAACAGCCATTTCTCCTCTCCTATAGGCTTCAACCTGTTGGCAACATTGAACAGTGCAAAAGCATGGACTTTGAGCTGAACAGACCTGAGCACAAACTGCAGCTCAGCTGCTTGCCAGCTGTGTAACCTTGGCCATGCTACCTTACCTCTCTGAAAATCAGTTTCTTCCTTTGTAAAATTAATGTAAAAATATATCTCTATTAGGATGCTTGGGAAGATTAAATAATATTGTGTACATTCAGTTCTGATCTATTATGATACTCAGTGTGTGTTGATTCTTCTTCCCCTTCCTCTGTACTGTTCATTTTCCATTTTCCACTATGCTACAGTCTATGACAGGCCTCCTTTCTCATTGCTATACTCTTTGTCACTTCTTAGCCTCTTCCATGACTGTTCTCCCATTAATGTGGATTCTAAAGATCTATCCATATTCCTTATTGTTTCATTCTTTACCTACTGCACCTTAATAACCCCATCCAATCTTTGAATTATAACATTTACCTTTGAATTGCCTTTTCCTCTGCCTAGTTGACTTCAAATCTCTCTCCAGCCTCCCCATCTCATGATCTCCCACAGCAGGCTAGCCATCTGCTGGCAGCACATAAGCTCAAACACTGCATTTCCCATACAAAATATACCAGTCTCCACTCTTCCAATATGCTTGTCCTCTTGTGTTTCCCACTTGGTAATGAGACCACCACTTCTAGAATCAAACAAGCCAGAAGTCTGGGTACCTTCCTTGATCACCCCCACCTCCTACAGCACAACTCTGACATCTTATCATCCCTAACTGAACACTTTAAGTAGTTCTAAATGCCTACAGTGAAGTCTCTTTTGTTTTCCTTCTTCCCGTTTGTGACTGATAGAGCCAGATGACTGACAACAACCTCTCTTTCACCAACTCTGATCGTCATTTTTGCTACTGCCTCGATGCTATTATTCACTGTGCCTTAATTTGGCATTCAATACTCTCCATAGCTTGGTCCTTATTTGTCATTTCAACTTATTTTCTACAACTCCCTTAGATTCATGTTATACTTTAACCACATTGAGCTAGTCTCAGCACTTCATTAATGACTTCAAATATTCCTGCCTTCCTCTTATTATTCCACGCTTTCTCAAATCTCCATCCTCCAATTCCTACCTTTTCAAATCCTAGATATCCCACCATGCCCTATATCAATGACCTCTCTCCATGAAGACTTCCTTGAGTTCCACAGTTGAGAGTTGTCTTTCCCTCTTCTAAGTGATCAAGACAGTTTAGCAGTTTCTGTCTTAGAGTACTTACTGTTGTCTTTCAAACAATGGTTATTCATGTTTTACAGCATGCCAATTTGCACATCCTTCCCCTTTCCCAAAGTTTTTCTGGCCCGTCCCTATTACCTACCTCCTTGAAAACCTGGGTAACAAATTAAAGTGCCTTAAAAATATCCAAACAACCACGTATATTAAATAAACAATCTTAAATGTATACCCAAAAGTAATTCAATAAACTTTCCAGGAGATAGCTGAACATTTCCAACAAAGAAAGTTATTTTTACATAGTCAAAGCTTTGCAAGGTACAATTCCAGGATCTCAGTTGTGTTCTGAGTGGTAAAGATTGCTGGAAATCTAACCACCAGATAAGCGGAGTGTTACTGTATAACCAAAGGCTTCTTGCCAAGGATATATAATTAGCAACAGAATCAACTGGCATTACTAAACTATATTTCATTTTCTTTAATCTCCTTTTCCTCTCTTTTGCTTTCCTCCTCCCTGTTTGTGACTGATAGAGCCAGATGATCAATAATCTCTCTTTCACCAACTCTGATCATCATCTTTGCTACTGCCTGGATGCTATTATTCACTTTAATACATTAATCCTTTGGTTGAAATTCTTAAACCACAATTCTTTATTAAAGGGCCATCTTGGCATCCACGTGCTGATAGCAGCTTGTCTGATGTTTCAAAAAATTAAATCTGAATGAAGCCTCTCTCTCCCCTAAAAGATTTGAACGGAAGAGAGAAAAAGTAAGATACAGAAAGATATCAGCTCATTGGCACAATCAAAGATATGGAAAGAAAAATGAATCTTTTTACATCAGTTAGACAACAGGAAAGTTTTACCTTGTGATTACAATAGGATGCCAGCCTGTCATTTAATGACAAAGTGCTGAGAAATATTGTGGCATTTTATTGAAACTTACTCTTGTTATTATCACAATGGGAAATAGAACACACACTGTACTGGTTAGCAGACCAAACCTTTGTATGATTGCTATAACCTTCGGTGGAGCCCAGTGATTTTTGTTCCTTTTCAGAAAGACATTAAAGTGACAGTGTGGCAGACCATTTTTTCCACCACACACACTAAAAGTAGTGTGCGTGCAGCAGAACCCTGCCAAAGCACGTTGCATTCATACAAAGATCCATACAGATCTTAATCATAAAATAATCCATTCTGTACTCTGTTTTTATGACATTTATATGAATCTGGCCACAGCCTCATCAAGCAGTTCACAGAGGAAAATTGTTCTATTTATGTGGTCAAGACAGGGTGGACTTGATTTTCAAGCAAAGAGAAAAAGAAAGAAATACCCAATTTTTTGTAGTCGCAAATCTGGAACTCAATAGAACTATTTTACACCATTTTGTAACTATATTTGTAACAGAGGATCAGAAGAGATGATATCCTCTTTCTCTGTCCCCTGTCAGTAGTAAAGTCATATACTGATATTTCTGAAACTGAGAGACTGAGTGAAGACACCTGGAAATAGTTTTCTCCTTCTTTTCTATTTAACTGCAAAAGGCAAAGAAATGGATGTATGGGTAAAAGTAGAAAGGAAACTTTCCAGTGTGCATCTGCTTTAATTTATTCTTGCCCCTGCATGGTAAGAACTAATAATTTTTCAATTAATTTCCTTAACTTTTGCTCCCTTTAGTCCTTCAGGTATGTCAGTGTTCACACACCCCAAAAACAGGGAGTGACTTCTGAAAATTTGTTTGGACTCATCTGCCTTTTCTTTCAGGTTTGTGATGATGATGAAAATTAATCTATGGCTTGTTAGTGTAATTGTTTTCTGGACTTTATTAGGATACATAGAAATAAAAACAACTGTTTATTTTCATTATCTCTTAGAAACCTAATTTTCTGGGTAAACTATGTGAATAAGTAATCTGTGACTAAGTAAAAATATCTCGGTATGTTGATTTAACAATGTTTCATCCTTTCTTACCACCCTTCACTCATTTATAGGAGATCTGGCTTCACTAGCAGTGCCCCCATATAATTTTTGTTTTGTATTGTCATACACAGCTCTTAAGATGACACACTCATTTCCTCCAAGTCAGAGTCTACACTCTGATGATCTAAATCCTACATATATGAGAGAGATCCGAGTTCAAGTTTTCTGGCTTCTTTAAAGACACCATTACTTATCTGAGTGTGGAATAATTATAGAAAAATCCAGGATCATGTATAAAATCAGACACCACATGGACCCCAGGCCCCAAATGTAAATATTTTTGTATAATTTCAAAAGAAAATAAACCTTTTCCCTTTTCCCCTTCGTTTAATACACAACACCCTGCCTTTCTTTTAGAACAAAGAGGGAAAAAAGAGGAAGTGCCAATAAGTGTAAGACTTTTGAAAGAAACCGAATTAATGTGAATAATTATGTAATGATTGCTCCTAATTAAATAAGGATAATGTTCAGGGTGTTCTTTTTTTTTCTTCAGAAACCACTGGTATTTAGGAATATGCTATACCCTGCTTTCTTTCTCTAGCAACCCCTCCCCCAAATAAATGACAGCATAAATAGACACATAAACTCCACATGAATCATTAGTGTGTGAGATACTGTTACCCTGGGGCTGCTGTAACTCACATATATTCCCTTCTTTCTATTTCAAATCTTTAAAATATTTGCTTTTCAAATACTTATAAAAGCACGTATGGTTGAAATAAAAATAAAGCACATACAGATGATATTTTCAAACACAGCACTCTCATATACTAGAAAGAAAATAGGCATGTTCTGTTTCTCTGGGCCCAATATATGTTCAGGGAAAGTAAGAGCTTAAAAGTAGAGAAGACCAAGATTAGATTGTAGAACTGCTTTAAAATGTTAAAAATGTCATTTTGAAAAGAACTGGCATCTTTCATACAGTCCACCTACCTAATGTTAAAGTTTATGAAAGAATATGCATTCCATTGTGAAAAGTGTGTATGGATAAAAGTGTGTGTGCTTCACATGCAATCACTATGTGAAGATGAGAGGTTTAGATAAATTTGAACCATTTTAAAATATGTTTGCTAAGAAAAAAACTTTTTATAAAAGTAGTTTGTCCTCAGAACATCTATTTATCAGTATCAATGTCAACTTAGCCAACTACAAATTAGTGAAAATAATGTCATTTAAAAGCCAACCATAAATTAGTGAAAATAATCTTCAAGGAAAAGAATGACATAAAATTCTGAACACCCAACACCTTAAAATCTCTCTTCTGAAGATAAGGGGCCCCTAGGAAGCACATGTGATCTCTCCCTCCCTGAGTCTTTTTCAGACTTTTAGGATGCCAGCTTTTTGTGAGAGTTAAGACCAATATTAACAACAAAGTTAGAGTTCAGCATGAAGCAAGGAGGTTGACCACATACCTGTTTTGTTTTGTTTTGTTTGTTTTTCTCACAGAACAATGAGAAAATTCTACAGGACTCCTTGAGGACAGTGAGAAAACTTGTTAAAGATTCTTCTGGTCTGACAGATACATGTCTCCCTAAACTGCACTTTCCTTAACAACACTGGGATTTAAAAGAGTGACATACTTTCCATATGAAGGATTATATGTCAATTATATCTTGTTCACCATATGAAACTGGTCATAATGAAGACAAAAGAGGGAAAAGTAGGTTTAGCATTCAAAGAGCCCCAAGACTGCATTTACAAGCCAGGTCCAGGCACTGAACACAGCTTCAAAATGTATCAGGAAGCATTTTGTCTGGCATGAGAGAAATTACACAATGGAGCCACATTATAATGTACACTGAAGTAATGGAATTACAACTATACGTAACTTAGCCAAAAAGATAAATAAATAAATGAAGAAAGATGTATTTACGTATCAAGACAATCCTGCCAGCTACTTCCAAAGAATGAGCATGAAATAAGAGACATGAAGCCACTCTTCCTTTAGCCACTCTCAGTTCTCATGTGCCTTTCATATATTAAACAGCTTCTAGCACTGAGGGTGACTCAAATAAACATTATTTTCTACAATATGGACCCTAAATACAAGCCAACTACTCACTTATATTCAAGCAAAAAAACAATATATTATCTATTCCAGTACTGGAGAAAAACCTTGCTGTTTTGGACTTACTGAGGAAATAGGATCCATTGGTCTCCAATACGGCAGCTTCCTAAGAAAGGATTCTTAAGGTAATTTTGTCTAACACAATCTTCTCCTTATATTCTCAGTTTAGAAACTAATTCATAGCTACATAAGACTCTTTATACACCTTTTTTTTTTTTTTTTTACACAAACATTTAACATTGCCAATAGAACTGATCTCTGGTACCCATTAAAGAAACTATTTGGTTAAAAAAAAGGAATTTATTGAATATTTAGAGTATGCCAAGCTAGATGTTATGGGCAATAAAAGAAAACATACTACATGATATCAATTCTCAAGTAATTAAAATATTATGCATAAAAATTGAAAATACCAGACCAAGGTTTTTTTAGTATATAACAATTACAAATCTTTTTACTCTATGAATTAAATTCTAGATGAATTGAAGGGGAGATGTTATGTGTGACATAAAATAATCCAAGATGAATAGTGGTAGTGCTTGAGATGAATATTGAAAGAGGAAGCATGAATTAGAGTGAAAGAAGTTCGATTTTCTTAGTACTACAAAGTTAAATGACCAATGAGATCAAAATAGATAATCCTAGTTTAGAACAATTTTCTAGCAGTCAAAAGAACGATGGGGAAGAAAAAGCAGGGTAACAGATTCAAATAGAACAAATGTGTTGCCCATTATGTTTGGGGATTCAAACAGGAAATTTTGAAAATGACATTAGAATATTCTCTAGCTTTCAGAAAAATCATTGGTTTGACATACTGCATATATCACCAATGTTTCTTGAATTTTTCACCAGTGAATTGGAGACGAGTCCAGGCTACACACAAGGAAGGGAATTTTTGATCACAGTTTAAAGACTGCAATTCACCATGGAAGTATTGAAGCAGATCAAGATCATGCATTTGCATATACTATGAAAACCTCTTAAAAAGTCAAAGATCCAAACAGCATAGCCAAAGACAATCACTAATTTCTGTTACATCTGAAGGAAGCTCATAAATGAATAAAACACACATACAAAACAATAGCATGATGAGACTTTTTCATTTTGACAAACGGTTTAAATCAACAAAAATTATGACCAAGCCAAGAATCTACATAAGAATAATGGTCCTGGCACAACTGGCAACACTTCTTTCAATCTTTTTTTTAACAAACACATTTACATTCCTTATTCATATACAAAGACATGCACTGAATTTAACATTGTTACATATGTAGGCTCGACCAAGCTCTGTGAATTGTAGACATGCGAAACCTGGAAGACAGTAAAGTTCACTAACATACAGTCACCCTCAAAAGAACAGCAGAATAAACTCTGCAAACAACAACTGAAGAAACTCCAATTGTTGTGACATGAATCTGGAAAGCAATACGCTGTTTGTGATGTTGCAGCAAGTAGAAATGAAGGTATCTTGTTTTGATCAAAGCTACCATGATACCTAAGAAGCAAAGTGACAGACTTGCAAACAGAAGACTCTATAAACAGCAGCAAAACACCGAAGTCTAAGGAAACACGTAGTCATGCAAGGACTGATTGCTGGAGCCTATATCTCTCTTTCTGGGATTAATGCCCATAAAGATAGCAACACCATCATCAGTGTCATCCTCCAAACAAAGGACCACAATATAGAGACAACAATATTAATTATTGCCAAAATCACTTGTGCACTCAGCGATTTCAATAGGAACAATCAGTTTAAGTGGCAGTGGCAACTTCTCGACATAAAACATGCTTGCTGCAATCCAAACTAGATTTAAATGAGAGGTGAGCAACCGCTTTAGCTGTTTAATCTGGTTATATTTGAGCTAAAGTAGTTCACATTTTTAGAATGAACAAATCAAAGGCGTAATTGTTTTTGTCATCTGCACAGCAATTTTACTCCTGAATGCATTGTTTTAGGCAGGAATTAATAAAAATTGCATGCGCTTCAGGTGCTGGGTAGATCACCCTTTTCCACACAGCCCAGCCTGGAGCTGTGAATGCTCCTTTTCTTATTATCAGTTAATAATTCTCTCTCATTGAGGCAAATTAGGAACTTGACTGTGTTAGAGAGTCCAGAACACTGCTAGAGGCAAAGGGGGCTAAATGGCAGAAATTCCTCTCTGAGCAAGATGCATGAAGCACGACATTGTGTCCACCACAAAAGCCGCTCTGTATTTTTGATCCTTTCTAATTTAATTAGCCCAAGAGGTAGCGCATTAATTTGCCAAGAATTCTTCTGATGCGAAAGCTGCCCTTATTGCAGTGAAGGGAAAAAATAACCTGCGTGCTACAGTGGCATGCTAGCAATGAAAGGGGGTTATTTTTGTGTTACAAATGGCATTGCAGGGTTACAAGAGACCTTTAAACCTTTTTATCTCTGGTTAGGTCATATGTAACAGTGCAACACAAAGCGCTAATTAACCAATTCTGGTCCAGACATCTTTCAGAACACTTAAGAGAGTTACACAGTTAGAACCCAGGTCAAACTCATTCCTTTGTTTGCTTTTAAAAACTGAAAACATCTTCTGGTGTATATATTAAAAATAGAACAAAAAAATCATCAATCGGTAGTTCAGTTATTCTACAGACTCAGCACTCTTAGATATTTATTCTTGTCTTTGTCTTCTTTCTGTTTAATGACATTCTTTATGTGGGCACGCTGGAGCCTTGAAGTCCCTTAGAAGGTCTCTTGGCTCTTAGGCTGTATGTGTTTGGTAAGTTCTTTCCATGTTAATCTTCTTCATCAAATACTTGGAGTCAGTTTTGAAAAACTTTGATCAGATCTACCAACACCATGCTTCTTCTTTGCCATGTGCTTCTGATATGTGCTCATGCACTGGAATGGGTCATTTACTCATTAAAGAACAAGAAACATGCATCCTACCATGGTAAGTCCTCCCCAATACTTTGAACTGTTAATTAAGCCTATGTAATCACATCTCCTGTTTGCAGGACTATTTCTTTGCTAGAAGGATCCCGTTTAGAGAATTCCAACGCCCCTGTTGCTTTTCCTCATCACTTTCCATCCCTGTTGCCTGAACCTGGCTGGGTAAAGACACTCACTCCTAGAAACCAACTCAAGAAAACCCGAGAAATATTACTTTTAATTCTCCCATCCCTTTAATGAAAACCAGTAGAAGACAGTAGCTTTAAAGCAAGGCAATGATACTTCCCTCTCCCCCACCCCCGCCCCCTGCTTCTGGCTAAAAATCAGTGAATTAAGGAGTGGTGGCATTTAGAGCATGTGGATATGCATAAATGGATATCCAGAGGCATCACAAGTAGCCTGTTGAGGGCAGAGTGTAAGATTTAGTAGCCAAACTGAGAAGAAGAAATTAGCTTTGTCAAGAGATAGGACTGGATGGATCCAGCCCGAGGGAGTGGCCTGGGGTGAGAGGGCAGAGAGCAGAAGAGAGAGAAGAGCATCCGGAGAGAAGAGAGGGATCTTTTTCAAAAGCAATTTGTGGACAAGAGAGAGGTTAAAAAAAATGAGAAAAGGAAAAACAGTAATTGGGTGTTAATTGCAAGGGAAGGATAGGGGTTGGAGGGAGAATTGAATTAGGAGAATCTCTTAATCTAGCAACATTTTCTCATGGACAACAGCACAAAATAATAATCTCTTAAGACAAAGCTTGTCCTTTTAAAACATATTTATTTTTTAAAGGTAACATGCTCCCAGATATTTCTGTTCCAAACTAGAAATACTTTTCAGATTGATTTATAATGTACAATTTTTTTTAAAAACTTCTTTTATTAATTAATTTTTGTTCCGAACTAGAAGTCTTTATCTTTTCTTTTTTTGTATATTCTATTTAAAACTCAGCAGCTAAATGTAAAATACTTTTCTTACGTGAATTAAAAAGTTGATATATAATGCTATTAATATCACATATGAACAAGATAGCTGAGAATGTGCTTTTATAGATATATGTTAAACTGTTCTGAATTTTTCCAGGTTGTCCAAAAGATTCGAAAGGGTAAAAAGATTTTTTAATACACAGTAAATACTTCTGAAATAGTAAATTAAAATGAAAAACAGATGACATTTATTCAGCTTTTGGCTTCTGTAACATCAAACACATTTTCTTCAAATGGTTTCATCAGTGAACCAGTAACCTCTTAAATTGATTGACTCAAACATGTCACTTATTTGATGATTGGAGGCTTATAAAATAGTCCCTAGTTGTTTTCATCTGTCAATGTGTTACATATCTCTCACAATAGATTAAAAGGTAGCATTTATTCCCACGCTTACGCTACAATTTTAGGTTTTCAAATAAAATGAAGATACAATATATGAATAAAGTGTTTAATTTCCATTAAAGAAATATCCTGAAATTTGTATTTAATTGATTTTATTAAGTGTTTTTTCTTTTAAAGATTGATAAAGTCAATCCAAACTGCTCACAAGGGAAAAAAAGCAAAAACTGAACAACTTGCTTTTTTTTTTTTTTGGCTGCGTTGGGTCTTCGTTGTTGCACGCAGGCTTTCTCTAGTTGCAGCGAGCAGGGGCTACTCTTCGTTCAGGTGCGCGGACTTCTCATTGCAGTGGCTTCTCTTGTTGCAGAGCACTGGCTCTAGGTGCGCAGGCTTCAGTAGTTGTGGCTCACAGGCTCTAGAGCACAGGCTCAGTAGTTGTGGCTCACGGGCTCTAGAGCACAGACTCAGTAGTTGTGGCACACGGGCTTAGTTGCTCTGCGGCATGTGGGATCTTCCCAGACCAGGGCTCGAACCCATGTTCCCTGCATTGGCAGGCGTATTCTTAACCACTGTGCCACCAGGGAAGCCCGAACAACTTATTTTCACCAATATGATATGTATGCAAGTATACAAACTTATTCAAAGTCATAGGTGAAAAGTAAATGATAGGCATATCCAAATTAGAGAGAGAAAAAAGCAAACTCATTATTTTGAGGCAATATTTAATAAATGATAAGAAATTACTTTTAGTGACTTGATAAAATAAAAAATGGGCTTTTCCCCCGTGAATTTCATATACTTTTATTATCTCAGAGAATACACAGCAGAGCAGAAACAACTTATTTATGTCTACCTTTAAGACAAAGTCAGGACCTTCAGATCTCAATCTATTCTCCTAAAATACCATGAAGCCCATACCAGGATAGGTCTGAGAATGCATACATTCCCTCATATTCTCCATGTCCCTGGAAATCTGTTGATATTTAAACACTCTTGATTGAGGCAAGTTGAAGAGGAGCTAAAAGTTTAAAATCCTTCCTGGAGAAAAAGGAAGAGTGAAAGACCAAAAGCAAAAGACAGATTTCTCCCCAAACACACCAAGGATGAAAAACGGCATTTAGTTCTCTACACCTCGACCATTTAGTGGGGGTCTGGGATAAATGCTCTGAGGTGGTGTATTTGGCAGGTTCACAGTCCAAGCAAGATGACACATGCAAGCCTGGAGACTGAGAAGATGTTAATAAAAGGACCCTTTATAAAAATATGAGCAGGGGACTACTCAGGAATAGGGTGCACCAGGGCCAGCAACACTGGAGAGCTTGTACAGTCTGAGGCCTGAAGAGGCAAGAGGAAGGATGGTTACCAGAGCTCAGAGAGCGGTGAGTGCAAAGGACCCCTTACTGGAGAGGGCCTGTGGCTTTGCTAGAGGGCCATAGGCAACCGCAGCCACTCACCATGGAAGGAGCTGGGGGGAAAGAATACTCTGACCCCATGCTCCTCCCACCCACTGCTTCACCATTGTTGTCAGTCTTTGACAGAGACCAACCAGAAGGCAGAGAGTAGCTCTTGCAATCAGCCGCCCTGGGAGAGGGTGGCCTGGAAGGACAGTCATAATATAACCAGCACAGGTGACTTTTAATACTTAATTGTGGAGAGGAAACATTTCTTAATGTTAATACAAAATGTTAATAACCTTATGGAGGAAAACATGATGTCTTTTTCAGAAAGAACATTTGACAGTACTCGGGGATAAAAGGTATACGTGCACACACCCACACCAAGCCACACACATACACTGAATAACTGTCAAAAGAAAAATAGAAGTCAAATTATAAAACCAAAAGATTTTTTAAATATAAAATTATGACAATAAAATATATGAATGTATAAAATTATAGATAACTTTAAAACTCTGCAACCAGCCTCAGTTTGTCTGTTATTAAGAAATGTAATTTATCCAGTTAATTCAGGGGGGGAAAACACATTCTTTTATTTTATCAAGTCACTGAAAGTAATTTCTTATCATTTATTAAATATTGCCTCAAAATAATGTTATGACATATGACGAACAGCAAAAGAATAAGAAGCAACAAAATAAAACAGGAAAAGACAGATGACCAAAAGAAAAATTAATTGAAGCATGGTTCTATTCATTTTCTTTTTCTTCCCCACAGTGCAGCCCCAGAATGTTTGTTAATTCCAAGAAGCAGGAATCCAAGTATCCCCTGAAATCTCATTGCTCTTTAGGCCACTGCAAAGGTAAAGCTTTTTCTTCTACAAACCAGTAGTTCCCATCCTACCTTCTAAGCAATCTTAGGAAGAAGACTTTTAGAAATACAGAAGTACAATTCCTCAGTCACTGGAATATGAGGGATACTGAAGAGCTATTTCCACAAACAGGGAAGCTATTTCAGATCTAGATTTCTATTCTCCACCCATTACCCACCCCTTCCTCGCCCCACCATGTGAAGGGATGAGGCTCCTTTGAAGACAGAAGGGATCCTAGGTTGTGGATCTTTATGTATGTGAGCCCGAGGGCCAGGCTTTGCTGAATAGTCTCCTTTCTCCCTTTCCTGACCTGCCAAGCATGCCTTCTACCTATGTACAGCTGAAAACATCAAAACTATTTATTCTCTGCCCTATCATGTTGAATGCCACCTTAAATGCATCCTATTCCTTTCTTTCTTCCTCTCCTTCTCTCTTTTTAACATGGATTCATGCTACCAACATTTACAGAGCACCAATATGCTAGCCACTGGGCAAGGCTGAGGATACAAAGTAATAAATCAAGATATCTGATCCTGAGCAGCACACAGTACAGTGAAAGAGAAAGACACATTGTCACACTGTCCTTTCCCACACGCCTGTAACACAACAAAGCACATACTATACACATAAAGAACATCTATACCACAAATATGTGTATATACTATATGCATAAATGCATACATATGTATATACATAGTCTAATCCTGAAATACCTCCAGCCTCTTGGGGAAAAGAGTCTCTCTCACCTACTACACATTCTCCTGGCATCATTCCTATGTCTCCTAGTCTTTTATTGAATTTCAACAGGTTTTAAAGAATTGAACATATATGCAAAAATGTTAAAGCCCACTCAGAATGGTAGACATAAGCTCTTTTCTAGATGAGGGTTAACAGTAGTGGGAGTTGGGAATCAGCTCTAGAAGAGATGGAAGGAAGTAAATAAAGAGATGACATATGCAGAGGATATTATAAGGATGTGGAAGAAATTAAGTACCAAGATTCCCTTCAAAAATACCTTTTTTCCAATTTTTCCCACAGAAATGCATTAATAAACATCTTAAATTTAATCTGTGGAAATAAATTTTATAAGGACAAATAATATGTAAGAAAACTCTTTATGTAGTCACCTTTTTCAGAAGCACCTGCCTTAGGACAGAACCTATATTTCTCCAAGCTACTAGAATCACCTGGGGAGCTGCAAGAACTATGGGGTCCAGGGCCATACCTGGTGGGCCCAGGCGTCAGTGTGGTTTAAAACTCCCCAGCTGATACTAATGTGCAGCCATGGTTGTATGTAATAGATATATATTTAGACATATGATTATCAGTTGCATGCCTATCATCCTTAGTAAAGTGAAACTAAGTGATTTTTTGTTTTTGATAATTGTTAAGAATTTATGATAATTATATATGATATACCTTTAAAATCCATTAAAAATAAAGGTGGATATTAAATTTTTAAATATAACCTATTATTAAATAAAATAATTAAAGTATAGAAGATTTTTTAATGCTTTATAAAATGAGCCTTCTAGAAAAATAGCCGTCTTGGTAAGCAGATGGAGTTTGGGTCAGAATAATAATACAAAATTTTTATTCGAGCTTACCCCCTCCCACTCACATCCTCTTTTTTCTCATCTATGCCATATCTGGAGCCTATCGTACAGAATTTAGATTGTTTAGCAATTTGCAGCACAAGTTAGTTTGGGTAATGCTGATTTACAGGAACTCGAAAGTGTCTTCCATCTAAATATTCAGGAATTTTATGTCTATTATATTAGAGTCCATTTTAGTAAGTAGTACATGTCACAGTTCCCAAGCACATTCACATAGTTTTAGAAGCCATCTCTAGGCTGGGCTTGTGCTATGTGTACAACAGCTACCGAAATTATGGAAGGGTTTAGTCTTCAGAGGTATGCTTGCAAGGTATGGAAACCCAGATTAGCTCTGGCATATAAACTACCAAAAATGTTCTTGTTAACTGGGCAACATGTTTTCAAAAGGTGCAGAATCCACTTTGTTTCTATCACTTGTCAGAGTTAAGCATAAATAATGTACAAACAAACAAACTGTGCCAGTATAAAATGTAATATTTGTTTATGAGACACTTCCAGAATCTGACAGTGGCCCTCTGTTAACAATACTTAGGCCATAATTATATTGGCCAAACTTTACAAAAAATTCTTAAGCTTTGGGTAATGTTAAATAGCTTTAAAATTGCCCCTGTATCTGGTTTCTAATCTCAGATAAAATCAGGCCAGAGTTACCAGTTTTAATGATCATAACATCACAGTAAAAGCTAAGAAAGAAGAATAAAGCTAAGAACCTGTTACACAGCAGGCTAACGTTCTCCTAATCCTGGACTCCCTAGACTTTGAAATTTTTTGAATCAATAAAAATCCCCAAAAATGTTAGAAAGCAAATAGTTACCATTATATTTTTTAATTTTGTCAAGGAAAAATATTAAATAAAAGGAATGAAACTATATCCACTATCATCATTACATCATTATATAAACACCAAAAAAGTAGGAAGTACAGAATCTCTCAATAAAGAATAATTCTTTAAAAAGAATATACTTAATGAAAAGTTTATTTTTTTTCTTGAAGATCTAATTTCGCTGCAATCCAGTGAAAATGTCATCACAGATCAGCTTGAGTCCATTGGCCAGTATTTGAGATTCACTGTTCTGAGGGCATTCATTTAGTCTCCTGCCTAGTTTCCAAGAAAACTCTGCTTTCCTTCTCTTTGATAACTGCACAGAGCTTTCCATCCAGCCTGTTTAAAGGGCAACCAGCATATTCATGACAAATCTGAAAGGAGTATTTCTCCATCCAATTCAGAGCTCACAGTTCTACCAGAGCTTGCAATAACGTTAACATCATTAGAAGAGTCACATCTCTCAAAGATTGCCATCTAGGTAATGCCAGGGTTCTTTTTATTATTATTTTGTTCTGTTTTGTTTTAAACAAAATTTATTTGTGTGTTTACTTTTAAACAGAAGTTCAGACAGCAACCTTTAACCTGTAATAAGAATCCGGGGCCAGTCAGTCTTGTAAACTAAAGTTTTTCCACGTTGTATGGGAATTAAATGGTATATTGTGTGTGATTTTTATATTTATATACAATTGTAATTTTATATATTAGCCAAAGTGTGTGGTTTTATATATTTAGCCAAAGAATGGAAGATTCCATTATCTTATGAGAGCATTTATTATGACATTCAGAACAATGAGAATAAAAATTGTCTTGTTCATGTTCTACAATCCATAATTATGTAAGCCTCTGATCTGCCAGGCTACAAGAATAAGGAGAAGGAGAAAAAGAAGAAGACAAGGAGGAAGAGGAAGAGGAAGAAGAAAGAAATTTATCTCAGAATAAATTTACTACTACATGATAAGTATATATTACCAAACTGAAGAGTGTATCGATAAAACTGCCTGATGATCTTGTTTTTTGCCTTCACAATGACATTCAGATTGTTGATTCCAAGGCACATTCTTCATTTCAAAAGTCTAAAAAACAGCCATCTGTTCAATATAAAACTTTGAAAACGTCCTGCAAATGAGCATACTCCAGATTTAAACTATAGATTTTAAGTTAATTGTAAATGGTCTAACTTTTAATTTATTTCGATTTTTTATTAACAGTACTTTGATCTCCAGTAAAGAGCAAAAATAGCTTTATTGGTTCTGTTAATAAATGTTTCTTTCTTAATTGATCTGTTTCCACTCTTTTCAGTAACTATTTCCAACCCACAGATGCATTTCAGGGAATGACAGTGCAAATACCCAGTTGTGTTTCTCCCAATTTTCCAGTGCCCTACATCCATAGTGATCTCAGACTTTAAGTTCTGTGAAATCATCTACAAAGACGAAAAGGTCCTCAGAATGGTTTATGCTGCAAGAAAATCTTGCAGGATATTTTTCCCTCCTCCAATGTTAGAGACACAACTCACAATAAGAAGCCAGTGCTTAAAAAGAAATCTCCAACAGGGCCTCTGTACAGGTAAAAAGGAACAATAAATCAAGCAAATAGTGTCAACCAAACAATATTTGCATTTAATGTGGGCTAGCTAGCTGGAATACAAAAATTATAAAGTAAATTAGGCAATTTTAAAATTTTTCATCCAATATTCAGATCAAAAGCTTGTAGTAAGGTACTTTATCTGGAAAAACAGCAGCCCAGCTTTACAGATTTGTTGCAAACAAGGATCCTCTCTTCTGTCCAGGCTAAGCAGGAAGCAGGCAAATGAGCATCAATGTGCCCCAGCCAAATGGAATCTAAGAAGCAGTCCTTTAACAACAGTCCTTATCTTTAACCCCTCTTCCTCTCTGTCTAGTTTCTTAGTTTTTATTTCCAGCATTCCTCCCTTCTGTGACTGGCTAAAAGACACTGTTAAACAGCTAGCCTACAAATGATTATTTAATGCTGATCCACACAGTATTCTTAAGCACAGTGTTTTCAATATTTGACACCCAGTTTTAATTTTGAGAAATTTAATTTAATATCTTTATCCAATGTACCACAGAAGACATATACAGCCACATTAAAGAAGTAATGGCTCCAAGTTCTGCAATATTTGATTGTACTTGAATTGACTGTTTTAACAGAGATTTTAAAATATGTGCATTCAAAATTGAGTTGGTCAGCCACCAAAACATTAAAAAAAAGTTGCAGAGGCATATATTGGCAGTGCTATTCAGCTCTGTCAAGAAAAGGCAAATAAT
Source organism: Balaenoptera musculus (assembly GCF_009873245.2). Taxonomy (NCBI): domain Eukaryota; kingdom Metazoa; phylum Chordata; class Mammalia; order Artiodactyla; family Balaenopteridae; genus Balaenoptera; species Balaenoptera musculus. The sequence continues at coordinate 28,494,603 of NC_045791.1, read as the reverse complement.
TAGCCAAAAACTTTGAAAATGCCATCCCTGTTCTGGAAGGGGATATACCAATCCAAATCTATTTATTATTTGATTCTGTCTTCTTCCTCTTCCTCTTCCTCCTCGTCTTTTTTTCTCCTTCTCCTTCTTCTTGTAGGCTCAGCAACCCCACTACTGTTAATAAATTAGATGCCCAGGTAGGACTGCCCAAAGTGACTAAGTGTCCTTATAAAGCTGGTCTGTGAGTTACATTTTTCACTCTAAATTGATAAGATAGCATTCCGACTCCACATCAGCCATGCTGAAAAATGGATTCACTCTTGGTATGCAATTGAAATCAGGCTTCTGAGACTGGGAGGCTGAGGACCAGACTGAACTCTGTTCAGTTCCACAATGACTCACTCATTGTTGAGACAGCTTGAAAAACATGCTGTTAACCATGAACGTTGTTTTTCCTCATTTCAAAACTTTTAATGACATAAGCTTTTAATATAACTTTACAAAGATAGAGAAATTTCACTAAAATATAAAGCACAACTCTCTCCTCTTGTCAAAGGACATGGACAGCCATGTTTTTCTTTTTTTATTTTCTTGGATCAGCATTACATTTTAATATATTATATGTTTAGCATAGTGTCTACAATGGAGTTGGTCCTTAAAAAATTGTCACTTGGAGACCTTCAAGATGGCGGAAGAGTAAGATGTGGAGATCACATCCCTCCCCACAAATACATCAGAAATACATCTACATGTGGAACAACTCCTGCAGAACACCTATTAAACACTGGCAGAAGACCTCAGACCTCCCAAAAGGCAAGAAACTCCCTACATACCTGGGTAGGGCAAAAGAAAAAAGAAAAAAGAGAGACAAAAGAATAGGGATGGGACCTGCACCAGTGGGAGGGAACTGTGAAGGAGGAAAAGTTTCGACACACTAGTAAGCCCCTTCACTGGTGGAGACAGTGGGTGGCAGGAGGGAAGCTTCAGAGCCATGGAGGAGAGTGCAGCAACAGGGGTGCAGAGGGCAAAGCGGAGAGATTCCCACACAGAGGATCAGTGCCGACCAGCATTCACCAGCCCAAGAAGCTTCTCTGCTCACCTGCTGGGGTGGGTGGGATCTATGAGCTGAGGCTTGGGCTTTGGAGGTCAGATCCCAGGGAGAGGACTGGGGTTGGCTGCGTGAACACAGCCTGAAGGGGGTTAGTGCACCACAGCTAGCTGGGAGGGAGTCCAGGAAAAAGTCTGGAACTGCCAAAGAGGCAAGAGACTTTTTCTTGCCTCTTTGTTTCACAGTGCGTGAGAGAGGGGATTCAGAGCACCACCTTAACGAACTCCAGAGATGGGCGTGAGCCACGGCTATCAGCGCAGACCCCAGAGACGGGCATGAGACGCTAAGACTGTTGCTGCAGCCACCAAGAAGCCTGTGTGCAAGCACAGGTCACTATCCACACCTCCCCTCCCGGGAGCCTGTGCAGCACTCCACTGCAGGGTCCCATGATCCAGGGACAACTTCCCTGGGAGAACACACTGCGCGCCTCAGGCTGGTGCAACGTCACGCCGGCCTCTGCCGCTGCAGGCTCGCCCCGCATCCGTACCCCTCCATCCACCCGGTCTGAGTGAGCCAGAGCCCCCTAATCAGCTGTTACTTTAACCCCATCCCATCTGAGCAGGAACAGACTCCCTGGGGCGACCTACATGCAGAGGCAGGGGCAAATCCAAAGCTGAACCCCAGGAGCTGTGCGAACAAAGAAGAGAAAGGGAAATCTCTCCCAGCAGCCTCAGGAGCACAGGATTAAATCTTCACAATCAACTTGATGTACCTGCATCTGTGGAATACCTGAATAGACAATGAATCATCCCAAATTGAGGTGGTGAACTTTGGGAGCAATGATACATATATTTTTTTTCCTTTTTCTCTTTTTGTGAGTGTGTATGTGTATGCTCCCTTATGTGATTTTGTCTGTATAGCTTTGCTTTTACCATGTGTCCTAGGGTTCTGTCTATACGTTTTTTTAATTTTTCCGTTTTTCTTGTTTTTCGATTTTTTTTTTTTTTTGGTATAGATTTTAGCACTTGTTATCATTGGGGGATTTGTTTTTTGGTTTGGTTGTTCCCTTCTTTCTTTATTTACTTCTTTTTTATTACTTTTTAATTACTTTTTATTTTTAATAATTATTTTTTATTTTAATAACTTTATTTCATTTTATTTTATTTACTTATTTTTTCTTGCTCTCTTTCTTTTTTCTCCTTTTTATTCTGAACCTCGTGGATAACACGGTCTTGGTGGTCTGGCCGGGTGTCAGGCCTGTGTCTCGGAGATGGGAGAGCCAAGTTCAGGACGTTGGCCCACCAGAGATCTCCCAGCTCCCCTTAATAGCAAATGGTGAAAATCTCCCAGAGATCATCTCAACGCCAAGACCCAGTTCCACTCAATGACCAGCAAGCTAGAGTGCTGAACACCCTATGCCAAACAACTAGCAAGACAGGAATACAACCCCACTCACTAGTAGAAAGGCTGCCTAAAATCATAACAAGGTCACAGACACCCTAAAACACACCACTGGACGCGGACCTGCTCAACAGAATGACAAGATCCAGCCTCATCCACCAGAACACAGGCACTAGTCCCCTCTACCAGGAAGCCTACACAACCCACTGAACCAACCTTACCCACTGGGGGCAGACACCAAAAACAGCAGGGACTACAAACCTGCAGCCTGTGAAAAGGAGACCACACACAGTAAGTTAAGCAAGATGAGAATACAGAGAAACACACAGCAGACAAAGGAGCAAGGTAAAAACGCACCAGACCAAACAAATGAAGAGGAAATACACAGTCGACCTGAAAAAGAATTCAGAATAATGATAGTAAAGATGATCCAAAATCTTGGAAATAGAATGGAGAAAATACAAGAAACGTTTAACAAGAAACTAGAAGAACGAAAGAGCAAACAAACTGATAAACAACACAATAAAGGAAATTAAAAATTCTCTGGAAGGAATCAATAGCAGGATAACTGAGGCAGAAGAACGGATAAGTGACCTGGAAGATTAAATAGTGGAAATAACTACTGCAGAGCCAAATAAAAAAAAAAAAGAAAGAAAAGAATTGAGGACAGTCTCAGAAACCTCTGGGACAACATTAAACACCCAACATTCGAATTATAGGGATCCCAGAAGAAGAAGAGAAAAAGAAAGGGACTGAGTAAAGATTTGAAAAGATTATAGTTGAAAACTTCCCTAATATGGGAAAGGAAATAGTTAATCAACTCCAGGAGGAACAGAGAATCCCATACAGGATAAATCCAAGGAGAAACACGCCAAGACACATATTAATCAAACTATCAAAAACTAAATTCAAAGAAAAAAATATTAAAAGCAACAATGGAGGGCTTCCCTGGTGGTGCAGTGGTTGAGAGTCTGCCTGCCAAGGCAGGGGACACGGGTTCGAGCCCTGGTCTGGGAAGATCCCACATGCCGCGGAGCAACTAGGCCCGTGAGCCACAATTGCTGAGCCTGCGTGTCTGGAGCCTGTGCTCCACAACAAGAGAGGCCACGACAATGAGAGGCCCGCGCACCGCGATGAAGAGTGGCCCCTGCTCGCCACAACTAGAGAAAGCCCGCACACAGAAATGAAGACCCAACACAGCCATAAATTAATTAATTAATTAATTAATTTTTTAAAAAAAGCAACAATGGAAAAGCAACAAATAACATACAAGGGAATCCCCATAAGGTTACCAGCTGATCTTTCAGCAGAAACTCTGCAAGCCAGAAGGGAGTGGCATGACATATTTAAAGTGGTGAAAGGGAAAAACCTACAACCAAGATAACTCTACCTAGCAAGCATCTCATTCAGATTTAACAGACAAATGAAAGCCTTTACAGACAAGCAAAAGCTAAGAGAACTCAGCACCACCAAACCAGCTTTACAGCAAATGCTAAAGGAACTTCTCTAGGCAGGAAACACAAGAGAAGGAAAAGACATACAATAACAAACCCAAAACAATTACGAACATGGTAATAGGAACATACATACATATCAATAATTACCTTAAATGTAAATGGATTAAATGCTCCAACCAAAAGACATAGACTGGCTGAATGGATAAAAAAACAAGACCCGTATATATGCTGTCTACAAGAGACCCACTTCAGATCTAGAGACACATACAGACTGAAAGTGAGGGGATGGAAAAAGATATTCCATGCAAATGGAAATCAAAAGAAAGCTGGAGTAGCAATTCTCATACCAGACAAAAGAGACTTTAAAACAAAGACTATCCCAAGACACAAAGAAGGACATTACATAATTATCAAGGCATCAATCCACAAAGAAGATATAACAATTATAAATATATATGCACCCAACATAGGAGCACCTCAATACATAAGGCAAATACTAACAGCCATAAAAGGGGAAATCGACAGTAACACAGTCATAGTAGGGAACTTTAACACCCCACTTTCACCAATGGACAGATCATCCCAAATGAAAATAAAGAAAGAAACAAAAGCTTTAAATGATACATTAAACAAGATGGACCTAATTGATATTTATAGGACATTCCATCCAAAAGAAAACAGAATACACTTTCTTCTCAAGTGCTCATGGAACACTCTCCAGGATAGATCATATCTTGGGTCACAAATCAAGCCTTGGTAAATTTAAGAAAAGTGAAATCATATCAAGTATCTTATCCAATCACAATGCTATGAGACTAGATATCAATTACAGGAAAAAAATCTGTAAAAAATACAAACACATGGAGGCTAAACAATACACTACTTAATAACCAAGAGATCACTGAAGAAATCAAAGAGGAAATCAAAAAATTCCTAGAAACAAATGACAATGAAAACACGACGACGCAAAATCTATGGGATGCAACAAAAGCAGTTCTAAGAGGGAAGCTTATAGCAATACAATCCTACCTTAAGAAACAGGAAACATCTCAAATAAAGATCCTAACCTTACACATAAAGCAATTAGAAAAAGAAGAACAAAAAACCCCAAAGTTAGCAGAAGGAAAAAAATCATAAACACCAGAACAGAAATAAACGAAAAAGAAATGAAGTAAACAATAGCAAAGGCCAATGAAACTAAAAGCTGGTTCTTTGAGATGATCAATGAAATTGACAAACCATTAGCCAGACTTATCAAGAAAAAAAGGGAGAAGACTCAAATCAATAGAATTAGAAATGAAAAAGGAGAAGAACGACTGACATTGCAGAAATACAATAGATAATGAGAGATTACTACAAGCAACTATATGCCAATAAAATGGACAACCTGGAAGAAATGGACAAATTCTTAGAAAAGCACAACCTTCTGCGACTGAACCAGGAAGAAACAGAAAATATAAACAGACCAATCACAAGCACTGAAATTGAGACTGTGATTAAAAATCTTCCAACAAACAAAAGCCCAGGACCAGATGGCTTCACAGGCGAATTCTATCAAACATTCAGAGAAGAGCTAACACCTATCCTTCTCAAACTCTTCCAAAATATAGCAGAAAGAGGAACACTCCCAAACTCATTCTATGAGGCCACCATCACCGTGATACCAAAACCAGACAAAGATGTCACAAAGAAAGAAAACTACAGGCCAATAACACTAATGAACATAGATGCAAAAATCCTCAACAAAATACTAGCAAACAGAATCCAACAGCTCATTAAAAGGATCATACACCATGATCAAGTGGGGTTTATCCCAGGAATGCAAGGATTCTTCAATATACACAAATCAATCAATGTGATACACCATACTAACAAACTGAAGGAGAAAAACCATATGATCATCTCAAAAGATGCAGAGAAAGCTTTCGACAAAATTCGACACCAATTTATGATAAAAACCCTCCAGAAAGTAGACACAGAGGGAACCTACCTCAACATAATAAAGGCCATATATGACAAACCCACAGCTAACATCATCCTCAATGGTGAAAAACTGAAACCATTTCCACTAAGATCAGGAACAAGACAAGGTTGCCCACTCTTACCACTATTATTCAACATAGTTTTGGAAATTTTAGCCTCAGCAATCAGAGAAGAAAGAGAAATGAAAGGAATCCAAATCGGAAAAGAAGCAGTAGAGCTGTCACTGTTTGCAGATGACATGATACTATACATAGAGAATCCTGAAGATGCTACCAGAAAACTACTAGAGCTAATCAATGAAATTGGTAAAGTAGCAGGATACAAAATTAATGCACAGAAATCTCTTGCATTCTTATACACTAATGATGAAAAAAATCTGAAAGTGAAATTAACAAAACACTTCCATTTACCACTGCAACAAAAAGAACAAAATACCTAGAAATAAACCTACCTAAGGAGACAAAAGACCTGTATGCAGAAAACTATAAGACACTGATTAAAGAAATTAAAGACAATACAAACAGATGGAGAGATATACCATGTTCTTGGATTGGAAGAATCAACATTGTGAAAATGACTATACTACCCAAAGCAGTCTACAGATTCAATGCAATCCCTATCAAACTACTAATGGCATTTTTCACAGAACTAGGACAAACAATTTCACAATTTGTATGGAAACACAAAAGACCCCAAATAGCCAAAGCAATCTTGAGAACGAAAAATGGAGCTGGAGGAATCAGGCTCCCAGACTTCAGACTATACTACAAAGCTACAGTAATCAAGACAGGATGGTACTGGCACAAAAACAGAACTATACATCAATGGAACAGGATAGAAAGCCCAGAGATAAACCCATGCACATACATTCACCTTATCTTTGATAAAGGAGGCAAGAATATACAATGGAGAAAAGACAGCCTCTTCAATAAGTGGTGCTGGGAAAACTGGACAGCTCCATGTAAAAGAATGAAATTAGAGCACTCCCAAACACCATACACAAAAATAAACTCAAAATGGATTAAAGGCCTAAGTGTAAGGTCAGACACTATAAAACTCTTAGAGGAAAACATAAGCAGAACACTCTATGACATACATCACAGCAAGATCCTTTTTGATCCACCTCCTAGTGAAATGGAAATAAAAACAAACATAAACAAATGGGCCTAATGAAACTTAAAAGCTTTTGCACAGCAAAGGAAACCATAAACAAGACGAAAAGACAACCCTCAGAATGGAAGAAAATAGTTGCAAATGAAGCAACTGACAAAGGATTAATCTCCAAAATTTAAAAGCAGCTCAAGCAGCTCAATATCAGAAAAACAAACAGCCCAATCCAAAAAATGGGCAGAAGACCTAAATAGACATTTCTCCAAAGAAGATATACAGATTGCCAACAAACACATGAAAGAATGCTCAACATCACTAATCATTAGAGAAATGCAAATCAAAACTATGATGAGGTATCACCTCACACCAGTCAGAATGGTCATCATCAAAAAATCTACAAACAATAAATGTTGGAGAGGATGTGGAGGAAAGGGAACCCTCTTGCACTGTTGGTGGGAATGTAGATTGATACAGCCACAATGGAGAACAGTATGGAGGTTTGTTAAAAAACTAAAAATAGAACTACCATACAACCCAGCAATCCCACTACTGGGCATATACCCTGAGAAAGCCATAATTCAAAAAGAGTCATGTACCAAAATGTTCATTGCAGCTCTATTTACAATAGCCAGGACATGGAAGCAACCTAAGTGTCCATCGACAGATGAATGGATAAAGAAGATGTGGCACATACATACGATGAAATATTACTCAGCCATAAAAAGAAACGAAATTGAGTTATTTGTAGTGAGGTGGATGGACCTAAGTCTGTCATACAGAGTGAAGTAAGTCAGAAAGAGAAAAACCAATATTGTATGCTAACACATATATATGGAATCTAATAATAAAAAAAAAAAGGTCATTAAGAACCTAGGGGCAGGACGGGAATAAAGATGCAGACCTACTAGAGAATGGACTTGAGGACACAGGAAGGGGGAAGGGTAAGCTGGGACAAAGTGAGAGAGTGGCACGGACATATATACACTACCAAATGTAAAATAGATAGCTAGTGGGAAGCAGCCACATAGCACGGGGAGATCAGCTCGGTGCTTTGTGACCACCTAGAGGGATGGATAGGGAGGGTGGAAGGGAGGGAGACGCAACAGGGAAGAGATATGGGGATATATGTTTATGTATAGCTGATTCACTTTGTTATAAAGCAGAAACTAAAACTCCATTGTAAAGCAATTTTACTCCAATAAAGGTGTTAAATAAATAAATAATAAAAATAAAATAAAATGACAGTAATTAATATTAAAAAAAAAAGAAAGAAAAAAAAGGAAATTGTCACTTTTCTACAAAGGAGATTTCTAGCTTTTAACAATGGCCAAATGATACCTCATTTCACCAGCCTCAGCACTTGTCTGAAAGAAATTGATCCTTTTGGACCATATCAAACTTGGGTGTGTCAAGGCAGCTTTTTTTTTAACATCTTTATTGGAGTATAATTGCTTTACAATGTTGTGTTAGTTTCTGCTGTATAACAAAGTGAATCAGCTATATGTATACATATATCCCCATATCCCCTCCCTCTTGCGTCTCCCTCCCACCCTCCCTATCCCACCCCTCTAGGTGGTCACAAAGCACCGAGCCGATCTCCCCATGAGATGCAGCTGCTTCCCAGTAGCTATCTATTTTACATTTGGTAGAGTATATATGTCAATGCTACTCTCTCACTTCATTTTCATCTTAATTTGGAACATTGGTTCCTGAATGTGGAAAAAATATATACATCAACAATATAGGCCAGAAACAGTTAAGTGAAAATTCCTATCCTAAATTTGTGGGGTCTGGTAAGGAAATTGTTATTTCCAGAGTGACATCAGTTATCGGGAGCTAAACCAGTCATATAGGAAAAGGGTTTGAACTGACAAAGAGAACTTTCCAGAAACATGTCCTTCTTCATAACCCAAAGTCGGAAAGGACTGTAAAACTTCTCTACCTAAAGCATTCATGGGTGTGGACAGACAATAGGAATTTCGCAGAAGGTACTAGCAGAGCGTGTCATCTCTAACTTTTTCAATAATGTGTAATTTTTACACTTACTAACAAGAACATAATGTCCAGCACAATGCGCATATAACAGAAATCCCTGTATTTGAAAGACTCATTTGGCACAATGGAAGCCAAAAAGCCTGAGAGCTCTCTAGCAGTGGCTGCTGCAGCTCTGATTCAGGCTGTGTGTGGGTAGAAGTTGATGGATGTAGATGGCTTCAGCTCTGATCGGTGATGGGGCAAGACTTGGAAGCAGATGAGGCACACACCAAAATGACAAGCAAAGAAAAGGTTGTGGTCTAAACCTAGATCTTGCTCTGTTCACTCCTGAGACTGTCACCAGTATTCTAGACAAGAAGAATGAGCTTTTATCACAAAATATTTACTCTAGCTATAACTGTACATAAGTTAATTAGATATGCCTGTATACATATATAAATATTCTTACCTGTTATTAACTGGACATGATTATTTAATCAATAGTTTGAGATGAGCTTTCTTCAGGTTAACAGCAAACAAGTAAACAGAAATAAATGTAAGATGTTGATGAGCGCTATGCAATAAAAGAGTATTATTATAAAAGAAGAGTGGAGAAAAGGGGGAAATTACTTTAGACTGAGTGTTCAGGAAAGAGCTCGGAAGTGATCATTAAGCTGAGCTCTGTAAAGACCTCAGGGAAAGAGCAGGAGAAAAACAGATTTCTAGGCAAGAGAGGTATAAGAAGGTCCTAAGGCAGTGAAAACTCAACACAGTCAAGGAGTTGAGTGTAGGCCGTCAGGGACAACCAGAGTGACTGAAGTGCAGACACTGCTGGAGAGAGGGGCCAAAATGCAGCGGGAGAATTTGGTCAGGCATCAGGGCACAAAGGGCCTGAGGGGCCAGGGCAAGGGGCTTGGACTTCATTCTCCCCATGACGGGAAGCCGCTGAAGAAATTTAAGTAGTAGACTAACACGATTCCCTCACTGTCACTGCTGTGTGGGAAATGCATTTATGAGGACACAGTAAGCAGGAAGACCAATTAGGAATTTATCACAGTGAAGATTAACTCCACTGGAAAAGAAAAGATAATAATGGAATAGCATCAGGTAAAAAGGCAGGTGATACAGAGATATCGATAGGTTCCAAAGTTCTTTTAAATATTAAATTGACAGGAATTTGTTATTCATTAGGTGAAGGACTGAGAAAGGGAGCAGTAGCAGGAATGACTTACAGGTATTGGACTTGAGCCAGGAAGGGGTGAAGGAACATCATCCAAGTCTTCAATTAGATAGATCCAAACACACTGATACTCTGGGAAAACCAGTCAAAAAGCATCACCTTCAGAAAGAACATAGATAGGGACTATTTTTCTTAAGGTGTGCATTCTCTGAAATATGCAATAAATTTGAAGAACAGATTGAGGTAGTATTGGTATTGTCTAGTTCTTTGAGGAATCTTTCCCATCCTTTATATCATGTCTGAATAACATGAATACGGGGTGTTTTTAGAGAGTTAAGTAACTGCTTTATTTCCCCCTGGATTCGAAACCAATTGAAAAATAAGACACAAAAAACAAAACAAAAAACAACCAGCCAGAGATCAATAAGGCTTATTAGAGAACTAGGCTTCAGATCTGTGGTCAAAAAGCTGGCTAACACTCCCCACAATCCACATGCCATCCCCCATTCTAGCCTTAGGACAGCTCAAAGGAGGAAAAGTGTAGGTTTTAAAAGCAGACAAGCCTTCCCAAGATCACTGCCTTGCACTAGCCCAAGGCAGAGAGGGAAGACAAGGAAGAGAATCCCCAATGCTTAACATCTTTTATTTTTCTCCATTCAGTTGGGAATCAAGTATCAAAGGAGACCAGACCCTTGTCACCCTCAAATAAGATCATTTGCTCCTGCTTCAGAAGTTGTGAATATGGCATACACTAGCTTACCAGAGATAGCACTGAACAAAAACGAAGATTCAAAATGATCACAAGTCCCTTCCTGGTCATACCACTCATTTGCCCTGTGTTCTGGGGAGTGATCTAATCTCTGCTAGGGATCAAGCATGATAATGAAAAAGAAATGTCTTAGAAATGCAGAAGATGTGAGTTTTATTCTTGAAGAGTTTGCCAGTGTCACTTCCCTCTCTGTGTACTTTGAAAAGGGTGAGGCCCTTTAGCACCTCAATACCCTTCCCTAGTCAGTTAAACTTTCAAGTATTATTTCTTCACCTACAAAATGACAGGTTGTACTTGGAGGTCTTCAGTTTTTTCTAAACAGTGGAATCCTTTCTTCAGACATCATCGGAGTTGGAAGGCCAATAAGTGAAAACCACTAGAGCTGAGTGACCTTGGGGAGACCTGGAGTTCTGAGGCTCCTCAGAGAGCATCTTAAGACTCCAAGCAGCACAGCTTCTTCCTTTCTGAAGTTCTATGACCCTGTGGCTGCTACACTCTCATTTCTTAGTAACAAAGTATCTATGTGGCCAAAGAACCAGACAGTGGTTCTTCCCCTTGACAGTGTATTGAAAGAAGCACACTCCTTGTTCATTGATTTCAGATGAAAAAAAGATCAAAAAGCAAACAGGTGAGGTGATGGGGACCCTCCCAAAAAAAAAGACAAAAAGACGAGAATTACCAAGGATATATTTGATTGGTAATGAAAACTCTAACAGAGCCAAATTTTATTTCATTTCATTCATCAGCTCTATAGATGGTTTTTGTACAAGTTTGTGCTATTTTTTAACACTATTTACTTGCTTCTTTTGACTTCTACGATTTGTGAAATCAATTTACATCTAAAGTCTTTTGCTCTTCCACAGGAACAATTAAAAAAGAAAACTGAAACTTTTGGAGAGATATATAAACAGCATGCACTTCAGAGTACTGAGGTTCCTGGCTTCAGGAATTCTCATTTAATTTAAATGTTGCCTTAGGCCTGTATTGAATTAGGCTATAATATCCCATTATATGATAAAGCATCATTTAACAGGAAGTTATACTCTTTTATGTTATGTTTGCATTTCATTTCCATGCTACTTTTTAGAAAACAAGTGATAAGTGGAAGCAGAACAGGTATTTGTGATTACTCATGAGTCATTTGCTTTCACGTAATTTAATAGCCACAGATCTTTAATATTTATAGCATATGTTGAAAGATTTAATATATGCAGTGATCTTCACCAAGTAACTCCATATTCTTCCTGAATACAAAGATTTAAATTTTGTCACCATTTACGCAACCTGTTAAAAATCTTGATATTAATTCATGTGAATGGGTTTTTCCTCTAAAATTTTAATTAAAACACAAATGCTGTGCATACTTCAATCTGCAATATCCAACACATGCATTTTTTAATATTGACTGATCAATTGAATAAGGGGGGATTTCTTTATAAGCGAGATGCTTTCTCATACCTGAAAATTTCCACAAAACAGTTATTTTTGTGTAAAAGCCCATTCAAAAGCTAAATAACCATCACACTGCAAGGCTCTCAATTCTCTTTACATCCCTGTATATTTCTAAATGTGCTGTAATAAGAAAAGGGGAGTAGAAATCTTTTAAGGGAAAAAGGTAATAATAGTCCACACAACTAGAATTTGAGAGAAAACCATGTCATAAGTAAAGTCAACATTAATAAAGAAGCAGTAGCACCAAAAATGTATTATCACAATCAAAACCATGCATAACTTAGGATTTTTGCAAGAGTTGTTATTCGATGCAGAACACTTTGACTATCAATTATAATGATAGCAAGTAATTCTTTTTCAAGCCCTAAGTCTAAATTATTCCAAAGCTTCCTAGCATAATACAACTAATTCAGAATGTTGTCATATACTTTGAAATTTTACATTCTAAAATAAGTTTAAAAAATTTATTAAAAGTACTTAATTGGCTAACATTTTCTTCAGAACAATAAGAAAAATAGAAATAATACAATATAATAATATAACTGGACTCCAGAATCTTTAAACACGCACACACACACACACACACACACACACACACACGCACGCACACACACTTCCTTTGTTCTTTTGAAACATTCTTCACAGGCAAATTTTCAGCTGTGTCATTTTTGTTCATGTAAATAATTATAAGGCTTCATATTCTTTCATAATCCTGTTTTCTTAATAGTACTAGGAATTGATCAGTAATTGTAGGCTATTAGAAAGCAAAAATAAAGATTTTTCTAGATCCATTTTTCAAAACAGAAGTGTGCATTTTTCTGAAGGAATGAAATAGAAATGTCTGATTAACTGACACTCAGAAATCATTCCTGAGCAATCTGTTAGAATTTCTTTCCCTTTACAGTGTTTTCTGTTCTTCGCTATCAAGAACTATGAATCATAATTTCTGGCAGCTAAAACCAAAGGGGGTGACAGGCTTTATTAGCATCCTAAAAATACGCATGTCCTAATGCTCTCTTAAAATATGTCTTCTCAGAGATGTTTCAGATTTTCTCAGCCAAACAAAATGACATTAACTAAGACCCTGGCGTGAAGATTTGCTTATTTTAGTTTGCTTAACAATGTAACCACAGCACAAAAAAATATTGCTACTCGATGGCAAATAAGTTATTCTGTCACATTCTGACCTATTGTTTGTTAACATCACATGATAAACTATTGAACCGCTTATGATCACTAATTACTTTGATCATTCACATATGAAGACAAAAAAATTAAAGCTATATTAGAATTAGTTCTTTTTAGGATACGAGAGTATTCCCTTTTTCTATTTTGAAGAAGTCTGGTCAAAATGATTTCTGCCCAAACTAACTAGAACTAATTGAGGACAGTTAACAATTTAAATCAAGACAGCATAATGTGTTTGTATCAATAGCTGATAAATTTCTGGAAAAAAGTCAAAAGTGCTACTAATATATTACTTGTATTAAGCATTCCACCAGAAAATTTGATTTTATTTGCCTTTTCCCTCTGAAAGTTTACTGCAGGATTCCAGGAAGAATTTCCTAAGAGACACAATATCTGGCAACCTATTTAGCTGACTCTCTCAATAAAAAATGAGTAGGATGCAGAGGTCAGATATAAGTCAAAAGAGGATGTCTATTATTCTGATGTTACACACCTTTGAGGCAAAGGCCTAATACCTTGTCAGAAATAAAAAGCAACAAAATGAATACTTTTCTCTGCTAGAGGCAGTGAGATGACAAGGTCATGTAATTGCATCTCCTTTGCATTGTTTCAACCCATTTTCCTCTTTTTTTAATAGAAAACAACCAATGTATCAAAGAAATACTGCCTACTAATTTATTTCATGTAACTAGTATATTTATATACTTCCCAAAATATAGTATACTTTAAGCAAGATAAAATGGAAATGTTTGATGAATTCAGTGGGAAAATATAAAGAATTTTTTTAAGTATCAAAGAACACAAAGAATTCTGGAAATAATTTTAGAGTGCTATGAGGAAAAATGAAAAACTAGAAATAAAAAGAGATTCCTAAGAGAGTCTCTAGACTTGGAATTTAGAGAATTAACAAAGTATTTAGGAGACAGGAACAAAATATGGAATGACAATAAAAACCTTACTATTATTTTATGCCAGGATCATGACTAGAAACCAAGTTTTTATTTATTGCATTAGGCCAGCAGAATCCAAAAATGTTTCTTGAAACGTGAATTCTACTGTGAGATTATAAATTATTGAAAAAGAAACCTCTATAATTTAAAAGTTGGGATATACAGGATTAAGCAATATTAATGGGCCTCTTAATTACAAGACTTTTCAGTCTTTAACATGTTAATGAATTTTATTACCCTCCAAAAGAAGCACATATCATGTTTCTCAAACTTATTTCACAAAGGAAATTAGATCTAGATCTAGATATATAGCAACTCTAGGGAATTATAGCCCATAATTGTCCCAGATTGGGACTTCCCAAGAATTTTTCTTTTCATAATATAAATTTCAGAAAACATACTAATGAGGAGAAATAAGTTTTTCCTTCAATTCATTTATTTAAACTTTTCCTTATCATTATCTGCATGAACACTTTCTATATATTATAATTATTCTATTATAGTATCTCTTAACTTCTTTATAAATAATAACATAAAAAAGTGCTAAACATACTACACTGTGTTAGACTTTATTCAAGACAAAAGCACCAAGCAACGTGACTTGGGAATACATGGCTACCTGTTTCGCTAGGAAATTCAAAACACAGAAACCAAAGGAACTTGATTCAAGATAGTACACAGAGCATGTGAGTTAATTACCTATTTACCTGAGACCCTCTTTTTTAAAAAAAGTAATATACATGTTTAATATGTTCTAAAACATCATCAATTGTGAGACATTGTGATTTAACAGATGTCAAAAAGTGGGGGACATGTACATCTAAATAACAACAAAATATAATATACCTGCAAAAACAAAATAGAATAGGTGACAAGCCATATGGCCATAAGCCACACCCTAGAATATGCACAAAAAGAACTGCCATCTAGAAGAAAAACAATCTGCAAAGCAGAATATCAATAAGTCTGAACTCAGAAACTGTAGGTGAGATGAAGGGAAGGGAGGAGAAGATAGTAGGCCAGAAGGCAGGGGGCACTGATGAATGATGCTCTCCAAAAAAAACTGCACACAGAATTTTCAGCAGTGGGCATTTTCATCCCCCAGGCAAGACAGACAAACAGTTCTTCTCAAAAGAGAATGAATGATCTCTTTGGAGGGAATGAGGGCAATTATTCTGGATGTGTTAGAACACTAATTAATAGCCTAAGAGGGCCTTGATTTAGTTTTTTAAAAAGGAAAAGAATAGAATGACATAAAAAAGAAACAGGTAAATAATGAGAGCTCTTCAAAATAATTTTTTAAACTTTTTCAAATAAAAAAGTTCCTAGAAGTTTTAGCAGAAAAATTAGAGGAATGTAAAACAAACAAAAAAAGATGTCCTCTCATAGTTAGTATGAGAGGAAAACATTGAAATATAAAAGATTAATCCAGGAATTCCAACATCTGATTAACACAGATCAGAGGAAGAACAGAAGAAAAGGATGGAAGGAAATTATCAAAGAAATAATTAGAAAATATTATTTAAAGCTGTCAAGACTAAGACTGAAAGTGCCTGCCATGTGCCCAGCAAAGTGAATAAAAAGGTAACCCCACCTAGACTCACTAGTATGAAAAGTTAGAACACTAAGAATAAAGATTTGATCCTAAACATGTTCACAGAGTCACTTAAAAAGAAATAACCATCAGGTTAGTATCAGATTTCTTATTGGCATTACAAGATGCTAAAAGACAATGGAAGAGTATTTTTAATCTAATATTTATAACCATGCAAAAAAGGTCAATTTATCACAGGAAAAAACTAAAGACATTTTCCCAACATTCAAACATTCAGAAAATGTTTAG
This sequence comes from Balaenoptera musculus, assembly GCF_009873245.2. Taxonomy (NCBI): domain Eukaryota; kingdom Metazoa; phylum Chordata; class Mammalia; order Artiodactyla; family Balaenopteridae; genus Balaenoptera; species Balaenoptera musculus. The sequence continues at coordinate 28,478,269 of NC_045791.1, read as the reverse complement.
GCCCTTTTTAGGGTATACATTTACCAAAATGAAAAAACAAAAAACAAAAAAAACACCTGAAAGATTCAGGAAACAGTGGATTTAATTCAGAATAGCATTGATGTGTACTCCCAGGCCAAATTGGAGCAGGAAGATCAATGGCTAAAAAAAGTGGATGCTCAGAGGGAACTGAGTGTGAGAGGATATGGGCAGGTAATCAGTATTATCACTGACGAGGGGAAAACCTGAAGATTTAATAAAGTTAATTGGTGGAGGGTATAAAAGAGAAAACCTGTTTAATTTAGCCCTGAAAACCTCCTTTGAATAGGAGAGAGATAACTGCATTGGATCTGTAAATGTGAAGAAATAAAAACGATCCTAACAAGTACTATGTGTCTCTACACTGAATAATTAAGCTACAATAACAATCTAAAATGTGTTCATTGTTTTCCAATTTTTAGAATCAACATATGTACAACACAGAAGACCTAACTTCTTCTGTTACAAAGGTTACAGAATAGAAAGCAGATCTTATAAAGTACAAAAATATAAAAGTGAAGGTAACATCTATGATGTTGAACTGGGCTAGTTTTAAATGTATATGTAAAATATATTTTTACATATATAGTTTTAAATATATATGTAAAAACATATGTATCTGTGCCTTTATAATTATATATTATACATAAAGATGTTTTATTTATAATGTATATACATATCTTCATATCTTTATACAAATATGCATATACATATACACACATGTATATTAAAATAAATAAATGTGCATATATGTATGCATGTATATATATCTATAGGGAGATACATACATATATTTCCTAGTTCTGACTATTGAGAGAACCTAGAAACAATAACACACTAAGAATAATGAGCAGAGTTAGCATCATGAACTTTATTTTCAAATATCATTCTCCAAGAATTCCAGGCTGCATCAGGAAAAGTGCAAGATGAGCCTGAAACATTTCAGCATGGCAGAAAATAGGAAGTCCTCAAAAAATGATGAGAATATATCAAAAGGACAACTCAAGGGGCTTTCATTAGCTAACTTTGAGCATCAAATTAGTATTAGTGGATTATAACTCAAAAGAAGAATTCATAAATCCATGCTAATATAAATAAATAAGTGTCTTTTAAATAAGAGTATGGTTGACATAGAATCAGAGGTAACAGAAGGTGAGGTGCAGTAATAGAAAAGGACAGTGCCACGACTTACAAAATAAAGGCCAGTGATACTGTCTATTAATGATGTGACAAGATACTAAGGTTTAATATGTTGTTTGAAATTACAGAAATGAGCAAAGGCAGAGTTGTGAATGTAATGGTCTGAATATTTATGACTCCCCAAAACTTATATGTTGAGATCCTAACCACCAAAGATGATGGTATTAGGAGATGGGGCCTTTGGGAGGTGCTTAGGTCATGAAGGTGTAGCTCTTATAAAAGAGACTCCATAGAACTCCCTAGCCCCTTCCGCCATGTGTGGTACAACAAGAAGGTGCCATCTATGAACAAGAAAGTGGAGTGTCACTAGACACTGAATCTGCTGGCCCCTTGATCTTGGACTTCCCAGCCTCCAGAACTGTGAGAAATAAATTTCCGTTGTCTATAAACTACCCAGTCTAGGGTATTTCATTACAGCAACCTGAACAGACTAAGACAAGGAGGGAGAGGAGAAGGATAAAATATAAATTGTCTAAATCCTTAGCTATTATATCAAAAAGTTAATAGGGAAAAAATAGAAATATAACCAAACTATTTAGAAATATGTAAATAACATTCCTAAGATTTAAAAACTAGAATAATGCAAAGGTTTTGCCTTTAAAAATCATAACTAAGAGTGAAAAGTGATAGGTTTTAGGATTACTGAGTTTTATTATAAGCCTGATTATACAGTTTTAAATTTGAGCCTCTACATTGGATTCCTTTGATAAAAGTTTTAAGAAATTTGTATGTATATACATACATCCAAACTCTTGCTTCTTCCCAGGTCAGTATTGTTTAGCATCGCTAAAAAGATCCTAGCCTTTTTGTATTTTTTTTCAGACTTACTAATGGTTGAAATATGAGTACCATAAGTTTACCACATTCTTAAAAAAATATTATACTGCCTTACACTTGCTCCCAATTTGTCTCAACCAAGCATCAAGTGTTACTACACATCTGGCTCTCATGTAATGGGATTTGATTTTTAAATTTTTTTTAAGAATTTGGTAAAGTCTCACTTTTATCTTGATTCTTCTGGTTAGAATTTTCTAAAACTTTTCATTTTCTTATAATCAACTTCCATCTTTGATAATTTCAGCAACTTGTTGAAAAAAATCACTCTATATTCTAATTTTAAGACTGTTATTTGTGTGTTTATTTTTTGCTTTTATGTTATTTTTTAAATTAACATAAATAAATTGATTTTTTTAGATGTACAGTTTTATGAGTTTTAACACTTGAACAGACTGATGTAACCACCATCACAATCAGGATACAGAATAGTTCCATCACCTCAAAATCCTGCTTATGTTACCCTTTGAGGTCACTGCCCCCATTCCTAACCCCTGACAACCACTGATCTACTCTCCATTACTACACTTTGAGAATGTCATATACATGGGATCAAACAGTATGTAACCTTTTGAGCTAGAATTATTTTACTTGGCATAATGCCTTTGAGATTCATCCAAGTTGTCTGGCATCAATAATTGATTCCTTTGTGTTGTAGAGTAGTAATTCAATATATGGAATGTTTTTCTATTCACTTACTCAAGAACATTTGGGTCGTTTCCAGTTTGGGGCCAATATGAATAAGTTGTTATAAACATTCATGTACAGCTTTTTGTGGGAACATAAGTTTTCATTTTTCTAGGAAAAATACCTGGAAGTGGGGTTGTTGTGTCATATGATAAATGTATATTTAGCTTTATAATAAACTGCCAAACTGTTTTCCAAAATGACTGTATCATTTTGCATTGCCACCAGCAATGTGTGAGACTTCTAGTTGCTCCACTTCCTTGTCAGCACTTGGTGTTGTCAGTGTTTTTTATTTTTTCCACTCTAATAAATGTTTACTGGTGTAAGTCTTTCACTATTAAGTACGACATTAGCTTGTAGAAGTCCTATATCAGGTTGAAGAAGTTTCCTTCTATTCCTAACTTGCTGAGAGCTTTTAAATACTATGTATGAATATTGAAAAATCCATTTATTGCATTAACTGATCTGATCATATGATTTTTTTCCTTAGACTATTAATAAATGCTCTTTACCATTTTTACTCACACAACTTCTGCATTAAATGTGTGAGTTTTTCTTCACACCAACCAATTCTCCAACATTCCAGACACCAACTAGATGTCCTATAATTCAATTCAATTCTGACAATAATTACCTGGAGTTAATACCAGAATCCACTGGTTTAAGGTCTCAGTCCCACAAGACTGCCTTCACTTCAGATGTCAATCACAAGAATTAGGTGCCCAGGGTACCCACACTCTATCCAACTTGGCTACAAAGTCAAGAGTTCTCACAATCCCTGCCCTTTCAGGTTTGATAAATTGCTAGAATGGATCACCAAACTCAGGAAAGTGCTTTACTCACTATTACTGGTTTATTATAAAGGCTACAATTCAGAATACCCAAATGGAAGAGATAATAAGGTATGGGAGGAGAAGGGAAGTGTGTGGAGCTTCCACATCCTTTCTGAGCTCACTATCCTCCCAGCACCTCAGTGTGTTCACCCACCCAGAAGCTCTCTGACACCTGTCATTTAGAGGTTTTCATAGAGGTCTCATTACATAGACATAAGGATTAGATCATTCTCCACTGGTGATTAACTCAATTTCCAGCCCCTAGAAAGACTCAACCTTCTAATCATGTCTTTGTATGGTGACCAACCCCCATCCTAAAGCTGTCTAGGGGCCTCCAGCCACCAGTCATCTCATTAGCATACAAAAGATACTGAAGATACTGTTATTACTCCAGAGATTCCAAGGATTTTAGGAGCACTGTGCCATGAACTGGGGACAGAGACATATATATATTTCTTATTATACCACAGATGGGTTTCATTGATTGATTATCAAATACTAAGCCAAACTTGCATGCATGGAATAAATACCACTTGATCATATTAAACTATTCTTTTATACATTGCTGGATTTGATTTGTTAATATTTTGTTTATGATTTTACATCTATATTCATAAGAGATATTGATCTGTTATTTTCTTGTATTGTCCTGGTGGAGAAGTGTGTCCTTCTATTTAAGAGATAATGCAAACTTTGTTGTCCTTTTCCTGCCTTCTTTTTCATTATTTGAATTTTTTTAGTATTCTATTTCAATTCATTTTTTAAGTTACTCTTTGTATATTTTGTTTGTTTTTAGTGGTTGCTCTATGAATTACAGTATATATTTAACTTTTAACTGCTTACTTAGAATCAACATTTTACCACTTGAAGTATAATGTAGATACCAGATCCCTTTACCCCTCCCCTTATGCTTTAGTGATCTTATATATTACATCCATATTCACTGCTAACCCCTTCAGATGATGTTATAATTTTTGCTTTCATTTCTCAACAATATTTTAACGAACTCAAGAAAAGACGTATCTATTATGTTTCCCCAAATATTTACAATTTTTCTTGCTCTTCTTTCATTGCACTGATTCCAAGCTTCTTTCTGGTGTAATTCCCTTCTGTTTGATAACTTTCTTAAGCAATTCTTGTGGCGCAGATCTTCTGGACACAAATTCTCTTAGTTATCCTTCATATGAGAATGTTCTTATTTCACTTTCATTCATGAACTATATTTTTTCTGAATATAGAATTCTAGATTGACAGTTCTTTCAGCATTTCAACATTTCTTTCAAAATGTTCATACACTTATTTCTGGCCTCCAAGATTTCTGATGAGAAAACTGCAATTTGTTTGAATCTCCTGTA